>NW_012116199.1:1946363-1994796 GCF_000951035.1 Colobus angolensis palliatus
ACAGAGCGAGACTCCGTCTCAAAAAAAAAAAAACAAAAAAAAAAAGATTTTAGGTTTAAGCATACAAGTACTTACATTTGACTACCAGAAAAAGAATAAAAAATAGATTGTAACTCTCTGCTGAAGGATAACAAAACAGCCACTGGCTGGTCAGTACACTCAGTCACCAGAGAAGTCTTCACAGTAGTCCCAAGAGGCCAGTTAGGAAGCAGGGAAAGGAGGCAGGGTAGGTTTTTGGGGGTGAGGGCAGCAGGGGAGGGGCAGCTCAACAGCACTCACTGGACAGCTGGTTTACCTGTTGGACAGGATGGTGTTTTTCCAGCAATCTCACTTGGGCAAGAAGGAGGAGCAGGTGGCCCAGCTTCACCCTGTGATGAGTGTGACTTTCTTGCAGCCACACTATACCCGGGCTGCCCCCACCTTCTCCCTTCCCCTCTCTGGATACAGCTCTGACTAATCCGGGTAACCTGTCCCTGGGCAGCTAGAATATGTCCTCTTCTATAGCTGAACGTTGGTGTCTCTTTTCCTGGAAACCTGTAACACTTCCAACAAAATAAGGAGGCCACCGAGGGATGGTGGCAGCTGCAGTTCCCCCCACGTAGAGGATTCCCTGTGGCAATCCAGACCCAGCATGGCCAGATCTTCCAATTCTGCATAAGAATTCAAAGTCCCTTCCACACTGTGAACTCTCCCAAGTTTTAAGTATTATCAAATAAACATTTTTAAACACTGCATGAGCTAAAGAAAACATACCTGGGAGCAGAAGGCCACCTGTGGTCTTTGTTTTAGGACCTCTGAACAAAGAGATAGCCTTCCGTGCTCAGGGTGAACAGAAAAATAAGTTTTTGAAAGAAATGACAACTTGTCAGTAAGATGTCTACACTGATTTATGTCACGTCAGTATCAGGCACAGCAGTGAGGGATCATCGGACACCGGGTGTCCTCAGTTCAAGAAACCTCCTGAGGCTGCTGGCAGACTGACCTCAGGGCCCGGGCCGCAGCCCCAGCCCCACCTTCCGGGCTGAATGCTGCTGCTCTAGCGCTCGTTCATGACAACGAGGAAATCTCAAAGCTTGGAGGCCCCCGGAGGCTCCAGTTCGACAACACACCCAAGGTCGCTCTGTGGACCAAGGCAGTCCGGACTCCCACATCAAGCTGGGCCTCCAGGAAGACAGCACCGAACCCAGCCATGGATTCTCGAGATGACCTTTAAACCCCCACCTAGAGCCTTCAATAGCAACCCTGAAGCACAGTGCACGCTGCTCTACCCTATGGCCTAGTTACAGACAGGCTTGTGACTGTTACTAGGAGTGACAGCAGAGGTCCTCATTGTGTGAAGACCAGTGCCCATCCTGCTGCCTCACTGAAACGGAGGGAGAAAGCCTAAATCACCACGTTTAGAGTCGGTGGGCGAGATGAGAGGCTACCTATGGTTCAGCGAAACCAGCAAAGACAAGCCATCCAGGCTGGGGTGGGGGCCATCCCCACGCTACCCCAAGTCCCCAGAAAGGCTGCGCCCGGGGTCAGGGCACCCCTCCTGGGTAGGGGCCCTGAGATGACAGTTCACAGAGAGCAGCCCTTCAGAAAACACAGTCATGCTTCTCAAACACGTTAAACAGAAATGACTACGTTTCCGTTTCGTGGTCAAGTCCAGTCCTTCCAGTTACCTCTCCCCTGACAATCTATACGCCCTGGTCGCTGTGTGGAGACTTAGGTACCTCCTTAGCCACACAGGTCAAAGTCATTTCTGTTTTTTTTTTTCCTCTGGAGACAGGGTCTCACTCCGTCACCCAGGCTAGAGTGAAGTGGTACAATCTTGTCTTACGGCAACCTCCACCTCCCGGGTTCAAGTGATTCTCACACCTCTGCTTCCCAAGTAGCTGGGATTATAGACATGCACCACCACGCCCGGCTGATTTTTGTATTGTTAGTAGAGACAGGGTTTCACATGTTGGCCAGTCTGGTCTTGAACTCCTGACCTCAAGTGATCTGCCCGCCTCAGCCTCCCAAAGTGCTGGGATTACAGGCGTCAGCCACCGTGCCTGGCCAAGGTCATTTCTCAGGGGGGATCTTTTGTGTAGATGTCTTGTCTTGCTCATTACATATTGATTTTTCCTAGTTGTATTTTGGGAAAGAAACCCCATTTTCCCATTGTGGAAGCACCTCCTTATATAAGGCAAATGTATGAACATTTTTATCCTGCAGAAACCTGTGTGCCCTACATTGTATGATCCAGAATAGATTCTGGCCCTCCACCATAGAAAGCACATGTTCACACCCAAGCCAGCAGAGACACGCGGCACTGAGAGAGAGAGTGTGGGAGGGGGTGACAAGAATGGTCTGTGAGCCCCCAGTCCTCACTGCACAGATGCCAATAACCACTGCTATTTCCGAGGAGCGAGCTGGAGACAGAACGCTGAGCGGGTCCAGGCTCACAGCGGCTGCATCTGCGCACACTCTTGGTGTCATCGCTACTGCCGGCCTGCAGAGGAAGGCCCACCCTGCCACAGCGGTCCCTGCACAGGGCTAAGTCCTGTGACCACAGCCCCATTAAAAAAATGCTCTGTGCTCCACCCAGCTCCCTTGGCAACCTCACAGGGTCCCAACCTCAGAGCAGGACCCGGAAGGACTGTTCACTCACCACGCCTTGGAATGCATTCAACTTGGCGGTGGCCTGAAGCTGACTCTCACCAGGGCAGAGGAAAAAACACAACACAGTGGGCAAAAGGGGCTGAGGGAGGAGGAGCAGGGGGCGAGGGGGCAGTGCCGGACAGGAAGAAGGCGACGCCAAGGGCAGACACATCCCTGGAAGTTCACATGGAAAGAAGTGAGGAGGAGGAACGGTCCTTGAAGGGCCGTACCATCCCGCAGAGGGGACATCAGGCTGTCTGAGAGAGGGGTGTGCGTCCTGAGAAGCTAGTTAGCGCCTCCGATGCCAGCCCTAGTGTCCACTCTCCCTGATCGACAGTGCACCCTCTCCAGGTGGGCCTTCCCGAGAGGAGAGACCTCCAGGGAAGCAGGATCCAGGGAAGGGTGAGTTGACCCACGGGGACAGGTCTCCTATTTCCCTTCTCAGGACATCCCTGCCCAAGTGGTCAGCATCTGTATCTTGCTCACAGTAAGATCTGCTCATGAGACAAGAGTCACTAAGAAACACTCACAGACAAGATAATTACATTTGGGGAAAATGTGACAGATCTGAAGTGAAAACAAAGGCCAACTTACAAAATGTCAAGAGTCCAACAGCCTGAAATGCAAAGCAGTAATACGCACATATACATTTTAGACAGCAAATTATACTCTTCCAAAGGAAACTTTAGCTCTAAATTTTTATAACTAAAATCTGCAATTCTTTTTTATCACCCCAAATAACAACGTTTTTAATAGGAGACTGGCTATTTACATAACACGTTCAATAGCGTGAAAAGCATTTTGTGTATTTCATTATATGTCTACCGTTTCAGAAGCCACCATAAAGTTGACCACCTGCCACTGCCACCCCATAAAAGGGAAAAAGTCTATATGTAGTTCTATTGGACTCACTGGGAAGCCATTAGCTGACCCTCCATTATTTTCAGGCTTCTGAGCTAAACTGCGAGAAGAAAATGGCATTAGAATGCCTGTTCACCAAACAGCCACTCCGTGGCTGCTGTCACAGACACCAAGGAGGTCAGCATGGGGCCCACAAAGAGAAAGGACACATCCCTCTTCGTGGTCCAGCCACCAAGGTTTTACCACCACCAGGCAGGGCCAGACCTGGACATGCATCCCCAATACCCTACCTCTGCCGCTGACCACCCTGTCCTTCCTGGACACTTCTGGAGCTGAGGACAGACATTTCCCTCGACTGCAAAGATGAGGCAGAAATGCCACCTGGAAGCAGGGGACAAGTGAGTCTCTCACACTTCCCTACAGGAGAAGCCACAGAGGCACCAAAGTGAGGGTGGAGAAACGCCAACTGCCAGCAAGGAGTGGCCAGACCTCTCACACACTGCTGGTGGGAGCGGACGGTGATGCTCCACCCTGGAAAACCGACTGCCAGCCTCAACAACAGTTGAACATGGGCACACCCTGCGCCCCAGCAATTCCACTCTCCTCGGCATACACCCATCCAAACAGGCGCATATGTTCACCAAGGCCACGTACAAGAATGTGTCGGCAGCACTGACTCGAAGACCCTCCAAGTTTCCCAACTGCAAACTACCGTAATGCTCATCAACAGCACACCAGGAAGTAAGTGCACTCACGCAAGAGAGCACTCTACAGCAATCAACATGAATGAACCACTCAACAATACAGATGGCTCTTCACAAACACACCGCTGAAAGCGTAAGAGATCAGACACTAAATACTACATGTTGTATGAATCCATTTATATAAAGTTAAAAAGCAAGAAAAAATAATACAGGATGCTAAAAATCAGAAGAAACATTCCCTTTTTGGGGCAGTATGTAGAAGGGAGCACAAGGGGGACCCCGAGGTACAACTGATGTTCTGCCTTTGGGTGCTGACTGCACAGAGACATTCCGTTTGTAAAAAACATACTGAGCTATACACTCAACTGTTTGTGCAGTTCTCTGCATATGTATGTTAGACTTCAACAAAAAGTGCAAAAAAAAAAAAAAAAATAAGGGCTGAGGAGAGAAACTGTTGCTAGGAGACAAAGAAACGAAGATTCTGGCTTTGGTTATTAGCCCTTAGAGTTTGGAGAACTGTGGATACATGCTGAAAGCCCATTAAATTTTTCAAGGAATCTTAGGACCAGAGAAACACCAAACCTGGCCATCGGTGGTCTCTGATTACTCTGCAGCTACCAATCTCCAGACCTGTGCCTAACAGAACATGGCTGAGAAAAAGCTGCAGGCCTGGGGAGTGGACCCGGTCCATCTCAGACATGGCCGGGAAAAACGGTCCAGGAAGATCTCTATACAGACCATGCCCACCCCCTACGCAGGGCAGACTCA
Source organism: Colobus angolensis palliatus (assembly GCF_000951035.1). Classification (NCBI taxonomy): domain Eukaryota; kingdom Metazoa; phylum Chordata; class Mammalia; order Primates; family Cercopithecidae; genus Colobus; species Colobus angolensis. The sequence goes on from NW_012116199.1 coordinate 1,951,328, forward strand.
AGGCTGTACCCACTTGGGGAGGGGGTGGGTGTACTTCATGTGGGCATGGGCATTCCTGAGGTGTAGACGGGTAAGAATGGACTGGATGGCCCTCACTGGTCAATCACTCCCCTGCAAATCAAGCTCTGCTTCCCTCTGGGAATCACTGTCCAACAGAAGCATAAGACAAGCCTTGGGTGTACTTTACAATTTCCTCCTAGCCACATTAAAAACAATAGAAAGGAATTAAATTTAACAATGTATTTTCTTCAACCCAATACATTAAAAATATTATCCTTTCAATGTGTAAACAAAATAAAAAGTATTAATGAGATGTTGTACATTCTTTCATGTACCTTAAGTCTTTAAAATCTGTGTGTGATGTAGTTTGGATATTTGTCCCCACCCAGATTTCACGGTGAGATATAATCCCTGATGCTGGAGGTGGGACCCCGTGGCAGGTGTCTGGATCATGGCGGCAGATCCCTCATGGCTTGGTGCCGTCTTTGTGATACTGAGTTCTTGCAAGATCTGGTCATTTAAAAGTGTGTGGGGCAGGCGCGGTGGCTCACGCCTGTAATCCCAGCACTTTGGGAGGCTGAGGAGGGCGGATTACGAGGTCAGGAGATCGAGACCATCCTGGCTAACACGGTGAAACCCCGTTTCTACTAAAAAATACAAAAAATTGGCTGGGCGTGGTGGCGGGTGCCTGGAGTCCCAGCTACTCAGGAGGCTGAGGCAGGAGAATGGTGCGAACCTGGGAGACGGAGCTTGCAGTGAGCCGAGATAGCGCCACCGCACTCCAGCCTGGGTGACAGAACAAGATTCCGTCTCCAAAAAAAAAAAAAAAATTGTGTGGCACCTCTCCAACCCCCATTCCTGCTCTCCCTATGGTATGAAGCTGCTCCTGCTTTGCCTTCCGCTGTGAATAAAAACTCCCTGAGGCCTCCCCAGAAGCAGATGCTGCTATGTTTCCTGTACAGCCTGCAGAACCAAGAGCCAATTAAATCTCTTTTTTTTATGAATTACCCAGGTTCAGGTATTTCTTTAGAGCAACACAAGAAGGGCCTAATACAGTGGGTGTTTTACACAAACAGCAGCACATGTTTTACACAAACAGCAGCACCAGCCACACTTTGGTGCTCAGGAACCAGCTGGACAGGACAGCACAGCTAGGGGAAGGAGTACCTGCTCCCTCCCCACTTCTCCGCCCCAAGGACTGCTGTGAATAGCTTTGTCTGAAATTCTCTCTCTATCTCTCTTTCTCTCTCTCTCTCTCTGTCTCTCTCTCTCCCCTTCCCTCCCTTTTGTTCTCTTTCTCTTTCACACACACACACACACACACACACACACACACACACACACACACACTAGGACATAGAATGAGCTGTTCTAGCCCTCTAGCCACAGAGGTCAAGTCAATGAGAGATCTGCCAGGAATCTTGCAGAGGAAACAAACACCCTTCCCCCTGGGCTGAAGGTGAGAGAAAGGCTGAGAGGTCCGTCATTGTAGCAGCTGTTGAGGCATGAAGTAGAGGCTGTCTAGGAATGGAGCCACAGAGAGAGGAGAACAGAGTCCAGGAAGAGAGGAAAAGCAATGCGGTTCTGTGGACGTGGCTGGAACCTCTGCATCAACAGATATATCCCCTACCCTTGGAATTTTCAGTTTCATGAGATAAAACATTTGCTTTTTCACTAAGCAAATTTGGGTTGCACTGATGTGATCTGTGATTAAAATAGTCCTAGGTAATACACCTCATTACTCTAATTATCTCTGCTTTTTTTCCCTTCTGGCAACTTTAAAGTTTCATATTGTTGTTGAATTCTTCTTACTGATTCAAGTTACTAGTATGCTTTTAATAACATGTCTGAATATATCCAAGCCTCAAAACAAGACATTTCTTTTGAAGCTACAATTTCAGTTTTAAGGGCTCATCCTACGAAAATAACCACACAAGTGTCCAAAAATGTGTATACAAGACCATTCACTATAGCAAAAGAAAAAAAAAAAAACACACAAATGACAAACGCACACTGAGAAAGAAGTGGGTGTCCAGTTCTAAGGAGATAGCTTCCCTTTGGCACAGAGGGCCCTCCAGTGGGCAGTGTTCCTCGTTCCCTGCGTGGACAGCACCCTGGTAGGGCAGGGAGGCCACAGGCTCACTGTCGCACAGTCAGAGAAGGACGTGATGCAAAGAAAAGGAGCTGGATGTGGTGGAAGGAAGGGAACATGCAGAGAGTTAGGCAGGGCATGGGGAGGCAGCATGGGGCCCGCTCTCCCAAGTTCCAGAAGAGAGGAGGAGAGTCAGAAGGGGGAGGAGGGGCAGAGCCTGCCAACCTGGACTGCTGTCAGAGCAAATCTGTGCCAGAGCAAACCTGGTGGACACTGGTTTGGACGCACTGAACATCCCATTTCCCGGGCCATTTTCACTTTCCAAAGGTGTGAGTGGGACCCAGAAAACCTCACGGCTGCAGTTGGGGGATGAAAGTCTGGGAGGTAACAGCTGGGCAATGTGGAGGGGAGACAAGGGGACCACCGTGGCGAGGAGGCAAGGTGGCCCCCAAGGACCAGAAGGGGGATGCGTCAAACACTCAGGAGTTCTACGGAGGAACCCAGGGGAACTGGGTCAGCGAGGGAAAGTCCCCAGACCACACCCAAGCACGGGAGAACAGATGACAGCAGTAAGCAGGTGGAGAAGGAGTGCTGCCTTGGGGGTCCATGACGCCAACGGATGCTGTGCCCAGAGTCTCTGCTCCTTGCCCCCAGTGACATCAGACAGTTACACCATCCCTGCTCCCAGATGCCATTCTGAAGAGGAGCCTGCAGGGCAGGCAGAGGCTGAGAAATCTGAGAGGCTCAGCACTACCTATGGGGCGCTTCTCAATCAGAAGTGTGCATAGGAATCCCATGCGAATGCTGTTAAAATGCGGATCCTGCTTCAGAATATCTGGGGTGGGGCCTGAGACCCTGCATTTCTAACAGGCTCCCAGGAGATGCAGAGACTCCTAACGGATGGGCCACTTGGAGTAGTAAGGCCCTCAGGGACCTCTGTGAATGAAACAGAATTAAAACACCCCTCCCACTCTCAAGCAGAGGCAAGATTCATGCAGAAGACAGACTCATTATACAAAAACAATATTAATAAGGAAGATACACATTCCCTCCACATCTGAGATCAGTGTGAATACTGCACTCTGCAACTCCACTACACCTACTTATAATCTAATAAAAATTCTGAAGGAAACATTTATAAGGCATAAAGATTAAAAATATTAAATTACATGTTTAACATAGCCTGGCTAAGTGCACTCTGGGGGTTGAAGGCAAGGATAAGGCCATACGGAGAAGAGCAGTGCCTTGATCTTCCTCTATAAATCAGTCACTTAGTCCTAGACACAATTAGCCTTGTTAGGACTGCAATGGTTCTCTGATTTGATGAATAAGTGGATCTTGCCTTCTACCCCCACATGCTGCCAAACATGACGTTTTTAAGGTTTATTTAATTCATACACTTTATTATTTAGGGCAGATTTCGGTTCACAGCAAAATAGAGCAAAAAAGGGCAGAGAGTTGCCATATACTCCCCCTCTCCCCAGAAGTACAGCTTTCTCCATCAGAGTGGTATATTTTTCTTTTTCTTTTTCTTTTGAGATGGAGTTTCGCTCTTGTAGCCCAGGCTGGAGTGCAGTGGCATGGTCTCAGCTCACTGCAATCCCCACATCCCAGGTTCAAGCAATTCTCCTGCCTCAGCCTCCCAAGTAGCTGGGATTACAGGTGCCCACCACCACACGCAGCTAATTATTTTTTGTATTTTTAGTAGAGATGGGGTTTCACCATGTTGGTCGGGCTGGTCTCGAACTCCTGACCTCAGATGATCTACCTGCTTTGGCCTCCCAAAGTGCTGAGATTACAGGCATGAGCCACCATGCCCGGCCGGTACATTTCTTACAATCAATGAACCTACACACTGACACATCATTATCACCCAAGTCCATGGTATACATTAGAGTTCACTCTTGGTGTTGTACATTCTGCAGGTCTGGACAAATGTATAACAACATGTATCCACTATTGTAGTATCTTAAGGGACAGTTTCGCTGCCCTCTGTGCCCCACCGATTCATCTTTCCCTCCCTCAGACCTCTGGCAACCACTCATCTTTTTATTGTCTGCACAGTCTTGCTTTATCTGGAATGTCATATCTTGGGAATCATAGCAGTATGTAGCCTCTTCAGACTGGCTTCTTCCACTTAGTAATATGAATTTAAAGTTCCAGATCTTTCCACAGCTTGATAGCTCATTTCTTTTTAGTGCTTGAAAGTATTACACTGGATGTCTCCCAGTTTATCAATTTACCTACGGAAGGACATTTCCACTGCTTCCAAGTTTTGGCAATTACGAATAAAGATGCTATAAACATCCAAGTGCAGGCTTTTGTAGGGCCATAAGTTTTTAATTCATTTAGGTAAATACCAAGGAGTATGACTGCAGGCTCATATGGTACGAGTATGCTTCATTTTGCAAGAAGCTGCTCAACTGTCTTCCAAAGTGGCTATAGTATTTAGTGTTCCCACCAACAATGCATGAGACTTCCTGTTGCTCCACCTCCTCCTCAGCATTTGATGCTATCAGTGTTTTGGTTTTTAGCCATTCTAACAGGTATGCGGTGGTATCCCACTGTTGTTTTAATTTGCACTTTCCCAATGACATATGATGTTGAACATCTTTTCATATGCTTATTTGACATCCGCAGACCTTCAGTGAGACGCCTGTTCAGGTTGTTTGCCCATGTTTTAAACAGGTTATTTGTTTACTTATTATTGAGGTTGAAGAGTTATTTGTATATTTTGAATAAAAGTCCTTGATCAGATATAATTTCTGCACATATTTTCTCCTAGGTTTTTCTTTTCATTCTCTTGACAGTGTCTTTAGCAGGGCAGAAGTTTCTAAGTTTAAGGAAGTCCAGTTTACCGATTTTTTCTTTCATGTATTGTCCCTCTGGTGTTGTATTTAAAAAATCCATCACCAAACCCAGAGATTTTCTCCAACGTAATTTATAAGGAGCTGTATAATTTTATGTTTTACACTTAGGTCTATGATCTGTTTTAAAGTGCATTTTTGGGAAGAGTTTGCATGCGGGCCTCCAGCTGTTCCAGCACCATCTCTTGAATAAACTATCCTTTTGCCCTTGAATTGTTTTTGTTCCATGTTTCAGATATTAGCTAACTATATTGTGTGGTCTAACTAGTTAGAAATAAATTGTCTATTATTTCATTAAGACCACACTATCTTGGTTACTTTAAGTAAGTGTTGAAGTCGAGTATTGTTTGTCCTCTAACTTGGTGGATCTCCTTTGCTATTGTGTCAACTATTCTTCAACTTCAGAATCAGTTTACTCAATCCTCAAAATAACTTGCTGAGATTTCTGATCATTCCTTTTTTTTTTTTTTTTTTTTTTTTTGAGAGGGAGTCTCACTCTGTCACCCAGGCTGGAGTGTAGTGGCCAGATCTCAGCTCACTGCAAGCTCCGCCTCCCGAGTTCACACCATTCTCCTGTCTCAGCCTCCCGAGTAGCTGGGACTACAGGCGCCCGCCACCTTGCCCGGCTAGTTTTTTGTATTTTTTTTTAGTAGAGACGGGGTTTCACCATGTTAGCCAGAATGGTCTCGATCTCCTGACCTCGTGATCCGCCCGCCTCGGCCTCCCAAAGTGCTGGGATTACAGGCTTGAGCCACCGCGCCCGGCCTACATTTTTTAAATAACTACAAAATGACTGATTTTATTCGTTTGTTGGAAACTGCCTATCTGGCTATGGTCTACGTTTCAGCTATTATAAAATCTGCAAGTCCTCATATAAAAGCTTGCACACTATGATGACCTCACTACTGACAGCCTCCTCTGCAGTCCTGGAGCTTCTGCAGGATACACGCTGCACGCACAGGTAGATACGTGCAACCCGGCAGGGCAGCCGGGGCTTTCCCAGGATGTCAAAGCTCAGAAGGAACCAAAAATTGTAAAGATTTTTTAAAATGTTTTAATTTGTTACAATACAGGTTGAAAGCAAATAGGCTCCTTCAAGAGTTAGAACATTCACATCTAATAGCAAGAATGTTCAATTAAAACAGAAAGTTACCCTATGGCCCTTCCATTCATAATACCCATCATGAGCCTCAGCATGGACTGCAAGTGGATTTAGGGGCCCCTTTCGAGATCTTTAATTGTTCAGAGGGCATTCCACTGCCCTAGCGGAAGGATTAAATCTGTCACACCACCCACAACACAGCTAGTTCTGGAAGGCCAGGACCATGGCCCAGAAGAGGTACTGCATGATTAAACTTCTCTTCCTTTTACGTGTCAGATGCCAAAGTGTCCATAGTGTACATATGCATTGTAACAAACACAAACATTACCAACAGAAAATAATCATTCTTATGCCATATGTACATGCATGCGTGTACACACACACACACACACACACACACAGACTCTCACACACTTGCTTTTTATTTGCTTGTCTTTTACTGAGAAAAGGAATTATCATATATGCAAAAAACAGATTTTCTAAAGTAATCATGCTAACAGAAACACTCAGCTAAGATGCTATTCTATTCATTTATAAACACCTTGCTTCCTAAGGGCCTGCCACACCTTAACCCATAGAGAGCTCACTTGTGGAATAAATTCTTTACTGAATGAAATGTGAACTTAAGTCACAAACTATCTATGGACTATGATACAGAAAAAAAGCCTTTTAAAAGCACGTATTATCATATGTAAATATAGAATATGAACCAAGGGTTACAGCAGGAAAGAAAACACTAACTGGTTATGAATTCGAATTTTTATTTGTCTATTGCTTGAAGGGTTTTATTGGGCACTTAGCCTGTTTAAAGCATGAAAGCTTTAACCCTAAGGCTCACCCTGCAAGCCAAAAGCATACTTTGTTGGCATTTCTGGCTTCTGGCCTGGGGCATCAGCAAAAAAGCAGAGTAGGCAGCTCCAATGGTCCATCCTCCACAAAACCATTGAAAATTTAAGCAAAAACTGACAGAATCAACTTTGTCAGAATAATGGAAACAGTCAATGGTTCGCAGCAACCAAGCAAAAATGGAATGGAAAGAAAGGCAAAATAAAAGCAGGAGGAAGGCTCTGCGGTGTTTTCATCTGCCCAAATCCACCCTCCTCTCCAGCTCCACAGTGCCACGGTCTTGAAGACAGCAGCAGCATTTCCAGGGCAGGACCTGGCCCCTGGCTCCCAAGGGTGCAGAGCAGGCTTGATTCACACAGAATTGTGTTTGTTCTAACCTGCCGGGAGGCTGCCGAAGGACTGACTCAAGGGGCTCCTCTCTGTTTTGTGTAACTCAGAATGCACTCGGGGCAGAAAAGCAGCAGGCACTCCTGGAAAACACTAGAAGGCAAATGAGCAAACTGCAGCCCCTGGGACAGAAGATTACCATTGAGGCACATGGTAGAGTGCCAAAACCATGAAAGAAAAGGCTGTGGACAGGGTTTCTTTAAGAAATTCAGGCATTCAACACAAGGAACTCAAACATCTCAATAGCAAAGAACAAATAATCCCATTAAAAAGTGGGCAAAGGATCTGAATGGGCATTTTTCAAAAGAAGATATACAAATGGCCAGGAGGTATATGAAAGAATGCTCCACATCCATCACCAATCATCAGGGAAATGCAAATCAAAACCGCAATGATATATACCATCCCAACCCAGTTGCAATGGCTATTATCAAAAAGACAGAATGTAATAAACGCTGGCAAGAATGGAAGGGGAACTATACACTGTTGGTGGGAATGTAAATTAGTACAGCTGCTAAGGAAAACGGCATGGAGATTTCTCAAAAAAGTAAAAACAGAACTACCATATGATCCAGCAATCCCACTGCTGGCTGTTTATCCAAAGGAAAGGAAATCAGTATGTTGAAGAGATATCTGTACTCTCATGTTCATTACAGCACTATTCACAATATCTAAGGTAGGAAATCAGTCTAAGTGTCCATCAATGGATAAAGAAATTGAGAAAATGATAACAAAATTGATACATTAGTAAAGAAAATGGGAGACACACACACACACACACAAAATAGAGTACTATTCACTTAAAAAGAAGGAAATTCTGCCTTTTTTAATAACATGGATAAGCCTGAAGGACATTATACCAAGTGAAATAAGCAAGCCAGAGAATGATAAATACGATGTGATGTACATATGATACACTATTTGGCCATAAGATAGAATGAAAATGGAAAACTATCTGGCCATTAAAAAAAAAGAATGAAATCCTCTTCAGGCACAGTGGCTCATGCCTGTAATCCCAACACTTTGGGAGGCCAAGGCGGGCAGATCACTTGAGGTCAGGCGTTCAAGACCTGCCCGGCCAACATGGTGAAACCCCATCTCTACTAAAGATACAAAAATTAGGCTGGCATGGTGGTGTGCACCTATAATCCAGCTATGCAGGAGGCAGAGGCAAGAGAATCACTTGAACCTGGGAGGCAGAGGTTGCAGTGAGCCAAGATTGCACCTCTGCACTCCAGCCTGGGGGGCAGAGCGAGACTCCGCCTCAAAACAAACAAACAAACAAAAGAATAAAATCCTGTCATTTATCGCAACATGGATCAACCTGAAGTACATTATATTAAGCAAAGTAAGTCAGGCACTGGAAGATAAACACCACATGATCTCAATCATATGTGAGGGCCGAAAAAAAATGAGCTCATGGAAACAGAGAATTCGAATTGTGGGTGCAGGGTCTGGGAAGGGTACCCGGGAGAGGGAGATGGTGAGAGGTTGGTTAATGGATACAAAGTTGCAGCTAGATGCATGAGTTCTGGTGTTCTATAGCACTATAGGGTGAATATGGTTAACTATAATTTATTATATATTCTCAAAAAACTAGAACAGAGGATTTTCAATGTTCACAACACAAAGAAATGAGGTGATGGATATGCTAATTATCCTGATTCAATCATTACACATTGTATATACATATTGAAATATCACTCTGTACCCCACAAATATGTACAGTTATTATTTGACAACTAAAAATAAAAGGGAAAAAGAAATTCAGGCATGCCAAAGCACCTGTGTATATGGGGGATATAGAAAGCCATGTGCATGCCCAGAGCAGAACGTGTGCTCAGAAGAGAACTGAGAAGACCCCAGTTCTCTGGATGAGCTCTAGGTTCAGTATAAACAAGAAATGAAAGTTAAGGCACAGCTGTAAACAGCCAGGCTAAGAGTTGAAGGAGGACTCCACCACAGAGCTACTCCATACAGATAAGCAGAGTCAGTCTCCTTGCTCTCTGTCTCTCTGTCTCTGTCTCTCTCTCTCTCTCTTTTTCTCTGCCTCTCTCTCCAACCCCCTTGCTCTCTATCATGTTTTGGCATCTGGTGCTCAAGGAAATCTCTTTGACAGCACTAGCTGAACAAATAACTGACTTCAGAGACCACACGCAGTAAGGAATTACAGATCTTGAAAACTCTAGTCTATAGCAAGCAACAACAAACCTAAGCAACAACAAACCCAAGCAACAACAAACCCTGAGGTGGGGGAAGAATCTGATCTTCAGAGTTTCCTCTGTTTAATATGCAAAATGTCCAGGTGTTTGTTTGTTCGTTTGTTTTGAGACAGGTTCTCACTCTGTCACCCAGGGTGGAGTACAGTGGCTCAATCTCAGCTCACTGCAACCTCCACCTCCTGGATTCAACTGATTCACCTGCCTCAGCCTCCAGAGCAGCTGGGATTACAGGCATGCACCACCACATCTGGCTAATTTTTCTATTTTTAGTAAAGATGAGAGTTTGCCATGTTGGCCAGGCTGGTCTCAAACTCCTGACCTCAAGCGATCTGCCCACCTTAGCCTCCCAAAGTACTACAATTACAGGTGTGAGCCACTGTGCCTGGCATGTTCAGTTTTCAACAATAACTTATGAACCATGTAAAGAAACAGAAAATATGGCTCATTCACATGAGAAATTAATAAACATTGTCCCTGAAGAAACACACACATTGGACTTACTAAACAAATACTTTAAATCAACTGCCCTAAATATGCTAAATGACTTAAAGGAAAGAATGGAAAAGGAGCTAAAGGAAATCAGGATAAGAATGTATGAACAAATAAGTGAATTGCAATAAAGACACAGAAATTATAGAAAGGAGTCAAATTCTAAGGTCAAAAAGTACACTAACTGAATTTTTTTTTTTAAAAATCACTAGAGCATCTCAGTAACAGACGTGACTAGGCAGAAGAAAGAACCAGTGAATTTAAAGACAAGGCAATGAAAATTATCCAGTCTGAGAGGAAAAACAAAAATGAAGAAAGATGAACAGGTATGAAACACCATCGAGCATACCAACACCAAGTACATAACAGGAATCCCAGAAGGAGAGGTGAGAGCAAAAGGAACACAAAGACTATCTGGAGAAATAATTACCAAAACTTCCCATACATGATAAAAGATACAAATCTACACACACAAGAAGTTCAGTGAATTTCAAGTGGGATAAATACAAAGAAATCCACACTGAGACACATTATAATCAAACTGTCAAAAGGCCAAGGGCAAAGAGAAAATCTTGAAGTCAGCAAGAGAGGAGTCACTGATTCACATAACGGATCCTCAAACAGATTAACAGCTGATTTTTCTCATCAGAGACCAGGGGACCAGAAGACAATGAAATGACATTTTAAACTGATGGGCAGGATAGGGGGATGCTTCCAACCAAGAATTGTACGATATATCCTATAAAACTACCCTTGAAAAAAGGAGGAGAAATTCACACCCATATATTGCATGGCTCCGATTGTACAAAATATCAGGAACAGGTAACAATTCATAGGGACATAATTCAGACTGATGGGGAGAAACAATTTAATGAGTATGGGATTTGCTCTGGAGATAATGAAAATATTTTGGACTTCTATAGAGGGAGTGGTTACACAACAGTGTGAATGTACTAAATGCCAAAGAATTATTCACATACAAATTATTACTGTCATGTTAATTTTACCTCAGAAAAGAAAAATAAAAAATGGAAAAAAAAAAAAAACCAGCTTCTGATGAACTGATCAAAGTACTGAATCACCAGCAGTAGCAGAAGCAGCATGGATTACCCTGAGATCTCTTCCTTCCTTACCTGCAGGGCCAAGAGAAATACGGAGCGAGGGTACTGATTTAAGACAATACACTAACTGAGTGTTTGTAGCAATATCAAAAAGTAATTTAGGCCGGGCGCGGTGACTCAAGCCTGTAATCCCAGCACTTTGGGAGGCCGAGACGGGCGGATCACGAGGTCAGGAGAGACCATCCTGGCTAACACAGTGAAACCCCGTCTCTACTAAAAAAATACAAAAAACTAGCCGGGCGAGGTGGCGGGCGCCTGTAGTCCCAGCTACTCGGGAGGCTGAGGCAGGAGAATGGCATAAACCCGGGAGGCAGAGCTTGCAGTGAGCTGAGATCTGGCCACTGCACTCCAGCCTGGGCGACAGAGTGAGACTCCGTCTCAAAAAAAAAAAAAAGTAATTTAATATAGACTACTCCATACGGAACCATGATCTGCCAAGGACATGAGCCACCTGCCAGTCAAAGTAAGACCTTGCCCTTGGGTGTAGAGAGGAAACATGGGAGGGTGATCTTTATGAACAGTCAGCAACAGGAGAAAATTCCACATGTAAGGGTGAGCTGAAGTTTGTTTCTTTCTTTAATTTTGCATGTGCATATTTTACAAGGATAAAAGAGCAGTTCAAAAACTATTTTAATTGAATTTATTCTATACATAGGTACATCCCAATGCCAATTACTGGCATCAATTCTAAACCAATTAATAAGAAGACACGTATTTTACACATAGAATGTTACATCTGACTGGGAATCCCATGCACAACCCCAGTGATGGCTGTCCATCAGAGTCTGCAGCTCTGTGAAAGAGAACTTACAACACTCTAGGTGAACAGGCCACTGCCTGATGCCACCCACAAAGCTAGGCACATTTGCACATCTGGGTATTATCCCTCAGCTTCACAACCACAGGCCACGATGGTGTAGTTCTTCAAACTAGGCCATGCTGACAGAGAAGACGGTTGATGCCTTAGATGCATCCTGAGGTTTTGCTACGAAGATCACCACAAAAATGTTCAAGCATCAAAATATTTAATTCTTCTGAAATGAAACTTAACTTTCTCTAAATAGCTCGGCAATAAAATTCAATAATTCTATTGGATTCAAAGCAGTTTAACAATGGAAAATGAATTATATAGTCAGAGGTGGTCCATTCTGGCTCTCCAGCGAACATGAGTTCACTGTCTAGACTTGTTGAGTATAAATACCTGCACTTTCCGGAACAAACCATCACTTCTTTTGCTCCCTACAATTTTAAGTTCCAATCTGGTGAGCCCAGGTCCCGAGGTTTCATATTCTAGAGGCCTTTAAATCTAAAGAGTCCTTGGTTAAACGAAAGGGCAAAGTAAATCTCGAGAAGTTTCCTACAGCAGCTATCTGACTGCATTCAAGAAAGAAACCTCTGTATTTTCCTTCAACTTCTCTCACACAGTCCAAAGTTGTTGGGAGAAGGTAAAGGAAAAAACATGAAGATTTATTTCATGGAGATAGCCAGCATAGGGGAAATTATTTACCTTTTTGACTTAGAACAGCTAGAAAACAAGTTTGCAATCACAGTCATCCCCTGCCTCACAGTACACATTAAAGTTAAGGTACAGAATTGACAACCACACCCTTCTGACTGACACTATACACATCAATCTTGTTACTCAACTGGGGGGGAAAAAACTGTTTCCATCAGCTAGACCTTTTCCTGCACTCCATGAAAAGCTCAAAAACTCAGGATGTCAAACTTAAATTTTTTGCAATCACATAGCAAGGCCCAATCTGTCAAAGCTATACGATTCACTGCTTTTATTTCTACTGCTGGTTTGATTTTTTTTGTTGTTGTTTCCCTAGCTTATGGGTTTCAGGGCAGACAAAGGCAGCTAAAAGTCTCAGGGAGAAAAAGAATCTCCAGTAGGCTGTACCATAGCCATTACCATTTATTGCAAGTAACTTTCTTCACTTCTCAACCCCACAGTTTAATCACCTGTATAAAACTGGCACAGTAATACTCAGACTGCAAAGTCATTGTAAGGATTAGCAGTAGCATGAGGAAAACATCAGCTCATGTTAGGAATGCACTGGTTATTACTTGGCATTATTTAGATTGATTAATAAGTTCACATACATGTAGTGGGAAACACCTTGGTCTAACATTCTTTGGTTCTAATTATGATTACGATATCATATGATTTCCATGTGATAGAGAGCAAGTCATAATTATCACCACTGTAAAAGGAGAAGTACATTCTACATCAGGTTGACAAATTGTGTTCTATAAAACTCCAAGAAGCCAGGCAGATACCTCAAGAGTCATGAGGACTCCACAGGAAGGTTGCTAAATTCTACGAGCTCACTAGCAGTTACGACCTTCAAGTGTTGAAAATATTAATATAAAGGTATAACTTTTCCCGACAGGAAATAAAAGGCAATTACCATTTTAACATGCTACCAAACACACTGCCCATTGTTAAAATAATTGTTAAAATTTTTGTGGAGGCTGGGCACGGTGGCTCACGCCTGTAATCCCAGTACTTTGGGAGGCCAAAATACAAAAATTAGCTGGGCGTGGTGGCATGCGCCTGTAATTCCAGCTACCCAGGAGGCTGAGGCAGAAGAATGTCTTGAACCCAGAGGCGGAGGTTGCAGTGAGCGGAGATGGTACCATTGCACTCCAGCCAGGGTGACAGAGCAAGACTCCGTCTCAAAAAACAAAACAAAACAATAGCTATTCAGCTATTCAGGAGGCTGAGGCAGGAGAATTGCTTGAACCCAGGAAGCGGAGGTTGCAGTGAGCTGAGATCGCCTCACTGCACTCCAGCTGGGGCGACAAAGTGAGACTCCGTCTCCAAAAATAAAAGAAGTTTTTGTTGAAATAAATTATTTTAAGTAACAGTGACTTCAGTTAAAATCCTAATTAGTGAACTTGTTAGTAATTCTATAACAGTATTTCCAATGCTTCCCTGACAACTCTTTTTACCTCATAAAGAGAAGCTATGCAAATCCTGAGGCAAACGGCACACTTAATGCTGAGCATTTTAAAAGCATTCTCAGGCAGAAGGATTGCTTGAGCCCAGGAATTCAAGGCTGCCATGAGCTATAACACCACCGCACTCCAGCCAGTGTGACAGAGTAAGATCCTGTCTCTAAAAATAAATAAATAGATCAGATAGAAATAAACAGAATGAAGACGGATGGATGAATAGATAGATAGACAGACAGACACACACACACACACATAATAAAAGCATTCCTGGCCAGGCGCAGTGGCTCAGGCCTGTAATCCCAGCACTTTTGGAGGCCAAGGTGGGCAAATCACCTAAGGTCAGGAGTTCAAGACCAGCCTGGCCAACATGGTGAAATCTCATCTCTACTAAAAATACAAAAAATTAGCTGGGGTGGTGGCTCATGCCTGTAATCCCAGCTACTCAGGAGGCTGAGGCAGGAGAGTTGCTTGAGCCCAGGAGGCAGAGGTTGCAGAGAGCCATGATCACACCACTGTCCTCCAGCCTGGCCAACAGAGTGAGACTCGGTCTCAAAAAATTTAAAGAAAGCATTCCCAATGAAGACACAGAAAAAATGCTCACCTTCCCTACTACTATTCAATATTTCATGGAATTCCCAGCCAGCACAATTAAGAAAATAAGTAACAAGAATCGAAAAGAGACAATATTATCATTCTTCACTGACAGAATGATTACGTATAAAATTCAAAAACATATACGAAGTATCAGACCTAATAAGAGTTCGGAAAGACTATAGGAAAAAAAAAAAACTTTATAAACGCTTTTCAATATTTCAATAACAATCAATGAAAAATAATTTTTAGAATTAGCAATAACCTCAACCAGGTACCTAGAAAAAAACTAAGACACAAGAACTTTATACACCAAAAATTGTGCCAAAATACATTAAAATGTATTCAACTTTTCCAGCTTTATTGTAGTATAAGTGACAAAAACTGTATATATTTTAGGTGTACAACACAAGTCGATACACATATACACTGCAAAATGATTACCACAATCAGGGCAATTAACATATCCATCACCTCATGTAGCTACCATTTTTATCCTTGTGGTAAGAATACCTAAAATCTACTCTCTTAGCAAATTTCAAGTATACAAAACATTATTATTTTAGTTACAGTAACATTAGGTCTCCAAAACTAACTCCTCGTGTAACTGAAAGTTTGTTCCCTTTGACCAGCACCTACCCGTTTCCCACAGGCCCGGCCCCTGCAACCATCATTCTCCTCTCTGTTTCTATGAGCCATGTTTCTAGATTCCACATATAAGTGAGACCACGTGGTATTTATCACTCCCTGGCTTGCTTATTTCACTTAGTGTAATGTCCTCCAGCCTTATCCATGTTGTTCAAAAAGGCAGGATTTCCTTTTTTTGAAGGCTGGATGATACTCCTCTGCCTGTGTGTTTTTCTGTGTGTGTGTTTGTGTGTGTGTGTGTCTGTGTGTTTGTATGTGTGTCACATTTTATCAGTTTATCCACTGATGGACATTAGGTTGTTCCCCTATCTTGGCTATTGTGACTAATGCTGCAGTGTACATAGGGGTGTAGATTTCTCTGCAAAACACTGATTTCAGTTACTTTGGATATATACCCCGAAGGAGAACTGCTGGATCATGCGGTAGTTCTATAATTTTTTGAGGAACCTCCATACTGTTCACCGTAATGGCAGCACCAATTCACATTCCCAGCATCAATGTGTAAGGGTTCCCTTTTCTCCACAACCTCACCAACTTTGTTATCTGCTGGTATTTTGATAACAGCCATTCTAAGAGATGTGAGATCCCATCTCATTCTAGTTTTGATTTGTATTTCCCTGATGACTGGTGACATTGAGCATTTTTTCACATACCTGTTGCCGTTTGTACATCTTCTGTGAGTTGCCTTTACGTTTCACTGTTTCCTTTGCTCTAAAGAAATATTTTAGTGTGGTATAGTCCCAATTATTTGTTTTTACTTTTGTTGCTGGTGTTTTTGGTGTCATATTCAAAACATCATTTCTAAGATCCATTTTATTGAGCTTTCTATGTTTTCTTCTAGAAGTTTTGTGGTTTCAGGCCTTTACTTTAAATCTTTAATCAATTTTAACTTGATTTTTGTGTACCGTGTCAGATAATTCTCGTTTCTTTCTCTTTCATTTTTTTTTCTTTTTTGTATGAGGATATCCACTTTTCCCAACACCACTAACTGAAAACAATGATCCTTTTCCCACTGTGTATTCATGGCACCCTTGTCAAAGACTGGTTGACCATACGTGCATGGGTTTATGTATGGGCTTCCTATTCTGTTCCATTGGTCTATGTGTCTGTTTTTATGCCAGTACCACGTTTTTTTGGCTACTATAGCTTTGTAATATAATTTAAAATCAGGAGATGTGATGACTTCATTTTTGTTCTTCCTGCTAAAGATTGCTTGGGCTATTCGGGGTCTTTTGTGGTTCCATATGAATTTTAGGATTGTTTTTTCTATTACTGTGAAAAATGCCAATGAAATTTTGATAGATTGCACTGAATCTGTAGATCACTTTGGGTATTATGAATATTTTTTATAATATTGATTCTTCTGATTCATGATCATGGGATATTTTCCCATTTGTGTATTCTTCCAATTCTTTTATCAATGCTTCATAGTTTTTGGTGTATTGATCTTGCATCTCCTTAAGTTTATTTATATGTTATTATTTTTGATGCTATTGTAAATCAGACTGACTTCTTAATTTCTTTTTCAGATAATGTGTTATTAGTGTACAGAAACACAACTGCTTTTTATATCCTGCAACTTTACTAAATTCATTTATAGTTCTAATTAGTTTTGGGGTGGTGTCTTTAGGAATTTCTATTACAAGATCACACCTCCTGCAATCAGAAACAATGTTATTTCCTCCTTCCCATTTTGGATGCCTAATAAAATAAAGAAATAAAATTCTTTTTATTGCCTAATTGCTTTGACTAGGATTTCTACTACTACTTTAAATAAAAGTGGTGAGAGTGGGCATCCTGTTCTTGTTCCTGATTTTAGAGGAAAAGCTTTCAACCATTTATGGTTGACTACGATGGCAGCTTGTGAAATATGACCTTTATTGTGTTGAGGTATACTATTTCTATACCTAAATTCGTTTCGAGTTTTTGTCATAAAAGATTGTTGAATTTTGTCAAATGTTGTTTTAAATATTTATTGAGATAATCATATAATTTTTGTCCTTCATTCTTTCTGTTAATGTGTTGTACCACACTTACTGATTATTTATATTGAACCATCTTTGTATCCCAGGGATAAATCCGACTTATTTGTTTAATATGCTATTGAATTCAGTTTTCCAGTATTGTGCTAAAGATTTCTGCTTATATATTCATCAGGGATACTGGCTTGTAATTTTCTTTCCTTGTAGAATTTTTGCCTGGCTTTGCTACCAGGGTAATGCTAGCCTCATAAAACAACATGGAAGGTGTTCCTTCTCGCTATGGTTTGAATATGCTCCCCAATGTTAACGTGTTAGAAACTTCATCCCCAGTGCTACAGTGTTAGGAAGCAGGGCCTAACGGGAGGTGCTTAGGTCATGAAGGCTCCATCCTTATGAATGCATTAATGCTGATGATAAAAGGGCTTGAAGCTGTGCGTTCCATCTCTTGCTCTCTCACACTCTCTTTCTCTTCTGCCTTCTGCTATGCAATGACATAGCAAGAGGGTCCTTGCCAGATGTGGGCCCATAGATCTTGGACTTCCCAGTCTCCAAAATGATAAGAAATTAATATCTTTTCTGTATAAATTACCCAGTCTGTGGTATTTTGTTATAGCAACACAAAATAGACTGAGACATTTTCTTTTCAATCTTTTTGGAAGAGTTTGAGAAGCACTGGTATTAATTCTTCTTTAAATGTTTGGTAGAATTCATCAGTGAAGCCATCAGATCCTGGACCTTTCTTTGACAGATTTTTGTTACTGATTCAAACTTCTTACTCATTATTAGCCTGTTAAGACTTCTTTTTCTTCATGATTAAGTCTTTGTAGGTTGTGTGTTTCTAGGAATTTATCCATTTCTTCTGGGCTATCTAATTTATTGGCATATAAGTGTCTGTAGTACCCTCTTAGGATCCTTTGTAATTCTGTGGTATCAATTGTAATGTCTTCCCTTTCATTTCTGATTTTATTTTAGTCTTCTTTTTTCTTAATCTAACTAAAGATGTGTCAATTTTATTTATCTTTTCAAAAAACCAACTCTGAGTTTTGCTGATCTTTTCTATTATTTTTCTAAATTCTATTTCATGTATTTCTTCTCTGATCTTTACTATATCCTTCCTTCTACTAACTTTAGGTTTAGTTTGCTCCTCTTTTTCTAGTTTCTCAATGTGTAATGATAGATTTCTTTTTTCTTCATGTAGGCATTTTTCACTATAAACTCTCATCTTAAAACTGCTTTCGCTGCATCACCTATGATATGGTTTGGCTCTGTCTGTGTCCCCATGCAAATCTCATCTTGAACTGCAATCCCCGTGTGTTGAGGGAGGGAACTGGTGGGAAGTGACTGGATCACAGAGGTGGTTTGTCCCATGCTGTTCTTGTGTTAGTGACTGAGTTCTCATGAGAGCTGACGGCTTTTAAGTCTGGCACTTCCTCACTCTCTCTCTCCTGCTGCTTTATGAAGATGTGCCTTGCTGCCCTTCACCTTCTGCCATGACTGTAAGTTTCTTGAGGCCTCCCCAGCCATGTGGAACTGCGAGTCAATTAAACCTCTTTTCTTTATAAATTACCCAGTCTCAGTATCTTTATAACAGTGTGAAAATGGACTAATATACCCTAAATTTTGATATACTGTGTTTCCATTTTCATTTGTCTCAGGATATTTTTTAATTTTCCTACTGATTTCTTCTGATCCATTGGTTGGGAGTATGCTGTTTAATTTCCACATATTTGTAATGTTCCCAATTTCCTTCCATTATTAATGTCTAGTTTCATACCACTATGATCAGAAAGAAATATTATGTAATTTGATATATAATTAAAATGTTAAATAATTTCAATCTGCTTAAATACATTAAGACTTGTTTTGTGGCCTAATGTATAATCTATCCTGAAGAATGTTCCATGTATACCCGAGAAGAATTTGTACTCTGCTGCTGTTGAATAGAATTGAATAGAATGTTCTGTGTATATCTGTTAGGTCTACTTGGTATATATAAAGTGTAGTTAAAGTCTAATGTTTCCTTACTGATCTTCTCTCTGGATATTCTGTCTGTAGTTGAAAGTTAGGTAATGAGGTCCCTCATTATTACTATATTGCTGTCTATTTCTCCTTTCAGATCTATTAATATTTGCTATATATTATTTAGGTGGTCTGATGTTGGGTACATATATGATTATTGTATCCTCTTAAAGAATTGATTCCTTTTTCATTACATAATGACCTTTTTGGTCTCTTTTAAAGTTTTGTAATCAAAGTCTACTTTGTCTGATACAAATATAGCTATCCCTGCTCTCTTTTCGTTTCCATTTGCAAGAAGTATCTCATTCCTTCACATTCGGTTTATGTATTTCTTTAAAGCTGAAGTGATTCTCTTATGGCATCATATGGTTGAGTCTTGTTTTTAAATCTATTCAGCCAATCTATGTCTTTTGATTGGATAATTTAATGCATTTACATTCAAGGTAATTATTGATAGATAAGAACTTTCAATTGTCATTTTGTTAATTTGTTTCTGGATGTTTTGAGGATGCCTTCATCCTTTCTTCCTCTCTTGCTGTCTTCGTTTGTGACTTGACGATTTTCTGTAGCAGTATGCTGGGACTACAGGTGCACACACCGGGCTAATTTTTTTTTTTTTTTTTAGAAATGAGGTCTCACTACATTGCCCAGGCTGATCTCAAACTCCTAGGCTCAAGCAATCCTCTTGCTTTGTCCTCTCAAAGTGCTAGGATTACAAGTGTGAGCCACCATGCCCAGCCAAAAACTTAACTTTGATAACATACAAAACCTCTACACTACTTTCTGATAGTGAAGTGTAAGTAAATTCTTCCTAATTGGTAATTACCTATTGTGTAAATGAACTAAACTCTCTCTAAGAGAAAGGCAGAGATTGGCAGAATGAATTAGAAAATTGTGGAACTAAATGCTGTCTATAAGAGACTCACTTTAGATTAAAAGACAAAAACAGGTTGAAAGTAAAAGGACAGAAAAAGATATGTCATGTGAACAGAAACCAAAATAGAGCTGGAGTGTACATACTAATATCAGACAAAATACCCTTTAAGACAAAAATTGCTACTAAAAACAAAGAAGCACAATATACACTAATAAAATGGTCAAGTCATTAAGAAGATACTGCAATTATAAATATACCACACCTACCAACAGAGTCCTAAAAATACACAAAGCAAAAAATTGACAGGACTGAAAGACAAAATAGGGAATTCAACAATAATAGTTGGAGAATTAAGTACCTCAATTTCAATAATGGCTAGAGCAAACAGAATAACAGCAAGGAAACAGAAGACTTGAACAACACTATAAGCCAATCAACTTGACATCTATAGAACACTCAATCCAACAACAGCAGAATACACATTCTTCTCAAGTGTACATGGAACATTTTCCCAACAAAACGTATATTGGACCAAAAAACAAGCCTTTATAAATTTGTAAAGATTCAAATAACGCAAAATATGTTCTCTAATCACAGAAGAATAAATTTAGAAATCAATCACAAAAGGAAAACTGGAAATTCACAAATATATGCAAATTAACATGCAAATTAAGTGACCAATGGATCAAAGAATTTACAAGAGAACTTAGAAAATACTTTGAGATAAAATAAAGATAAAATACAACATATTAAAGCTTAATCTTGCATATCAGAGTTTAATCCATTTGAATAAAAGTAGTGCTCAGAGGGAAATTTATATCTGTAAATGCCCTCACTAATAAAATAAAAAACTCTCAAATCAATAATCTAACCTTCCACCATAAGAAACTTAAAAAAGAGTAAAATAAATCTAAATCAAACACACACAGAAAAGAGATTGGAGCCAAAATATATTAGAAAATAGAAAAACAACATAGAAAATCAACAAAACCAAAGTTGGTTCTTTGAAAAGATCAACAATACTGACAAACTTTAGCTAGGCTGAGCAAAGAAAAAATAGAAGACTCCAATTACTAAAATCAGGAATGAAAGAGAGGATACCATAATTCTAAGAAAATACTATGAATGCTGGATACCATCAAATTAGATACCCTAGATGAAATGGACAAATTCTTAGAAACCCACAATCTACCAAAACTGACTCAAGAAGTAATAGACCTGTAGCTAATAAAGAAATGAGTCAATTTTTCTTAAAAAAATCTTCCAATGAAGAAAGCCTCAACCAGCTGGTTTCACTGGGGTACTCTACAAAATGTTTAAAGAAAAATTAATAACAATATTTCTCAAACTCTTACAAAGAGTAGAAGAGAAAGGAATACTTCCTAATTCATTCTGCAGAAGTGAAACACATCAAAAGTAAAAACTACAGATCAATAACCGTTGTGACTACAGATGCAAAAATTATCAACAAAACATTAGCAAACGGAATCTAACAGCATATGAAAAGGGTTACTCATCAAGACTAAGTGGAGTTTATACCAGAAATGTAAGATTGGTCCAACACATAAAAATTAATCAACATAAGAAAGCACATTAGCACAAATCCACATGATCGTCTCCAATAGATGCAGAAAAAGTATTTGACAAATTCCAACATCTTTTCATGATAAAAATTCTCAACAAATTAGAAACAGAAAAGAAAATTTCTCAACCTGATAAAGGGCATCATTGAAAAACCAATAGCTAACATCATACTTAACAGGGAAAGACTGAAAGCTTTGTTCCTAAGATCAGGAAGAAGACAAGGATGTCTACTTCTCACCACTTCTATTCAACATTTTACTAGAGGTTATAGCCAGGGCAAAAAAAGAATGTTCTAGGCAAGAAGATGAAATAAAATGCATCCATACTGAACAGCAAGAAGTAAAACTATCTCTGTTCACAGATGACCTAATGTTATATAGAGAAAACCCTAAATAATGAACACATATACATATTAAAGCTAATAAATTCAGCAAGGTGACAGGATATAAGTTCAATGCACAAAAATCAGTTGTATTTGTATACACTAACAATGAAAAATTTGAAAATGAAATGAAAAAAAAAATTCCATCAACAATACCAGTAAAAAGAATGAAACATTCAGAAAAAATCTAACTAAAGTACAAGACATATACACTGAAAACCATAAAACATTGTTGAAATAAATTAAAGAAGATCAAAATAAATGAAAATATATCTAATCTTAATGGACAGATTCAAAGTAATTCCCTTGAATTCAAAGTAATTCAAATCTAATTCCTTATCTAGATTTCTTTTTTGCAAGGATCAACAAACTCATCCTACAATTCATATGGAAATTCCTGAAACCCAGACAAGTCAAAATAAGCTTAAAAAAGAGCAAAGTGAGAGGAATCACTTTCTAATTTCCAAATTTACTACAATGCTACAGTAATCAAGACAGTGTGACACTGGTATAAGACAGTCAAACAGATCAGTGAAACAGAACTGAGAGTCCAGGAATAAGCCCATAGATCTATGGCCAAGTAACTTTCAACAAGAGTGCCAAGACCATTCAATAAGAAAAGAATAATTTTCTCAAGAAATGGTGCTAAAACTAGATATCCACATACAAAGGAATGAAGTTGGACCCCACCTTATACCATATATAAAAATTAATGCAAAATGAATCAAAGGCCTAAATGTAAGAGCTATAACTATAAAATCCTAGAAAAAAAGAAGAGATATAAATCTGTGCAACTTTGAGTTAATTAAACAAAAGTTTTTGGAAAGGACACTGAAAGCATATATGACCAAAGAAAAAATAGATAAATTGAACCTCATCAAAATTTAAAACTTTTATGCTTCAATCAGCCCTATCCACAAAATGAAAAGATAACCAACCCATAGAATGAGAGAAGACATTTACAAATCATATGTCTGATAAAAGTCTAGTAACCAGCATATATAAAGGACTCCTAGTACTCAACGACAAGAAGTCAAACAATTCAACTAGGAAAAGGGATAAGGATTTGAACACAAATTTCTCCTAAGAAGATATACGAATGGCCAACAAATGCATGAAAAGATCTTTAGGGAAGTTCAACATCATTGGCCATTAGGAAAATACAGATCAAAACCACAATGACATACCAATTTCACACACACTAGGATGGCTAGAATAAAGGGGAAAAAAAAAACCCAGAAAATAAATGTTGGCAAGAATATGAAGAAACTGGAACTCTCATATATTGCTGATAGGAAAGTAAAATGTTGCAGCTCCTTTGGAAAACAATCTGGTAGTTTTTCAAAATGTTAAACATTGCATTACCATGTGACTCTGTAATTCTACCCTTACATATATTGATGTATTGAAAAGATATGTTCACACAAAATCCGGTATACTAAATGTTCATAGCAGCAATCGTAATAGTCTAAAAGTGGAAATAAACCAAATGTTCATCAATTGATAAATGGTTAAACAAAATGTGGTATATACATATGGAATCTCATTTTCCATAAAAAAGAAGTGCTATTGCATGCTATAACATGGATGAACCTTGTAAAGATTATGCTAAGTAAAAGAAGCCAAATACAAAAGGCCACATATTGTATGATTCTAGTTATATGAAATGTCCAGAATAGGCCAAATCAAAGAAACAGAAAGTAGATTCGAGGTGCCAAGGGTTAGAGGATTGGGGAATTGGAGATGACCGCTAACAGGTATGAGATTTCTTTTTGGGGTGATGGAAATGTTCTGGAATTAGGTTATGATGGTGATTACATAACATTGTAACTATACTAAAAAAACACTAACTTGTACACTTCAAAATGGTAACTTGTATATTATGAGAATAATACCTCAATAATTAAAAGATATAAGAATAATAAAATCATCTTAACCAGCCAGCTGTGCTAGAGCCAAAAAAAAAAGCTAAATATCTTTTTAGGATCTAGAGAAAATAAAATTACAAAATTATCATACTAATAGACAATGAGTATGCAGCAAAAAACTATTACAAAGACGGGTCATGCAATTCTTTAATTTGTAAATGTTATTTTTCTCAACTGTGTGGTATATTTCATGCATTTAAAAGCATTTTTAAGTTTATAATTTGTTGTGATCTGTTTTTTCATTCCAAATAAATACCCACTGTCATGACTAAATTTGTATTTATAATTTGGTATTCTTTCTGTTAAAAGAACTGAGATGGGCCCTACAAAATTTGAATCCTCCACTGAAGAAACCATTTCACAACCACCAGAGTAGCTAAAATTAAAAAGTCTAATAATATTAGGTATTGGAGAGAAAGTAGACAAATGTTAACTCTCCTTGGCCCCTACTAGAAGTACAGATTGATTTAAACAATTTGAACAGCAGTTTGTCGATTTTAGTGACATTAAGGTGCCCTACGAATTCTACTTCTAGAGACAGGCTCTACCAACATGTTTCTACCTATGCACCCTTGTGGCATGTTGTAAAGGCAGAACACCAGAAACAGGCTAAATGGTCAAAAACAACACAACACAGAAGATTAGGATACATTCTCAGAAGGGTACTCTATAGAGGAGTTAAATGACTTTATGCAGATCAACCCAGATGGAAGTAGAAAACAATACCAACTGAGAAAAGCAAGTTTCAGAATGGTATGCACAGTTAAAACCATTTGTGTGATGTTTTGAAACATGCACACAAGTACTACATATTGATTCCAGAGATAAAGAAATGAAGTAAGAGAGAAATTCCTCTTTGTTTATGGAAGGAATAGACAGGTTGGAAAAGGGCATGAGAGACTGTAACTTCATCTGTGATGTTTTGAGACACCATGAAGAAGAACTGAAGAGTGTGTTTCCGAGTTTAGGCATCCACAAATTCTGCATCATGCTTTCATGCTTCTTAGGATTCTTAGGCTCACTCTCTGACCTTTTCTATTTGAAGCTGGCTTCAGACCATTGACCTGAATGGGGAAATACTTGAATCTTAAAGATCAAACTCACCAATAAAGAAGGGGGAAAGCAGTCATGAGTAATTCATGAAATGCTAAGTAAAATAATAATGCATTCAGAACATTTTTCATCTATCAAATTGGAAGCTCTGGTGTCTTCCATGATGATACCCAGGGCTGGCACTGTCATGTTAGGTCCTTAGAAAGACCTGAAAACATACTTATCCCTTTGCAGAAGCAGGTCTAACCTGGTTGCTTCTCATAAGAAGATTCTCTTTTAGTGCAAATATTTTGATACAAGGACATACAGTGCCAAGTCACCTTGTAGATGATAAGAAAACAAGGAAACAAAATTTCCAACAATTGTTTGGTAAATTGGAATTTCTTAGACAAACCATAAACATATAGTGGATGTTTATAAAGACAACAAAAATGGCATGGAGAACATTTAAGCACTCAGAAAACAGGCTCCCTCTGGGCAGAGCTCACTGCAGTGCCACAAAGTCACTGTAGCCAGACTGCCTCTCCAGGTTCCTCTTCTCTGGGCAGACATCTCGGAAAGAAAAACAGCAGTGCCAGTCAGGGGCTTACAGATAAAACTCCCATCTCCCTGGGACAGAGCCTCTGGGGGAAGAAGTACCTGTGGGCACAGCTTCAACAGACTTAAATGTTCCTGTCCACCAGCTCTGAAGAGAGCAGTGGATCTCCCAGTACAGTGCTTGAGCTCTGCTAAGGGACAGACTGCCTCCTCAAGTTGGGTCCCTGACCCCCGTGCCTCCTGATGAGGAGACATCTCCCAGCAGGTGTTGACAGACACCTCATACAGGAGAGCTCTGGCTGGCATCTGGCAAGTCCCCCTCTGGGACGAAGCGTCTAGAGGAAGGAGCAGGCAGCAATCTTTGCTGTTCTGCAGCCTCCACTGGTGATATCCAGGCAAACAGGGTCTGGGGTGGACCTCCAGCAAACTCCAGCAGACCTGCAGATGAGAGGCCTGACTGTTAGAAGGAAAATTAACAAACAAAAAGCAATAGTATCAACATCAACAAAAAGAACAACCAAGCGAAAAGACCATCTGAAGGTCACCAACAGCAAAGACGAAAGATAGATAAATCCACGAAGATCAGGAAAAACCAGCGCAAAAAGGCTGAAAATTCCAAAAACCAGAATGCCTCTTCTCCTCCAAAGATCACAACTCCTTGCCAGCAAGGGAACAAAACAGTATAGAGAATGAGTTTGACGAATTGACAGAAGTAGGTTTCAGAAGATGGGTAATAACAAACTCCTCCTAGCTAAAGGAGCATGTTCTAACCCAATGCAAGGAAGCTAAGAGCCCTGAAAAGGGTTAGAGGAATTGCTAACTAGAATAGCCAGTTTAGAGAAGAACATAAATGACCTGATGGAGCTGAAAAACACAACACGAGAACTTCGTGAAGCATACGCAAGTATCAGTAGCCCAATCTATAAAGCAAAAGAAAGGATACCAGAGATTGAAGATTAACTTAATGAAATAAAGCGTGAAGACAAGATTAGAGAAAAAAGAATGAAAAGGAACAAAGTCTCCAACAAATATGGGACTATGTCAAAAGACCAAACCTACAACTGACTGCTGTACCTGAAAGTGATGGGGAGAATGAAACCAAGTTGGAAAATACCTTTCAGGATATTACCCAGGAGAACTTCCCCAACCTAGTAGGGCAGGCCAACATTCAAATTCAGGAAACAGAGAGAACACTGCAAAGATACTCCTCCAGAAGAGCAACCCCAAGACACATAATTGTCAGATTCACCAAGATTGAAATGAAGGAAAAAATGTTAAGGACATCCAGAGAGAAAGGTTGGGTTACCCACAAAGGGAAGCCCATCAGACTAACAGCAGATCTCTCTGCAGAAACCCTACAAGCCAGAATAGAGTAGGGGACAATATTAAACATTCTTAAAGAACAGAATTTTCAACCCAGAATTTCATATCCAGCCAAACTAAGCTTCATAAGTGAAGGAGAAATAAAATCCTTTACAGACAAGCAAATGCTGAGGGATTTTGTCACCACCAGGCCTGGCTTACAGAACTCCTGAAGGAAGCACTAAATATAGAAAGGAAAAACCGGTACAGCCACTGCAAAAACAAACCAAAATGTAAAGACCATCGACACTATGAAGAAACTGCATCAACAATGGGCCAAATAACCAGCTAGCATCATAATGACAGGATCAAATTCACACATAATAATATTAACACTAAATGTAAATGGATTAAATGTCCCAATTAAAAGGCACAGACTGGCAAATAGGATAAAGAGTTCAAGACCCATCAGTGTCCTGTATTTAGGAGACCCATCTCACATGCAAAGGCACACATAGGCTCCAAATAAAGGGATGGAGGAAGATTTACCAAGCAAATGGAAAGCAAAAAGAAAAAAAGGCAGGGGTTGCAATCCTAGTCTCTGATAAAAGACTTTCAATGAACAAAGATCAAAAAAGACAAAGAAGGGCATTACATAATGGTAAAAGAATCAATGCAACAAGAAGAGCTAACTATTCTAAATATATATGCACCCAATACAGGAGCACTCAGATTCATAAAGCAAGTTCTTAGAGACTTACAAAGAGACTTAGACCCCCACAAAATAATAGTGGGAGAATTTAACACTCCACTGTCAATATCAGACAGATCAACAAGACAGAAAATTAACAAGGGTATTCAGGACTTGAACTCAGCTCTGGACCAAGCAGACCTAATAGATATCTACAGAACTCTCCACCCCAAATCAAGAGAATATACATTCTTCCCAGCACCACATAGTACTTATTCTAAAATTGACCCCATAATTGGAAGTAAAACACTCCTCAGCAAATGCAAAAGAAAAGAAATCATAACAAACAGTCTCTCAGACCACAGTGCAATCAAATTAGAACTCAGGATTAAGAAACTCACTCAAAACTGCACAACTACATGGAAACTGAACAACCTGCTCCTGAATGACTACTGGGTAAATAACGAAACTAAGGCAGAAATAAGTAAGTTCTTTGAAACCAATGAGGACAAAGACACAAGGTACCAGAATCTCTGGGACACAGCTAAAGCAGTGTTTAGAGGGAAATTTATAGCACTAAAATGCCCATAGGAGAAAGCAGGAAAGATCTAAAATCACTAAAGAAGCAAGAGCAAATAAATTCAAAAGCTAGCAGAAGACAAGAAATAACTAAGATCAGAACAGAACTGAAGGAGATAGAGACATGAAAAACCCTTCAAAAAAATCAATGAATCCAGGAGCTGGTTTTATAAAAACATTAACAAAATAGATACACCACCTGCCAGACTAATAAAGAAGAAAAGAGAGAAGAATCAAATAGATACAATAAAAAAAGATAAAGGGGAGATTACTACTGATCCTATGGAAATACAAACTACCATCAGATAATACTAGAAACACCTTTATGCAAATAAACTAGAAAATGTAGAAGAAATGGATAAATTCCTGGACACATACACCCTCCCAAAACTAAACCAGAAAGAAGTTGAATCCCTGAATAGACCAATAACAAGGTCTGAAATTGAGGCAGTAATTAATAGCCTACCAACCAAAAAAAGCCCAGAACCAGACGGATTCACAGCCAAATTCTACCAGAGGCACAAAGAGGAGCTGGTACCATTCCTTCTGAAATTATTCCAAACAAAAAAAAGAGGGACTCCTCCCTAACTCATTTTATGAGGCCAGCATCATCCTGATACCAAAACTTGGTAGAGACACAACAAAAAAAGAAAATTTCAGGCCAATATCCCTGATGAACACTTATGTGAAAATCCTCAATAAAATACTGGCAAACCGAATCCAGCAACAAAAACAACCTACAGAATGGAAGAAAATTTTTGCAATCTATCCATCTGAAAAAGGGGTAATATCCAGAATCTACAAGGAACTTAAACAAATTTACAACAACAACAAAAAAAAACCATCAAAAAGTGGGTGAAGGATATGAACAGACACTTTTCAAAAGAAGATATTTATGCAGCCAACAAACATATGAAAAAAAACTCATTATCACGGGTCATTAGAGAAATGTAAATCAAAACCACAATGAGATGCCATCTCACACCAGTTAGAATGGCGATCATTAAAAAGTCAGGAAACAAAAGATGCTGGAGAGGATGTGGAGAAATAGGAATGCTTTTACACTGTTGGTGGGAGTGTAAATTAGTTCACCCATTGTGGAAGACAGTGTGGCGATTCCTCAAGGATCTAGAACTAGAAATACTATTTGACCTAGCAATCTCATTACTGGGTATATACCCAAAGGGTTATAAATCATTCTACTACAAAGACACATGCATATGTATGTTTACTGCAGCATTATTCACAATAGCCAAGTCTTGGAACTAACCCAAATGCCCACCAATGTTAGACTGGATAAAGAAAATGTGGCACATACACACCATGGAATACTATGCAGCTGTAAAAAACAATGAGTTCATGTCCATCGCAAGGACATGCATGAAGCTGGAAACTATCATTCTCAGCATACTATCACAGAAAGAGAAAACCAAACACCACATGTTCTCACTCATAAGTGGGAGTTGAACAATGAGAACATATGGGTACAGGCAGGGGAACAACACACTCCAGGGCCTGTCTGAGGGTGGGGGGCAAGGGGAGGGATAGTATTAGGAGAAATAGCTAATGTAGATGACGGGTTGATGGGTGCAGCACACCACCATGGCACATGTATACCTATGTAACAAACTTGCGCATCTGCACATGTATCCCAGAACTAAGGAAGGAAGGAGGGAGGGAAGGAAGGGAGGAAGGCAGGGAGGGAGGGAGGGAGGGAGGGAAAACATGCTCCCATGTGTTGAGTGGACTTCCTGCAGAGAAGGGCTCATTTTGACATAGGAATCCCAAAGCAGCCTCCTTATATCCAGATTATCAGAGATTTTTCTTTTTTTTCTTTCTTTTTTTGTTTTTTTTTTTTTGAGACAGAGTCTCACTGTGTTGCCCAGTGGCACGATCTCAGCTCACTGCAACCTCCACCTCCTGAGTTCAAGTGATTCTCCCACCTCAACCTCCCAAGTAGCTGGAATTACAGTCATGTGCCACCACGCCCAGCTAATTTTTTGTAGTTTTAGTAGAGACAGGGTTTCATCATGTTGGTCAGGCTGGTCTCTAACTCCTGGCCTCAAGTGATCTGACTGCCTTGGCCTCCCAAAGTGCTGGGACTACAGGCATGAGCCACCACACCCAGCTGAGAGTGTCAGAGATTCATCAAAGGGCCTGCAAGTATCCTGGCCTGGAATCTCACAGGCCACTTCTGAATGACAAAAACTGACCTGTCATTTCTGCACCATTGGTTTCTGGTCTTCCATCACTTCCAACCTCGAAGGGTGCTCCCAGAGCTTAGTACATGCATAACAAACCCCTTACCTCAGCATATCTAGGATGCCAACAACTATAAGGCACACCACAAGAGAAAAAGTATGCTGCCAATAAATGCTGGCGTGCTATCTATTGTAAAGAAGCATCCAGGCCCTGGCAGTGTTGAAATGTGAAAATATGCACATCCAGCATTCAAAACACCTCAGGCATACTACAATATTAACAGTGATTGTTACAGAATTATGAAATCAGGGCAGGTGCTTTGGCTCATCTGTATTTTCTAAACTTTCTATGGTGAACGATATTACTGCCAATATTTGAAAAATGGTAAATAAACATTATTTTAAAGAAAAAAAATTAAATGAGCCAACCAGAACTACCATGAACCTAATGAAACTAAAGGTTTGTGGCCTTCCAAAGGCTCCTGGAAGAAGCCCTAGTTTGTTTGTATTTGTATTTTTTGTTACTTGTCATAAAAGCAACCCCTCAAACTATACGTGCCTCAGGCCCCATAAAGCTATGACCTCTCTTGGATTCAACAAATACGGAGTGCCTAACAAGTCCATGTGGACTGCTTTAAAAGACAGAGAGAAATAAAAACATTTCAGCTTAAGTGAGGACACACGCAAGCCCAGATAACTACATCAAGGCAACAAGACCAATAATCCCTCTCCCTTTCCTAATTATCACTCCTGCTGCTATGTCCCCCCAAAACTCATATGTTGAGGCACTAACTCCAATGGGATGGTATTAGAAGATGGGGAGGTGGTCAGGGATAGATGAAGCCATGAGTGTGGAGGCTCCATGTTGGGATCAGTGACCTTATAAGAAGAGGAAGAAACACCAGAGCTGTCTCTCTCCACCATGTGAGGGCACAGCAAGAAGGTGGCCATCTGCAAACCAGGATATGAGCCCTCACCAGGAAGTGAATCTGCGAGCACTTTGACCTGGGACTTCTCAGCCTCCAGAATTGTGAGAAATAAATGTCTATTGTTTAAGCTACCCAGTTTATAGTATCCTGTTAGAGAGCAGCCCGAACTGACTAAGACACCCCCATACTACATCTCTAGTGATTATAACTGGTAATGCACAAAATCCACTGGTCAACTTTCAGATATTGAAGCCACCACCACGCTCTATAGTTTGTTTCTGTTGAAGTTTTATAAGTAAATAATGAACTGCCAATGTTGTAGCAATGCTATGGGGAATATTCACCCAAGGATTCTTTCTTTTCTCTGAAATCTCTCATGTTCTTTAAAAAGTCAGCCTCTTTTCATCTGCAATGAGATTTTCTCTCTAAATCCTTCTTTAAACACTCCTTTTGTGTGATGTCTTAGCCTTAAGTACTGAGCCTTAAAGAAAAGCTGTTTTCCACTCACTGCCTTGTTTTAGATATGCTCTCCCTGACCTTTCAAAATGGCAAAATAAAGAATCTTAGAGACCATGAGGGCCACCTGCTTTGAACTGCCCAGCAGTAAAGGTGCCAAGTGACAAAGCTAGTTGGTACACCCAACCCAAAGCACCCTAAAGCCAAATGCAACAGAACACTTTGTCAAATTAATTATGAGGCTGCATTAAAATATGAGGCCACTGTAAGTGGATGTGCTCTATTTGAAAAGGAATTTTAAAAGACCTAAGCTTCCACAGAACCTAGCTTGAAACCCACTGGTCTACATTAGCAAGAAGTAAACAGAATGAGGAATTTTTCCCTCTGCAAAAGCCATGTCCCTTCCACCTTCTCCATGGAAGGAAGACACACACAGTGTTGATACGCATACCTGCCATGATACAGGGGAGCGTGCATGACACACATTTAAAAAGGCGTGGGGTGAACAGGCAACTCTCATTTTAGCAAGACTGTTAGAATCTTCATTCAGCCAATGGTGAACATGTGCTCCACTTTAAAAACAAATGGCAGGCCTGTCTCACCCCTAACTCTCTGTCCCTATTCCCCAAGGGGCATTCCCACCCAAATGCAAGCTCTCAGCTTCATGGACACACTAAGGACACTCTCGCCAGGAGCACCTCTGAGTCCATGTCCACATCTCTGCAGTATGGCCCCAGCCAGATTTAAAGCACATTCTTATATTCAACACATTTATAAAGTGCCTCATCAATACCTGGCACTGTTCTTGACCATCTGGGAACAAAAGAAACAACAATCTCACCCTCGCGGTGTCTACATTCTAGAGGGGAGAGACCTTCTAAGTGATTAAATTGGGCACAAAAGAATGATGAGTGCTCCAGGAGAAAAACAGAGCCCAGAGAGGGGGAGCAGGGGGTTCTGGGTCAAGTGTTTTGCTTCGGTTGTGGTTTGTATGTGGTAAAAAACATGTAAGATTTACCATCTTAACCATTTTTAAGTGTCTAGTACTATAGTGTTAACTACATGTACCCTGTTGGACAACAGATCTCTAGAACGTCTTCATCTTGCAAAACTGAAACTCTATATCCAATGAACAACTCTCCTTTTGCCCCTCCCTCCAGCCCCTGGCAACCACCATTCTGCTGTCTCTAGGTGCCTCAGATGAGTGGAATCATTCAGCATTTGTCTTTTTGTGGCTGGCTTACTTCACTTAGCATAATGTCCTCAAGGTTCATCCATGTTGTAGCCTGTGTCAGAATGTCCTTCCTTCTGAAGACTGAATAATGTTCCACTGTGTATATGGACCACATTTTGTTTAGCTACTCATCTACTGATGGACACTTGAGTAGCTCCCACCTTTAGGCTATTGTAAACAAGGCTTCCATGAACATAGAGGTTTGCAAACATCTGTTCGATTCCCTGCTTTCAGTGAAGGCCTAGTTTTAACAGAGCTGTCAGTGTGGTTCCATGCCTTTCCTTTCCTCTGCAGCCCTCTGTCCATCTTCTGTGTAGGGGAAACTCCCACTTTAATCTATTTCCTGGCACTGTTTCATCAGTAGCTATGCAACCCACACCTGCATTTTCAGAACAACTCCCACAGACTACAGAGGACTCAATATCACCTATTTTCTAAAGATGGATTTCTTCAAAGCACAGGGCTATTTGGACCAGAGTGCAATAAAAGAGTGAGGAATGGAGAATGAAAACATGAATCATGAATGTGAGCAGTTGTCTCTGTGTTTTCAGTGGCACTTGTCAGTTCCCCCAAAAGACATTCCCTCATCATGCCCTTCAACACGGCAGGATGGACAGGACAGTGTCACCCATGCTCCCAAGGGCCGCCTGTCCTTACTGCCTAGGAAAGCACGGCCCCTTGGTGGAATCTCAGTCTGCGTGAAAACCCACCAGGAGCACCTTCTTCAAAGTTTTGGAAAGAAAAGTTTTGACACCTGTTAAAGGAATTTCAAGAATTCACAATTAAGTGGGGACTTTCCAAGGTCTCAAATAATCATGACACAACCTACTCAACCATGCAACAAATCCTGACTGCGAAGCAGGACCCCCAGCTAGACAGTGCGGAGCAGCCAGACTGCTTTCTGGAGGTAGACATGAGACCCCAAATATGAACAAGATGCGATAGGGACCCAGGAACCAGGAGTGCCGATGTCCAAAGGTTGGGGGGAAGATGGATGTCCCAACTCAAGAAGAGAGACAGGACGCACTCTTCCTCTGCCTCTCTGTTCTTTAAGACTGGCAACAAATCGGATGATGCCCATCTGCATTGGTGAGGATGATCTTCTCTACTCAACTGATTCAAATGCCCATCTCTTCCAGAAACACCTGTTTCACCAGCTATCTGGGCATCTGTTAGCCCAGTCACATACAGTTAACATCACAAACCACAAGGAATGAATTCTGTTGACACCTGAATGAGCAAGGAAATGGATTCTCCCCAAGAACCTGCAGAAAGAAACAAGACCTTGACTGTAATCCGGTGAGTCCTGTGTTGTAGTTCTAATCTGCAGAACTGAAAGAACATAAATGTGGGTTGCTTTAAGCTGTTAAATGTGTGGTCATTTGTAACAGCAGCAGCAGGAACTAATACAGCCACCTTAATGAGCAGCCCAGGTGGCTAGTACAACTGATGAGGGAT
The DNA here is from genome assembly GCF_000951035.1 of Colobus angolensis palliatus. Classification (NCBI taxonomy): domain Eukaryota; kingdom Metazoa; phylum Chordata; class Mammalia; order Primates; family Cercopithecidae; genus Colobus; species Colobus angolensis. The sequence goes on from NW_012116199.1 coordinate 1,985,869, forward strand.
GTATCCCCTGGCAGTATCCCCAGGCGTGTGCCTGAGAGCATCACTGTCCTCCCGAACTCTCCACAGTGGTAGGAATGTTCTATACCTATGCCATCAAATATGGTAGCCACTTGTGGCTGTTAAGCCCTTGAAATATGGCTAGTGCAACTGAGGAAATGAATTCATAATACAGGTCATCTTAATCACCTTAAACTTGAAGAGCCATGGGTGATCAGTGGCTCCTACAATGAACAGCAGAGCCTCAAGTAAAGGTTCTCAAACACTGCTGCATATCAGGACTTCCCGGAGAGAATTTTTTAATGCTGATGCCCAGGCTGCCTCCCAGATCAATCAAATCAGATAGTACTTTAACGTATGGGACCCAGGCATTGGTATTTTTTAAACTCTCCACGGGTTCCAACATGCAGCCAAGTTTGAGACTCAGTGACCCGGGGAAACGGTCACAGGGGGTACACACAGTCAGATACATGGATGGTAACTGAACCCCTGCCTTGGAATGTCAACAAATGGCAAACTCTTAAGTTTTCCATTCATGCAATGGAATAGAATGTCCACAGCAATTAAAATAAATGCATGGACCTACACATATCAACAAGGGTAAATACAGAAAACACACAGTTGACTTAAGAAAGGAGAGGAAAAACACTCGTAACAATACAGTATCATGTCTATGAACTTGGAAGTGTGCACAACAATACTACATGTTGACTATAAACACATGTAGTAAAAAGCATAAAAACTTGGGCAAGAAAAGCACATACCACCTGCAAGCTGGGGGCAACCTGCTTGGAAATGAGAGCAAAGGATGGGACGGGGGAGGCCCACGTACAAAGAGCTTCAACTCCATGCAGCAATTTATTTCACTTTAAAAGATGTGAAGCAACTATGGTAAAGTGGTATTACTTGTTGTAGCACCATGTTATAAACACAAGTGTGTTGTCATATTTTCTGTATACTTTTCTGGGTGTATAACATTTTTCATAATAGCAAAAGAGACCAACATATGGGTCTCCGGGCAGGAAACGTCTATCCCAGGGCGGGCAGCACAGAGGAGGGTGGCTCTCTGGGGTGAGTCAGGCTATGTCATATTGAGGAATTTATTTCTAGTAGGTTTTCCTTCCAATGGAAAGCCAATTCTCTTCCAGAATTTAAGGGAATAAAACAATTATGAGCCCTAAAAAAAAAAAAAAACCACTGGACAAGAAAATCTGGCCAAAGATGATCAGGCAAAATACAGAAGTTAGGAATGGCCTCAGTAAAGGAAGCAGCTCAGGAGATAGAGAGGCAGGTTGGCAGCATTCTCTGAGCACTTAAACACAGGACTATAAGGAGATACCACAGGAAGCGGGGAGCAGCAGAGAGCAAATGCTATCAACCTCATCCCACACATGCAACAATTTGCAACAATCTAGCCGCGGGAGGGAAATAATATTAGTGTGCCAGACACTGTCCTAAGTGCTTTACATTATAAATTATAATAACTCAACTGCTGTTAGAGTAATTCTACAAGACACTGCTATTACTTCTATCTTAGACGTAACAGAGGGAAACTGAGTCACAGCAAGTTCGGCGATTAGCCTAAGGTCAAGTGGCCAAGACGGGATTTGAACCCAGGCTGTTCTGGGTGCCATATGCTAACCCCTACACTATACTGTTCTTTGAAATCAGGTATGCCTGCACTAATGTCCTCTGCACTTCTACACTTGAACTTCTAGTTGTAAAAATAGGACTTCAACCACGTAAAAAATTCTATAGCCTTTTCTACTCGACTGTGAAGCATATTCATATTCTTTTTCTTGTTAATTTCAAACTTACCATTTATCCTGAAAGTAAAATGTATAAAATATAACTCTTTGGACACACATCCTCCCTTTACATCCATGAACAGCGTGATGTCGGAAATCCTGCTCACCAGTGTCAATGAGGAGTTATTTGTGCTTCCTCTGTTTTTCTCTGGCTTTACTAAGGTACACTTGACAAATAAAAATTCCATGTATTTAAGGTGTATAAGATGATGTTTCTATATTCACCTTGCAAAATAAATTAACACACTCAAGCTAATTAACATGTCCATTACCTTACATAGCTCTGATGTTTTGTACCTGGGGTAAAAACCGCACCACTGGGTGCGGTGGTTCATGTTTGTAATTCTAACATTTTGGGAGGCTGAGGCAGGAGGATGGGTTGAAGGCAGGAGTTCAAGACCAGCCTGGGCAACACAGCAAGACCCTATCTCTACAAAAAAAATATAAATTAGTCAAGCATAGTGGCACATGCCTGTAGCAGGGAGACTGAGGAAATGGATCACTTGAGCCCAGGAGTTGGAGGCTGCAGTGAGCTATGATCACTACACTCCAGCCTGGGTGAAAGAGTGAGACCTACTCTCAAAACAAAACAAAACAAAAAAACTACTCTCTTAGCATATTTCAAGTCCACAACACGGCATTCGCAACTATAGTCACCATGCTGTGCACTAGATCTTCAGAACTCATTCCTCCTGCATAACTGATACTTAGTATTTTTATTCTTTCTACTTTTCTGTATTGCTGGAATGTTTTACAGCAGGTATTCATGATTTTTCACAACAAATGTTCCATTAATGACATTTCTAAAAGAACAAATAAAAGAGAAAATACCAGTAAATGCACCTCCTACAGATACACAAGGAAAAGGAGGAGCGCCATGGACATGAGGAGGGAGAACACACCTCTAAAATGATCTGTAGGATCCAGGACGGTCTTTCCAGACCTGCACCCCGGAGGACTACAGGCAAGCAGCGCCTCCCTGAACCCAGGGCAGACAGCCGGTAGGGCAGGAGGAAGGCCACATGCACGGAGCCAGCTGAGGTCAGCAGGAATGCCACTGAGACAACAGCTATAAACACAGGAGGAAAACCCATGCGGAAGGAAGTAAAGATCAGAACCTACGCCCTGGAAAACCAAACTAGTGACACAGTGGAAAGCTTTAGAAACTCTCCCAGAATGTCAAAACGAAAAAGAACACCACCTGACACAGTCTCTTATAGCAAAAACAGAGAGGAAGGTCACAGATGACAAGGACAACAGAGATCAAGGGCGTTTCAAGAGGAACTGCTAACTGTTTTCCAAAGAAAGGTGTGCACTACTGCGGCACAAAAGCAGACCCTTGCTCTAGGGAAGAAAATCCCTCTCCACCAGCGAGTACTTCAGAGACTGCCTGAAATGCTCCCCGAGCTGTTCTCAGTAAAAGTCCTCTTAGCAAGTCAGGAAAACAACCCTGCATATTTGTCTGGAGCACTACATTTCTTGGTATTCTAAAATAATATACTCCTCTCTCTCTCTCTCTCTCTCTCTCTCTCTCTCTCTCTCTCACACACACACACACACACACACACACACACACACAGAATGGATAAAAAATCCCCTTTAAGCTAAATTTGGGAGGTCAGGTACAACTTCAGGATTATCTATAAATATACAGCTGACCTTGGAACAAGACAGGTTTGAACTATGCGAGTCCACTTATACATGGATTTTTTTCCCATCAAAGTTACACTGAGTGTGCCTGCCTCTCCTGCCTCCCCTCCTACTTCCTCCACCTCTTCCTCCTCTGCCACCCTTGACATAGCAAAACCAAGCTCTCCTCTTCCTTCTCCTACTCACCCCACTCAATATGAACACTACAACAAAGATGAAGACCTTTATGATGACCCACCTCCACTTATAAATAGTAAATATATTTTCTTTCCCTTATGATTTTCTTAGTAGCATTTTTCTCTAGCTTACTTTATTGCAAAAATACAGTATATAATGCATGTAGCCTACATAATGTGTTAATTGACTGTGTTTATTGGTAAGACTTCCAGTCAACAGTAGGCTATTAAAGTTTGGGGGAAGTCAAAACTTACACATGGATTTCTGACTGTGAGGGAGGCTGGGTCCTGTCAGGCCTCTGAGCCCGAGCTAAGCCATCATACGCCCAGTGACCTGCAGGTATACATCCAGATGGCCCAAAGCAACTGAAGAACCACAAAAGAAGTGAAAATAGCCAATTCCTGCCTTCCCTGATGACATTCCACCATTGTGATTTGTTCCTGCCCCACGTAACCAATCAATCGACCTTGTGACATTCCTCCCCTGGACAATGAGTCTCATGATCTCCCATGATCTCCCCACCCTGCACCTTGTGACCCCTGCCTCTGTCCACAAGAGATAACCACCTTTAACTGTAATTTTTTACTACCTACCCAAATCCTATAAAACTGCCCCACCCCATCTTCTTTGCTGACTCTTTTCAGACTCGGCCCACTTGCACCCCAGTAAAATAAACAGCCTTGTTGCTCACACAAAGCCTGGTTGGTGGACTCTCTTCACACAGACGCACATGACAGGTCCCCTGACCCCTGCATTGTTCAAAGGGCCAAATGTGCATTATGTGACATGGATAAAAAGTAATGTTTTTTTAAATGGCAAAGTCTGCAACCTACAAATTGAAGAATAGTTCTAGCTTCATCTGAAATGTTATTGAAGAAAATAATATTCTCCATAAAAATAGCAGGCAGATATATATTTTTAAAAGTCTCAACTAAAGCTGACCAACGCAAACAATCATTGATTTAGGTGATCAAATAGCAATTAGACTGTCAGAGACGCATTCAACCTGTGATATGTGACCTATGAATTCACTTTCTACCTTCACACTTCCGAAATTATCTGGATTACTCACTCTCAATACTTTTCACCAAAAAACAATGCAATCCTGAGTCTGCTCACCTGACCCTATATTAAATTGTACCCATCAATTCTACAAAACACCACCCATGTTTCCTATGAAAAAAAATTAGAAGAATAAAAGAGTAATCCACATACAACGTAAAGCTAAAAAACTGCATTGGAATAAAAAACAAAATTGAAGTATTTTGTGAAAACCTACAAGAACTAGTAAGTGAGTTTAGGTTAGCAGGACTGCAGAATATAAGAGCAATATACAAGATGCAACTGTATTTCTACACACTAGAATAAGTAATCAGAAAGTTAAATTTAAAAACAATACCATTTATAATAGCATCAAAATATGTAAAATAAATAGGAAGAAATCTGACAAAAGATAAGTAACTCCTGTACACTGTAAACTACGAACTACTGTACAGAAAGATGAAAGACCAAAAATTGGGGAGATAAAGTCATAGGGCAGAAGACTCAATATTATTATAACATCAACTCTCCCCAAGCTGATCTATAGAAGTGCTTTTCGCCGGGCACGGTGGCTCAAGCCTGTAATCCCAGCACTTTGGGAGGCTGAGATGGGCGGATCACGAGGTCAGGAGATCGAGACCATCCTGGCTAACAAGGTGAAACCCCATCTCTACTAAAAAATACAAAAACCTAGCCAGGCATGGTGGCGGGCGTCCGTAGTCCCAGCTACTCGGGAGGCTGAGGCAGGAGAATGGCGTAAACCCAAAAGGCGGAGCTTGCAGTGAGCTGAGATCCGGCCACTGCACTCCAGCCTGGATGACAGAGCGAGACTCCGTCTCAAAAAAAAAAAAAAAAAAAAAAAAAAGTGCTTTTCAACCAGGGGTGATTTTCTCCCGTCAGGAGATATTTGGTAATGTCCGGAGGCATTGTTGGTTGTCCCTACTTGGTGGCAGAAGGTGCTACTGGCATCTAATGAGTAAAAGATAGGATGCTGCCACTCATCCTACAATGCAGAAAACAGCCCCACAGCAAAGAATTATCCAGCCCAAAATGTCCACACTCCCAGTGCCGAGGTGGAAAAATCCTGATCTACAGATTTAGTGCAATTCCAATCAACATCCCAGCAGGCTTGGTCCTAAAATTGACAAACTGATTCTAAAATTCGCACGGAAATTCAAAGGACACAGCATAGCCGCAACAACTTAGAAGAAGAAGAACAAAGTTAGAGAATTAACATAACCTTTCAAGAAGTTTCAAGAATTAAGGCAAAGGATGTTAAGAGACAATTCTCCATGAACTTCTGCATATCTGATTTTTCTAAACAAGCAGCACTGTAAAAATAGGGATAGAGGATTTGAATGCCTTGAAAGCTAGAAGTAGTATACTGCCCAGGAGAGATTTAGAGACATATCTCTCTTGTAATCATTTACTACCTTTCAGTAAAACAAAACTAGGGAACTTCCCCTCCTCTCCCCAGAGAGGATTTGTTTAGATTGCAGAGTAAGAGTCTCTCCCTCTTTGTCTCTGGAGCAGAAAAAGGGCAAGGTATTAGACACCCCAGAGCAATGCAGGGGCTTCTCCTGAACAGCACTGCAAGCACAGGGGAGTAAGTGGCACTGACCACACTGTCCCATGGGGAACTGACACTAGTTGCACTGTGAATATAAAATATTCCCTCTGATCCCGAGACATTGTTCCCCATCAGAATATATACATATATTCAAACACACACACACACACACACACACACAGACACATTTTTTAAACACATTAATTAAGACAGTGTGGTGTTGCCATCAAGACAGACAAGTAGACCAATACTGCATAATCTCTATTGCAGAAATAGATCCACATGTACACAGAAAAAAAATCTTTTGACAGAGATGCAAAAGCAATTCTGTGAGGAAAGGACAGTCTTTTCAACAAACAGTGCTGGAAAAACTGAATATCCATCTGGGGAAAAGATGAAATAAACCTCAATCCATATCTCATACCACATAAAGGAGTTAGTTTCAAATGAATCACAGACGTAAATGTAAAACATAAAACTATGAAATCTGTAGAGGAAAGAATGGAAACAAATCTTTATAACTCTGGATTAAGCAAAGATTTATTACGTATGACAACAAAATTTTAAATGTGGCATCTTCAAAAGACACTGTAAAGGGAATGAAAATATAAGCCACATTCCAGGAGAAGATATTTAAAAGCATATAGCTGACACAGGTCTTGTACCTAGAACATAAAAAGAATCCTCAAACTTTAATAAAAATGATGTCAACAAAAATGTCAGAGTTAAAGACCAATGAAAATTCTCTCTTCCACAAAATCAATGAGAAAACTGGCAGAAATCCACTTTTTCAGAACCCTAGAAATTAAAAACAGATTGCAGCAATCTGATAAGTGCTTCCTCAAGAAAAATGTCTGAATCTTGGTAAGAAGAGGTGAGCTTTGTGGCACATCAGCTTGGTGTCATTCCCTTCCCACCTCCCCCTCTCAGCAGGAGCCTTGCAAACCAACAGCCCATAATCACAGTGCATGTCAGAACCCTGGCAAAACATGGCTGGAGCTCCTTCAAATTCCCAGAGAACTGACATGATATGACCCGTCTGCTGTTTCTCTACAAGAAACCACCCAGAAGCCTGTCTTTATTTGACCTGACTCAGACCTTGCTCAGTGTGACATGTCTTTAGCCTCGGGGGCATTTGCTGAAAACAATGGAAGGTGATCATTAACCACAACAGCTGCCAGAGGCAGTGGTTAACAAAGGGGCAAAAAGGAGCTTCCCAAAAAGCTTAAAGGAAAAAGCCATGGAATGAGATGTCTATAGGTCCTTTGAAAAACTCCAATAAAGTGCTGAAAATTAAAAGGCCACATGCATGCAAAGGGCTGTGCACATGCCAAGCACTGTGTTCACGCTCAGGAAAGGCCTGGGAAGGCCCTAAGCTCTCACCTCTGACTGATCTTGAGGTTTTGCACAAGGCTGTCAACTGCCTGGCTGAGGAGTAAAGTAATATTTGCAGATGACTTCCTTAGAAAATCTTAAGGAATCCACAAAAATACTGTTAGAGGTAATAAATGAGTTCAGCAAGATTTCAGGGTACAAAAATCAATCCACAGAAATCTGAGATTCCTGTACATGTGCAATAAACAATCAAAAACTAAAGTGAAGAAAACAATTCCACTTATAACAGCATCAAAAATACAATACTTAGGAATAAACTTAACAAAAGAGATATAACTTGTACACTAAAAACTAGAAAAGATCATTGAAATGAACTGAAGAAAGCTTAAAGAAATGAAAAGACCTCCCACGCTTCTGAGCTGGAAGACAATATTGTTTGGACGGCAATATTCTCCAAAATGTTCTACAAATTCAACACAACCCCTATAAAAATCCCAGCTAGATTTTTTTTTTTTTCTTTTTTGCAAAAATGGACAAGTTGATCCTGTAATTCATATGGAAATGCTTGGATCCAGAATAGCCAAAACAATCTTGGGAAATCAAAGTTGGAAGACTCACATTTCCCGATTTCAAAACTTATTAAAACGCTGCTGTAATAAGCCCATACATTTATAGTAAATTGATTTTCAACAAGAGAGTCAAGTCAATATAACGCAAAAGGAACAGTGTTTTCAACAAATGGTGCTGGGACAACTGGATAGCCACGTGTGGAAGAAAAAATTGAACCCCTGTCTCACATCATATACAAAATTTAAGTCAAAATTGATCAAAGGCCTAAATACAAGAGCTAAAACTATGAAATGCTTAGAAAAATATATAGATATACATTTTCATGATGTTGGATTAGGCAATGGTTTCTTAGCTATGACACCAGAACAAGCAAACAAAAAAATAGATTGGATATCATCAAAATTAGAAATTTTGTGCTTCAATGGACACCATCAAGAAAGTGAAAGACAACCTATAGACTGGGAGAAAAAAATTGTAAATCATATGTCTGTACAGGTCTAGTATCCAAAATATATAAATAACCGTTAAAACTCAATAATAAAAAAGACAACTCAATTGGAAAATGAGCCAAAGATTTGAACAGACATTTCTCCAAAGAGATCTGAAGGACCAATAAACACATGAAAAGATGCTCGGCATCTCTACTCATGAGGGAAAAGCACATCAAAACCATAACAAGAAAGCACATCACAACCACAAAGACGGCTGTAATAAAAAATACTAGAAAATACATGTGTTGGTGAGGATGTGAAGTAGAGCAAAGACGGCTGTAATAAAAAA
>NW_012116199.1:1995267-2000351 GCF_000951035.1 Colobus angolensis palliatus
AGGATGTGAAGTAGAGCAAAGACGGCTGTAATAAAAAATACTAGAAAATACATGTGTTGGTGAGGATGTGAAGTAGACCACCTCACACATTGTTGGTGATGTTACAGGTGGGTCTTTGTTCTTAGAGCTCCCAAGATGGCGGCAGGCCGCTCCCAAGATGGCAGCAAGTCTTTTGTTCTCTGACCTGGGGTTCTTGGCCTCATGGATTCCAAGGAATGGAATCTTGGGCCATGCAGTGAGTGTTATAGCTCTATTAGAAGCCGTGGGTCATGGAAGAGAACCATGGAACCCAGAGAATAGTGTTCAGCTCCATTAGGACGAACCTGGGCACTTAGCCGTGCAGGAACAATGGTGAGCCTTTAGCTCGATTAGGAGCAGCAATGGGCGCCTCGCTGGATCAGGAGCGAAGCAAACACCCTGCAGGATCCATAAGGATGAAAGTCAGTGGCGGGTCTGCGACAGCAGCAAACACCAGTGGTGGATGGTGAGCGAAAGCTCAGCTCAAGCGGTAACAAACATGGTCCAGAAGAGTGTGCAGTTGCAAGATTTAATAGAGTGAAAACAGAGCTCCCATACAAGGGAGGGGACGCAAAGGGGGTTGCCCACTCGCAGCTCGAATGCCTGGGTTTATATCCTGATCAATGTCCCTCCTCCTGTGCTCTCAGGCGATATATGATTTGACTGTTTCTTTACCTCCTGCTTTAGCTTAATTTGTATTTTAGTGAGCCCTCTTTACTACCTGATTGGTTGGGGGTGGGCTGAGTTACAAGCCCCGTGTTTAAAGGTAGGTGCGGTCACCTTTCCCAGCCAGGCTTAGGAATTCTTAGTTGGCCTAAGAAATCCTACTAGTCCTGTCTCTCAGTAAGAATGTAAAATGATGAAGACACTTTAGAAAACAATTTGGCAGTTCCTGAAATGGTTAAACCAAGAGTTACATATGACTACGTACATATTCCTAGGTACATCCCCAAGAACTGAAAACATATGTTCACACTCCAAAACTTGTACTGGAATGTTCACAGCAGCATCACTCATATCAACCAATGTCCACCATGCAACGCCTGGATAAACAATGGAATACACAATTGTTCACTGGAATACTATTCAGCCATAAAATGAAATAAAGAATTATTAGATGCTTACAACATGGATGAACCTCAAAAACATTTTGCTAAGTGTTAAGAAACCAGACCACTACCAAAATTATTTTAAGAGGTAAAAGAGTAACAAACTGTGGTGCAGTCACCCACTGGGGTACTACTAGGCGATTAAAGGGGCTAAACTAGGCACATGAAACAACATGGATGAATCTCAAAGGCTTTATGCTGGGTGAAAAAGGCCAGTGTCAAAAGGTTATATGCTGTATAATTCCATTCACATGATATTCCCCAAAAGACGAAACTATAGTATGGAGAACAAGTCAGTAGTTGGTGGCTGGCAGGGGTTTGAGAGGACTATCACAAGACGAAGCCATTTTATAAAGTAATGAAACGTCTCTAGCCTGATTTTGGCGGTGGTAACAGGAATCAATACATGTAATACAATTCTCAGAACTGTATATCCAGAAAACAAAAATAAAAACCTAACCACAAACAGAAAGTAAAGACACAGAAATAAGGCCCTCCTTTCCTGACATGCACATGCTTTAGTAACTATGAAAGTAATTTCTTCAACTCCAAAAGGCACAAGTTTAACTGACTTGTTTCAAGAATGAGTTAATCAATTCTGCATTTATTAAATGCAAATGTTTCCAATGGGTAGATTTAATATGCTATGGCAGGAGAAAGTACAAGAAGTATAAGAATTGATTGTGCCAGCTTGGATGCAAAAGGTAAAATTAAAATTCCATGTACGTGATATAATGCTACACTTGGCAAAAAGCTTTTCTGTACAGTGAACTGAAAGCCACTTCCAAACAATTCAATCATCTGGTTAAAAAATTAAAAATAGCATCACAACTCTCTTTTGTTACAGGGAAAGGGTCCATCTTTCAAAAACCAAGTGCTCCCCTCACGCTTCTCAAAGATGGTGTCCCTGTTGGACAGTCTCTGACTCTCCAAATCATTCCCTCTTTCCTCCAACCCTCACTGATAAATTCCCACCTTGGAGGCAAGCCCCAGCCTGCAGACTGCTACTTCTTGATCTCCCCCTGTACCGAGTATTTTCTTTTTTTCAGAGACAGGGTTTCACTCCATCACCCGGGCTAGAGTGCAATAGTGCGATCATAGCTCACTCAGTCTCAAACTCCTGGGTTCAAGCAATCCTCCCATCTCAGCCTCCTGAGTAACTGAGACAATAGGCACATGACACCACACCTGGCTACTTCAAAAAAAAAAAATTTTCTTTTAAAGATGGGATCTTACTTGCCCAGCCTGGTCTCAAGGCCATAGCAATCCTCCCATCTCAGTCTCCCAAAGTGCTGGGATTACAGGTCTGAGCCACTGTGCCCAGCCTGGAAAGGATCATGCTTGCCCCCCACACCTTCCCATCTTTCCAGTTGTGCCAACCTAACACCCTCAGAGAAGCATGTCTGCCTCCACACTCCCACTCTCCCTTGCATCACTCCCACGTGGTCTCCTCACTGATCTTCCACAAAACCTGTCCCGAAATGTCACTAATGATCTCCACGCTGTGGAATCCCGAGGACACATGTTTGTCCACTCACTCTGCTTCTCAGATGTCACCAACCCATTTGGCCACACTTCCCTTCTGCTGATGTTTTCTGCTTTCAACATCCTTGACACCACATCCTCCTGACACCACATCCTCCTTGACACCACATCCTCCTGACACCACATCCTCCTTGACACCACATCCTCCTGCTTTTCCCTCAGATCTGGCCACACTTTCTTGGTTTTCTGTGGCAGATGAGCCTGCTCTCCTGAGCTTCTAAATACTGAGGAAATTTCTCATGGCCAGGCCAAGCCCCTGTTTCTCCACACTCTTCAATTTGTTGCCTGCCTGCATCCAATGCACCTGTATGGACCTGCTCACTTTGTTTCACCGGCCCAACCTTTGCTGGGTTTCAGGACATTTTCTAATCGGTCTGTGAGATCTAAGTAGATGTCCCATTAAAAGGGGGGTTCCATGGGAAAATACCTTTGAGAAACACTGCTTCACATGATGCGCCCCGACCACCCCACCATCAGCTGATGAGTCTTTATAAAAACAAATCTGTTTTTCTAAACTTTGTAAAAGTTTTGAAATCAGGAAATGTGAGTCTTCCAACTTTGATTTCCCTGAAATCAAAGTGTCCCTGTTGTAGGCTCAGGTATTTAACAAAATCCTTCTCATCTTCCCCACTGAAATTTAGTCTCGTGTGAAATGAAACACAGAATTTACTACTTTACTCTTAGGTAATTCCCAAGATCACCTGCCTCACTTCCTCTCCAGGGCACAAAATCAGAGACGTGAAAACAGAAGGCATCCATTGCAGAGCCTCTAATCTTCATGAACCACAATTCTTCATGAGCCGTGGAGAAGCTGATGGAAGCTGGACTTTCCTCTCCAGAAAAACAAACACACACACAACACACAGGATCTGTATGTAATCTCAAGGTTCCACCCCAAGAAATTCACCCCAGGGTCCATGAATTCAAACTAAGCCTCCCTCAGTGAGGATGCTTCAGCAGACCCCTCTGACTCACAGGGGCCTCCATTCTCACAGGCTTCCTGGGTTTGCTGCTAAGATTATGACAAACTAGGGCTGATGAGACCTTGCTTCACTCCAGCAACACACCAGTGCATCAGAATTGAGGCCTCTCTGCACACATCTGCCCAGCAGACACCGCGCATTCATCCATTTGACACTCACTCACTGAGCACCCCTACATTCCAGGTGCTGTGCTAGGTGAAGATGACACACTCCATGATCCTCGCCCTTGGGGAGCAGACCTCCTGGTGAACGGATGCGAACGATAAGCACAACGAATGACAGATTGTGATGGCATTATACCAAAATTCGAGGGGTCACGTGACAGGCTCAGATCCTTGATACTGGGTGGTCAGTAGTATCATTTGATAGCATCAGAGACTGCATTCCATAAAAATCCCATCGAGATTTGTAAAAGCCTAAAGTCCTTCAAAATAAGAAGATACAGTCTCATCCGGGCGCAGTGGCTCATGCCTATAATCCCAGTACTTTGGGAGGCGAGGTGGGGGATCTCCTGAGGTTGGGAGTTCAAACCAGCCCATAATCCCAGCTACTTGGGAGGCTGAGGCAGGAGAATTGCTTGAACTGGGGAGGCAGAGGTTGTGGTGAGCCAAGATCATGCCACTGCACTCCAGCCTAGGCAATAAAAGTGAAACTCTGTCTCAAAAAAAAAAAGAAGAAGAAGATACTGTCTCAATGTTAAGGGTTGACCAAAAAAAAAAAAAAAAAAAATGAGTTGGAAGAGAAGCTACATGTCCCTCTCCCTCTCCACTAATGAAGTGATGCTCCTCCTCTTGGCTCCCCATTCCCAGTAGAAATCCAGCCGCTAGTACCCAAGTGGGAGTGACACATTCCTGCCCAGCAAGCCTACAGTACAGACCATCTGGTACACTGGCCTTGTGCCCACTTGAAAGATAACAAGCCAGTTTCCAACGGTAAAGGAACCCAAAAATAAAGATGTAAAAACAGAGCCCCTGAAATGAGTCAAATGATACTTCCTCACCAAACACATCTTCTGAGAGCAAATCAAGTCCAAAGGTCTCATTACAAAGAACTGTAATTCTAGATAGTAGGAGGATTAGCTCCACCATGAAATCCATATGCCAATGCTCTTGTGTAATTCACTTAAAGGCCCACTCACAGGTAATTCACTTAACTTCAGATCTCTGTACTTGAAAATCACATTTTTGTGTTTCAAATGGAACTATCTAAACTCCATCAATCGCAGAACAGTTACATAGATTATGTTCATAAAATGTTGTATATACAACCGTTAAAAGTAACTGGGTAAAACTATGTTACTCAAGTGATACGTATTGTTTTATCTGCCTAAAACTCTATTCTTCTTGTAAATTCACCTTTGTCCCATGTGATTGTACTTGAAACTTCCAAATATACTCTTTCTAGTCCCTCCCCAGCCACTGTGGCCAGT
>NW_012116199.1:2000852-2015137 GCF_000951035.1 Colobus angolensis palliatus
GGGCATGGAGGGGTGTATGGGGGCATGGAGGGGTGTGGGAGGGCATGGAGGGGTGTGTGGTAGCTAGCTGATCACAGTAAAGGCACAGGAAGGCTACAGCTCACACAGTTTCTGAGTATCTTCTCTATGAAGTCAAAAGAAGTTGAGGATGATCGGTGCCATTGGTGAGGCAGGTTAAGCACGGTTAGGATTGGCTAGTTTGAAGAATCCAGCAGCCTCTGGGCTGGAGGGGCTGTCCTGAGTTGTCTGGTACCTGGCTCTGAGGTGTTTAGGGCCAGTGGACCATGCCCCAGAAGGTGAGAGTCAGAAAAAGTACTGGGAACTGGGCTCTCGGCTGGCTGGTTTGCATTCTGAAAGGCTCACTCACAGGCAAGTCATTACCACCTGCAGGAGTAAGCTAGCCTGGGAGGGGCAGTCCCTCCAGCCTCAGCAAGGCCCCAGATGCCAGAGCACCCAAATATAGAAAATAAAAGGGTACAATGAACACACACCAAAACCTTGTCTCACAGAGAATGACACCTAGAGTGGCTAATTGATTTGACCAAGTTCAAATGAGCTAATAAAATTTCTACCTTAGGGTTTACACAGCACTTACAAACTACCTCATTTTAGATGTAGCAAAAACTCTAAAACATCACAGGTTTGTGGCCATTCTGAATCTCAGGAAAACCGAAGCTCAGAGAAGCTAAGCGGCGTTTCTTTAGTCGTGTGACTGAAGACGATAAGAGCTAAAATGAAGCTACATCTTCTTGTCTAGCCTTTCGCACAGGTTCTTCACCACACAGCTTCTGCAGACCTCGGGCCCCACCTAAAGTTCCATTCTGATGGACGAAGCCCAAGTCCCCTCGTGCTTGTAAGTCTTGGTTGGCGTGGTCTTTCCTGCTCACATCTCCCATGCTCGGATGTGCGGAAAGCGCCTAGGTGGGGAGGGGACGCTCCAGAAAATGCAATGCTCTTCCGAACAAGGCTTTAGATTCCACCTGCAGCTGCCTTCTCACCCCAGGGAACTGGACTGAACAACTTAGATGCTCCCTGAGCCTCGCCCAGAGCAACGGTTCTCGGGAATCTGTGGGGGTGCAGGGTTGTCATAATGGCTGTGCAGTTCCTGACCTTTGGGGAAAGGTGGCCAGGGATGGTAGCCATCCATCAATGCAAGGAGTGTTAACCTTTACGTATGAATGTAGGTGAAACACCAACTTATAATATTCACAATCTAAAACCTGCTTCCACTTTCAACTCCCAGGGGTTTTCTCATTGTTTTTATATACACTAAGGTGCTCGGCACTGCAACTACCAGATCGATCAAGGGAACTTCAGCGTGTCGGCAACTCTACCAGGAGCGGCTTACCACTTTGGAAAATCATGTCACCATTGACAAGGACACTGCAGTGCAACATCCTGTCCTGCTGTGCGGCTGCCATCCTGTCTGTGGTGACAGGGTGGAGGTGCAAGGACCCAGTCATTCCCTGTGTCTCCCAGGGGTCGACATGTCTAAGCACGGAAACACACATTATTTTCGGTGAAAATTAAATTACTGAAAATTACATTTAGGGCTCTGTAATGCTTTTTGAAATCATAAGCGAGAATACAGTGCACTTTCTATGACTTCCATTTGGGGATACAGCAAAAACATCGTGACAAAGGGCTGTGAATCTGACAGAGTTCCAACCACAGGCCCAGAGCAGGCTCTGCCAGACAGCTCCTGCAGCCTTTCCTTTGAGCTCTGTCCTTGATCTCGATCCAGTCAAAATGCAGACCCATCCCAAAACGGTGCTGTACCCAAATCTGGGACCAATGACGGAGAGAAGAGGGAGGCACCTGCCTGCATTCTTCCCCTCAGTGGCTCTGGCCACACGTGGAGTCGTGGGCTCCCCTGTGCGCTGTTCTCAGCCCCAGGTAGGCTGTGTTCTACCTTCCCCCCAGCTTTCTTACCTACAAGGGCTCTTGATTTCGCCTGTCTTTGCAAATCCTTTATGCGTGACAGTCTCTCCTTGAGAAGACAGGGAGGTAAGGGACGGGAAGATAGCAATTTTACCCATCAATGATTCATTCAAGAAACACAATCTGAATGCCTACTATTCGTTTTACCAGGGCTCTTTGCAGACACGCCAGACTTTCAAACTAGCCATCATCATTTAACGTCTTTCAGGATTTCACATTAGAAGCTTCTGGTAACTGAAAGTGGGCTGGCGTGGGGGAGGGCCAGGTCCCACTCTGACAAGAGCCTAGAAGACAGGCTGACTCCTGTCTGACGTCTGAAACTGGGAAGAACACGAAGGGCAGCCCTGGCGAGAGCCAACCAGGGGGACGGAAGGTAAAAGGCTATGGGAAACCCATTTTTAGATTTTTTATTTCATTTTTAATTGATAATAAAAATTGTACATATTTATTGTACAATTTGTACAACTGCACATACTTCAACATGTTGTTTGAAATATGTAAACATTATGGAAGGCAAAATTTTTTCTGAGGCAGAGTCTCACTCTGTCGCCCAGACTGGAGTGCAGTGGCGCAATCTCGGCTCACTACAACCTCCGCTTTCCAGGTTCAAGCAATTCTCCTGCCTCAGCCTCGGGAGAAGCTGGGACTAAAGGCGCCCACCACCACGTGTGGCTAATTTTTGTATTGTTAGTAGAGATGGGGTTTCACTATGCTGACTAGGCTCGTCTCGAACCCCTGACCTCAGGTGATTCACCTGCCCCTACTTTCCAAAGGGCTAGGATTATAGGCGTGAGCCACCGCACCTGGCTTGGAAGGTTAAACTGAGCTAATAAGCATATGCATTACTTTGCATCCTTATTTTTTGTAGTAAGAACACTTAAAATCTACTCAGCAATTTTCAAGAAGACGATGCTATTAACTACAGCCACCATGTTGTAAAAGAGATCTCTTGAACTTCCTCCTATCGAACTGAAATTTTGTGTACCTCTGTTTCTAATTTTTACCCTATATTACACAGAACAATTTTGAATTTATTTCACTAAACTGTGACCTAGAGAAAATATTTTATTCAGAAAACATCACTGGTAAACAAACAGCTCAAGAAGTGATCTGTGTTTACTAAAACTTTGAAATATATTTTACACATATTCTGCATTAAAATCTGATTAAAATGTAGTTATACAAAGAGATAGTGTTTTCTGATTTGTAGCATTCATGGCCGAGATACACTATTTAAAAATCCACTTGATTTAGGCATTTATTCAAAATCATAAGCATAAAACATGATCATACCTTCCTACTGGCAGACACAAAGCTGGTACATCCCACACACTTGTTTGAGTAATTACAACACCAGCTGTTCTAGCACCTATAGAGAGAAGCTGCAACTGCAGACTGACTCCTGGTCACTGATGTGCCAAACAGCATCATCTTCTAACCAAAAATGAAAATCTCACTTTGATAAATGGGTTGTCCAAATTAAATTAGCTGAACCAATGCTTAAGTTCCAATTTTTAAAACTTTCTGTATATGGTATACTAGCAAATGTGGATTTATCTGACTTTAACACAAAAAAGAGAGACTGCCAATAGAATTGATTCCTGCTAGATTTTAAAATCTACAAAATCTGAGATCTTCCCAAGAATTAAAGGCAATTCTCAGGTTGAAATATTTATGAAACATACAAATTTCAATGGCATTTCACAGAAAATAAATATAAAGCATTAAACAGCAAGACAAAGATTACAGCCAAGACTCAACTATTCAACTGAAACTCGGTTCTATATTTACTACCCAAAGACAGCAGACCCTCCATGTGCTGGAGCCTCCCCAGGGGGAAGGGGAGATGACCATGTGCTGAGTGTGTGTTCCAAGCCAGGGATTGTACACGGGCTACTTTATTCAATTTTCTCTCTCTGGATTTCCCACAGGATAGGCTTCTTAGCAGCATTCTACAGTTGTGGAAACTGAGGCCTGGCAACTCCCCTCAAGGCTGCCCACCCAGGAAGCACCCGCCCAGGGGGTCTGACGAGGCCTCCATTCTCTTGCAGTGCACCATGTCTATCCACTCCAAAAGCCACAGCACACACAACTTCAACTCTCCAGAAAATATCCAGTCGCCCTGTCTATATTTGTCTTGTTTCATAAAAATTACGCATTTTGGTTGGAGGAGACTTATGACCAGAAAGAGGCTCTCTGCAAAGCAGATGCTGCAGTTGCAATGGTGGGATGAAGGCAGATGGAATACAATAGCTTGAAAAGTGACCTGACTAGACTCGGGGATAAGAAATACTTCTCTATCTTTCCCCAAAGTTAAATATTTCTAAGCCTCCATCTGTCCATCTGGTGAGAAATTGCATTTCTTCACAGAGTACAGGAGTCTTCAGTGGTTTATGCAACCCAGAAAATTTGGCAAGGGGTCCATGATGATCACCATTGAGCTCCCTGCCCATAAGGTCCAGTCTAGAGACCCTGACCCTGGAAAGTGTTCTGTCTACAGACATCTGTGGCCATCCTCATTATGGAATTTCCCCTTCTTAAATGAGCCAGTCTGACATCACTAAAAAACAGAAGTCAGGCATTTCTCCCCTGTAGAAAGGGAACCTCCCATTCTGGCAGACCAAGATTCAACACTCTCTTGGAAAGGAAGAAGGGAAACACCACTCATGCCTGCAATGAGCCAACAGCAGACCCCAGTGGGCCCAAACAATGAAAAACAGGACAGAGTTTGGGGTCTGCTTTACATCTCTTCCACTGCGAAAGGCCAGAACGCCAGGACTGCCCACGGCTCAGGAAGGTATGGAGACACATTAGGTGGTAACATGTGCTGCTGCCTATAGGAACGATCTGTGACCCACAGAAAGACTGTCATATGTCCAACCTAACACCACACTAGTGGGTCACATGTGCAAGTGCCCCTTGGCAAAAAGAAAAAAAAAAAAAGAAGGGTATGTAGCCTTGCTCTCCTTCCTAATCAGGAGCTCAGAGGAATGCTGGAGCCAACCAAACTAAACTCTGGCTCCAGCTTTTACAACCCTAACTACTGGGAATCTGTTTTCTCTCACTGGAGTCTCTAAGAGGATGGAGAAATAACACTAAAAAGGGTTCCGTGGAGATATTGGAGTTAGACTTTATAAATGTGGCTCATGAATTCCAACACCCAAAATGGAAAACTGGGCTTCCAGGATATTATACTGTTTTGTACTTAGCTACTTTATTTATACCCCTCCTGGTTCTGAAGAATATTTAACAGGTTTTATTTCACCATGAAAAAAGGGTTGCTTTAGCAACAGGGCAAACAAGTATACTTCTTTAAATGTCTATAAATGACCCAGATTAGTCTCCAAGTTTGTAAAATACTTAATCTCTTTCAGCAATGAAATGCCAAGATAAGAGTAAATTCCAAAAATTCTTTTGAAAAAGGCATGAGGGCTTATTTATTAAGTGGGAGATGAGTTAAGCCCATGGTACTCTCGGTCCACAGAGGCACCCTATAAAAATGTGGCAAGCCCAGGGCGAAGCATCATGGAATGGACCCTGCATTCTGCCTCAACAGTGCCCATTCCTGGGACCTCATTACCACACTGTGGCCAGGCACAAAGTTTTCACTGGCAAGACAAAAATAAGAATAGTTCCCAGCACAAAAAAGGCACCAATAAGTATCTGTAGACTGATGGACTGATAAGTGAATGACCGATACTGTATACTTTTCAGAAGTCAAGAGATAATTTATTACATGTGAAGAGCAATTCTTAAAAATAAAGCTGGGGCCAGGCATGGTGGCTCACGCCTGTAATCCCAGCACTTTGGGAGGCTGATGCAGGAAGATCACTTGAGGTCAGGAGTTTGAGACAGCCTGGGCAACACAGGGAGACCTCGTCTCTATAAAAAAAAAAAAAACTTAAAAACTAGCCAGGCATGGTGGGGCAAGCCTGTAGTCCCAGTTACTCAGGAGGCTGAGGCGGGACAACCGCTTGAGCCCAGGAGTTCAAGGCTGCAGTGGGCTATGACTGTGCCCCTTGCACTCCAGTCTGAGCAACAGAGCAAAACATCATCTCTAAAAAAATAATAATAATAATAAAGAGCTAAAGTTGAACCTGAGAGTGTCCCTTGTAACATTCTCCTAATAAAATATTCTTCTTTATATAATAAAATGGTGTGATAAAAGACAACAGTTTCAGTGTGAATAAAAACAAAACAGTAAGGACAGGCATGGTGGCTCATCCCTGTAATCCCACAACTTTGGGAGGCTAAGGCAGGGGGACTGCTTGAGCCTTGAGCCCAGGAGTTCAAGAATAGCCTGGTGAGACCCTGTCTCTACAAAAAAAAAAAAATTAATTAGCCAGGTATGGTGATAAGCGCCTATAGTCCCAGCTAGGCAGGAAGCTGAAGCAGGAAGAGCACTTGAGCCTGGGAGTGCAAGATGCAGTGAGCCGTGATTGTGCCACTGCAGTCTAGCCTGAGTGATGAAGCAAGACCCTGTCTCAAAACACAAAAACAACCCAAAAAGTTAGCAACTTTATATCAGAACCCCAAATATTATTATTATTATTATTTTTTGAGATAGAGTCTTACTCTATCGGCCAGGCTGGAGTGCAGTGGCACAATCTCGGCTCACCAGAACCCCAAATATTCTTTTTTGTTTTTTTTTTTTTGAGACGGAGTCTCTCTCTGTCACCCATGCAGTGGCGCGATCTCGGCTCACTGCAAGCTCCACCTCCCGGGTTCACACCATTCTCCTGCCTCAGCCTCCTAAGTAGCTGGGACTACAGGTGCCGCCACCACGCCCAGCTAATTTTTTTTTGTATTTTTAGTGGAGACGGGGTTTCACCATGTTAGCCAGGATGGTCTTGATCTCCTGACCTCATGATCTGCCCGCCTTGGCCTCCCAAAGTGCTGGGATTACAGGCAAGAGTCACTGCGCCCAGCCCAGAACCCCAAATATTCTTGAACTTTCACTTTAACTACAAAATCTGACAGTGTGAGAACCACTGCTTGAAACACTGGCTACAATCCCAGGAAGAAGAATGGAACTCCAAGGCACAGGGACTAGTCGGAAAACAGTCCCCCAAGGCAGGGAGGCAGACCCAGGCGGCAGAGCAACCTGCCCAACAGCCACCTTCCCTCTTCCCTCCGCCAGATTCGCAGCTTTGTTAGAGGATCCTTTTCCCATGTGACTCATGGTCAAGTGAATCCACCTACCATTCTAAGAAAAAGGTCAGTATTAGCTCATTCCCTTTGCCAGTGATTGGTTCAGGGATGATCACATGACTTAGGTCTGACCACTGAAGGGAAGTCTGGTGGGGGCGCGTCTGGGAAAGATTTCTTTGCCATTAAGAAGAGACACAGGCATCAGTAACCCCTCTTCTTTTGTGTACATGTGGCCTCTGATTCCGATGCCTAAAACTACAGCAGCCTTCCAGCTGGATTCAGGATAAATTAAGACACTGTCACCAGCAGAGCAGAAAGATGGAAAATACGTGAGTACTTGATGTCACCGAGGCACTAAATTCACAACCTGAAAACGTGTGATCGTTGAATTCTGTCCCCCATCAAAGATACATCAAAGAATTAGCCGGGCATGGTGACACACGCCTGTAATCCCAGCTACTCAGGAGGCTGAGGCAGGGGAATTGCTGGAACCCAGGAGGTGGAGGTTGCAGTGAGCCGGGATCGTGCCACTGCACTCCAGCCTGGGCAACAGAGCCTGACTCTGGCTCAAAAGAAAAAAAAAAGTCAAAGTTCTAACCCCTAGTACGTCAGAATCTCAGAATCGGAGTTTATTTGGAAAGAAGGTATTTGCAGATTTAACCAAATTAAGATGAGGTCATTAGGGTCATACCCAAGATGACTGGTGTCCTTATAAAAAGGGGAACTTTGGACACACACAGCACAGAAGGACGTGGTGAAGACACACAGGAGAGCCCCACGTGAAGACGGAGGCAGAGACTGGACTGCTGAGACTGCAAGCCAAGGAATGCCCAGGACTGCCGGCCACCACCGGAAGCCAGGAGAGAGGTGAGGCAAGGATCTCTCTCCCTGCAGTCTAAGAGGGAGCACAGCTCTGCTGATGCCTTCAGGTTGGACTTCCAGCCTCCAGAACCGTGAGAGAAGAAATTTCTGTTGTTTTAAGCCACCCAATCCTGGCAGCTCTAGCAAGCTAATACACCTTCTTTCTTCTGGACCTTTTTATGTATACATAAATATGTAAATTAATAAATTTTCCTTCTGCCTAAGCCACTTTGAGTGATGATGTCAGTACTTGCAATTGAAAACAACTTGACCAACTGGTCCCCAGGGAGGGGACTACCAAGCAGAGACAGGGTCCTAGAGGAGCCAATGCCCACTAGAGCCCACTCACCCCTTTAACCAGCCAGTACCAACATTCTTCCTTCATCCCAAACTCACACTGCCAGACACAGACACAGACACAGACACAAATTGCTGCTCCACACAGCATGCCATTATCCTTGCATATACAACCAAAAGCACACACCACAAATTCCAGAACAAGTGCGGGACCTCAGGAGAGGTCCACTTCCCTTTGGGTTTCCCCCTGATTCTTCTTTTAGTCTAATGTAGAGATTAAACCGTAAAGCTGAGGACCAGCCACACACCCTAGATACAGTTCATGCAAATCCAACTATTTCTCCTCAAACCCTTGGCCTGGCCCAGGACACCACCGTCTCTCCCTGGATCATTGCATTAGCCTCCTAACTGGTATGTCCGCTTTGCTACCCTGGCCCTCCTTCAAAGCACTCTACAGAGCTGCCAGGATGATCCAGTTAGCATCTAAGTTAGGTCAGGTCACTCCTCTGCTTGAAACCCTCCAGTAGCTCCTGTTTCATTCAGAGAAAAGGCCACCATCCTCCCAGGGACTTAGGAGGGCCCTGCTGATGGGGATCCCTGTCCTGTCATTATTTCCCATTGCTCCCCGTCCTCCTCACTGCACTCCACTGGCTTCCTTGCTGTCCCATGAACATCCCAAGGCCGTTCCTGCCTCAGCCTCTGCACTCGCTCTGCCCTTCCCCACGCTTCTTCAGGTCTCTACTGAAAAACCACCTCATTAATGAGGGCTTCCCCAGCCCTTCTTTCTACAAAGGGGCCTTCCCAACCCCTTTCCACTGACCCTTCATACCCCCTCGCCTGGATTTAACACTATACGTTTTATTTACGTGTCACCTTCATATCCACTAGAATGCATGCTGCAGGAGCGTGGGGATTTTTGCCAACCCTGCTATATCCCACAGCAGTGTCTGGGATGGGGTCTGCCACATGCTCCAACGAGGGAGAAAGAGAGGAAAGAAGAGGTGGGTGACTATGCATGTGGTTGGTTAGGTCCCTTAACATGGCCTTGTGTTTTGTCCTAGTCATGTTCAGCTGGGCAGATACAGGCCTGGGGGAAGCAGAGAGTTGAATTCAGCAGGGCTGGAGTTTTGCCAACACAGTATAAGGAAAGGAGAGAAGAGCCAGAGAGCTGAAGAGGCAAACAATGACCGATCATAATGCCAGAGAGCTGAAGAGGCAAACACTGACTGATCATAATGGCTGAACTCAGAAATTATTATAAGTTAGGTAAAGAAGGAAGTGAGGGCATGAAGAGAGGGGGACATGAAAAGATAATCAAAGGATCATAGATCAGTGTGGGGTTTAAGATCTTTCTGGGCCAGGCGCAGTGGCTCACGCCTGTAATCCCAGCACTCTGGGAGGCCAAGGCGGGCGGATCACGAGGTCAGGAGATTGAGACCAACCTGGCTAACATGGTGAAACCCCATCTCTACTAAAAATACAAAAAATAAAAATAAAAATTAGCCAGGAATGGTGGTGGGCGCCTGTGGTCCCAGCTACTCGGGAGGCTGAGGCAGGAGAATGGCGTGAACCCAGGAGACAGAGCTTGCAGTGAGCCGAGATTACGCCACTGCACTCCAGCCTGGGTGACAGAGCGAGACTCTGTCTCAAAAAAAAAGAAAGAAAGATAGATCTTTCTGGGGGAGGAGCACCTACATTGATAATTTTTGTGTAATCTAAATTGTGTTTGTTCCTCCTTGGTCTAACACCCTCAGGTTCCACCAGCATATATATTAGCCAAATTTGCTTCCATGTAAATTAGCAAAATCTCAGTTCAAGTGGCATGTGGCATGTAAGCTTTCTCCCTGTGGACTTTATAATGGCAGCTGCTCCTTCCCTGCTGGGGTCTGACTTCAGTCTGGATATGACAAGGGGTAGTGAGGGAGAAACATTGGGAAACTGCCTTCGCAGGTGAGGTGTGCTGGGGCCCAGTGGAAACACTGCACCTGACAGAGGTCCCAGCCTGCCTGGGTTGGCAAGCACAGTCGAGAGGGATCCTGAGTCTTTCCAATACTCTCCCCAGCCCCCACCCCACCAGAATCCACCAGAGTGTCAGACCTCATGCTTCCTAAATCAACAGTGTTCGGGAACCAGGCAAGGCCATGAACACAACTGCTAGTGTGCTCAGCAACCAGAAGGATCAGGCTCTGAAACCCTCCGCTCCTTTCTTGTTGCCCCCACCTTTTGTTTCAGTGCAATCACTGCAAGCCCTTCATGTTCAGGACATGCCGGGAGCTGAAAGTTTCAGAATGTGGGCTCCGCATTCTTTTTCTTTAAGCTGATCAGCGGGAGCCCCTGAATATCCAATTCCCCACTGCCTGCCATGGATGGTGAGGAGCCCACCACTCAACCCTGGCTGTACTTCCACCAGCTCTGCCCTTAAACTGGGCAAATTACCAGTCCCAGACGCCCTGCCCCTATTTCCTGGAGGATCTACCGCCTGCCTCCACTCCTTATTCCAATCCTGCCTTGTTCTGGGTTTTGACTTCCAAGCAACAGAATCAAGTAGGCAGAGCAAGGTGGAAAATGGCATTTACCTAAACAATGTTGGAGAGGGCCCAGAATCACGAGGAGGGCAAAAGGAACGCCTAAAGGCTACAGAGCCAAGAACAGTTCCCCAAGTCCTGCGCAGAGCAGACGAAATCCCCTCAGGGACAAATGACAGATGACGGATGACACTCCAAGCCAAGCCCCGGCGAGCCCTCACACCATGCCAGGGCTGCCCAGGAAGCCCACCTAGCTGCAAACATGGCCACCACCAGCTTTCTCCCTCTGTTTGCCTCACGGGCTCCCGAGAGACAAAGTGTAGGCAGATGCGGCCCAGGCAGGCCAGTGGCTCCCATGCACCCAGGACATATGGGGATAACTCAGCTTGGGTCATATCATAGCCCACTGCCTCCCTGCACCACACACGCCCAACACCCCAGCCTGTCTGGGACCCTTATCCACAGTCTTCCAGTTTAAATGAAGGAAAGAAACTAGACCTCAAAGACAGGCCAGTGCATTGAATGTATAATAATCAAGCCAGGGTATCCAGGGTATCCAACACCCTAGGGTTTACCATTTCTATGTGTTGGGTACGTTTCAACTCTCTTCTAGCTATGCTGAACTGTATAATACACACTGTTGTTAACTGCAGCCACTCTACTCTGCTATCAAACATTAGAACTTATTTTTTTCTAACTAACTATATGATTATGCCCCATAAATATGTACAAATATAATGTATTAAAAAAAAAAAAAAAGGGCCGGGCACGGTGGCTCAAGCCTGTAATCCCAGCACTTTGGGAGGCCGAGACGGGTGGATCACAAGGTCAGGAGATTGAGACCATCCTGAGCTACACGGTGAAACTCCGTCTCTACTAAAAAAAATACAAAAAACTAGCCGGGCGAGATGGCGGGCGCCTGTAGTCCCAGCTACTCGGGAGGCTGAGGCAGGAGAATGGCGTAAACCCGGGAGGCGGAGCTTGCAGTGAGCCGAGATCGCGCCACTGCACTCCAGCCTGGGCGACAGGGCTAGACTCCGTCTCCAAAAAAAAAAAAAAGAAGAAGAAGAAGAAAGAAAGAGGCCAGTGGAAGGCATTCAAAAACAAAACACAAACCTGACAACTCTGTTTTTGCCCACCAGGGCCCAGTGAAACTCTTCTTAGACATCACACAAGAGAGAAGGAAAACTGGCAAGTTCACGACATAAACACGCCGAGACAGGTAGACCTGTGGCTAACTTTATGGTGATCCGGCTATCTGAATAGAAATACAAAGGGTGCTTTAGCACGTCAGGAGAGGAAAACCTAACACTCTGCCAGCCATCTATAATTGCTTGACAGCATAATTGATCATGTAATGGACAACTGTCCCATCATCTTATTCTCAAGCACTGATAAAGTGATGTAATAGAACCAATGGCACATGGGATCTTCCCTCAACAGTGTGATCTGAGAAAGTGCCAGCACCAGCCAGGGCTCACACAGTTGACACCACTGGAATTTTAAAAAGCTTTCTGTAACCAAAAGCATCAAAAGGTATCTTAAAATAAATGAAAAGTAGACAAGTTAGTCCTACAGCCTTGAGTATTTATCCTAGATGTTGTCCTAGTGCCTACTGAACTAGAAACAGACCTATCTGTGGATATGAGGGAAATATTTTTTTAAAATAACAACGCCCATCAAAAGAATCCAGCTGCCTTCTCAAAACGACAGAGCCAGAACAGTTCTTTGTCACTGCTATGGCTGGGGGCCTGGGGATCACAAACCTCCAGGTATTCACTGAGTCTGCACTGACCAGAGAGCATCCCTCCCTCCCTATGTCAGGCATTTGGACATAATGTGGATGATTAATAAAAGGCACAGCGAGCTGCCAAAGACTCACCAGACCCACCTCGGGGGACCCAACGCCTGACCCAGAGCACACTGCGGAAATTTCGGCTTATTCCGTCTGTTCACTCGCTCCTTCCGTAAATCGGTACCAAGCACCTGCCCTAGGCCAAGCAGCGTCCTAGAGACGCGACGGACACAGCCACCGAGGCCTCAGCCTCAGCCTCAGGGAGCCCATGTGCCAGGAGGGAAGACAGATGAGAAACAGAATTGAATTTCACATAGTGAGGAGCATGTAACAGAAGACAGAGCAAGCTGGGAGGACACAGGGCAGGAACGCAGGCTGGGAGAGGGGCCTGTCATCCAGAGGAGGGGAAGGGAGAGCCTTCTCGGAAAGGGACTGCTGGGTGAGACCTGAAGCATAAGAAGGCATTACTGGGATCTCAGAGTCAGCTTAAGGGCAGAATCTCACAACCTTGTCTTAGAAAAAAGGAATGAGAAGTTTTCTAGATAGGGGAGAAAAGGCACCCGTGCTTACAATGGGAGGAACAGGCAGAGTTCAGGTGACTGCCAGAGGCCACTATGTCTGGGCACAGAGAGCACATAGAAGCTGCACCAGACAGGTCTGCTGGTGGCGGCAGAGCCAGGACAGTGAGGTCCTGGGGAAGAAGGGGAAGGGCTTTAAGCTGCTGGGGCCGACAGAGTCAGAATTACGACGCAACAGAAAAGCGTAACAGGTCTTTCTTCTTCCAAATAGGCCTATCTTTTATGCACTCCTGAATTAGGTGGTTCTCCTGTATTGGCTTGAATTGGTAGGGTTTACTCTATTTTTTGGCTTGAATTGGTGTGGAGTGGTGTGGTGTGGTGTGGAGTGGTGTGGTGTGGTGTGGAGTGGCGTGGCGTGGCGTGGCGTGGCGTGGCGTGGCGTGGTTTGCTTTGACAGAGTTTTGCTCTTTTGCCAGACTGGAGTGCAGTGGTGCGATCTTGGCTCACTGCAACCTCTGCCTCCCAGGTTCAAGCAATTCTCCCGCCTCATTCAGCCTCCAGAGTAGCTGGGATTACAGGCATGTATCACCATGCCCAGCTAATCTTTATATTTTTAAAGAAGGGATGGGGTTTCACCATGTTGGCCAGGCTAGTCTCAAACTCCTGACCTCAGGTGATCTGCCTGCCTTGGCCTCCCAAAGTGCTGGGATGACAGGCATGAGTCAAGCTAGCCTGGCCAGTTTACTGTATTTCATTCCACCCAGGAAATGTTCCTAACTTCTTGCTTTTAAAAAAATTATTGGTAATTTTTTTATTGTTAATTTTTTTAAATGTTTAAATGGTGACACAATAGAAGCAACAAAAAATTTACTCCTTAGCCATTTTTAAGTGACGGGTCTATGGCATAACGTACATTCACATTGTTGGGCAACCATCACCACCAAACATGCACAGAACTCTTTTTATCATGTAAAACTGAAACCACTCCCACTGAACGCTGCTCCCCTGCTGCCCCCGGCAACCACCGTTCTACTTCCTGCTTTTATGAGTCTGGCTACTCCTGGTACCTCATATAAGTGGAATCACACAGCATTTGTCCTTTGGGGACTGGCTTATTTCACTCAGCATAATATCTTCAAATTCTATCCATGTCATAGTACATGTCAGAATTTCCTTCCTTTTTAAGAATGAATAGGC
>NW_012116199.1:2015922-2045612 GCF_000951035.1 Colobus angolensis palliatus
CCCAGACTTGCTTTTAATGAGACTCTCTACATGTTAACTTCTTGCTTTTAATGAGACTCTCTACATGTTAGTCATATGTGACTTACAACAGGAGGGAAGAGTAGGCTGGGTGAATAGTGTCCATTATTGCTGTACTTACACAGAGGAATCCTACGGTGCCAGTGAGCAAAGGAGCAGACACCTGCTCCAAGACTACACAACACTCTGCACTGCAGACACAGATCACGACCTCCATTCTAACACACAACATCATTTGGTCTCAGGAACTTAGTGAGGAGAGTTTCCATTTTTCCTCCAAAGACGCTTAGCAGAGAAAGAATGTCATGTTTGATGGGAGAATTTTTAATTCAGCTTCAGAAACCAATTACATATCTCAGGCTTTAAAAAAGATAGCAAAATTGGCCAGGTGCAGTGGTTCACCCATGTAATCCCAGCATTTTGGGAAGCTGAGGCGGGTGGATCATTTGAGGTCAGGAGTTCGAGACCAGCCTGACCAACATGGAAAAACACAGTCTTTACTAAAAATACAAAAATTGGCCAAGTGTGGTGGTGGGCACCTGTGGTCCCAGCTATTCAGGAGGCTGAGGCAGAAGAATCACTTGAATCCGGGAGGCAGAGGTTACAGTGAACCAAGATCATGCCACTGCACTCCAGCCTGGGCAACAGAGCAAGGCTCTGTCTCAAAAAAAAAAAAAAAAAAATCCCCCAAAAAACTTTTACAAACCCACAATCTGACTTTAAATTTCATAATGAAGGTGATCAACAAAGATTGACTTGCTCTATTACCAAAATAATGTCACATTTTCTATTATCTTTCTTTGTCCTTTACTTTTTATTTCTACCCAGATTTTATGTAAATGAAATTGAACTTTTACTAGAGCTGTTTACGGCCGGGCACGGTGGGAGGCTGAGGCAGGTGGATCACGAGGTCAGGAGATCAAGACCATCCTGTCTAACACAGTGAAATCCCGTCTCTACTAAAAATACAAAAAATTAACCAGGCGCGGTGGCAGGCACCTGTAGTCCCAGCTACTCGGGAGGCTGAGGCAGGAGAATGGCGTGAACCCGGGAGGTGGAGCTTGCAGTGAGCCGAAACTGCACCACTGCACTCCAGCCTGGGCGACAGTGTGAGACTCCGTCTCGAAAAAAAAAAAACAAAAAACACAGAGCTGTTTACAAAACACATTCTATTAAATACAACTGTATTTTATACTTTCTTTTATTTTTATCTTATAGAAATTTGTATTTATAAAATAGATTTTATTAAAAGTATTTTTGCTCTGAATAATTGTATTCCATATATGTAAATATAAAAAAATTGCTACCATGGCCCTTTAAGGAATTTAATAATTTTATAAAATATAGTAGCCCTGCAGAAGAAAGACGTAAGAAGCTTCACTGTTAAGAACATTTCTCCAAGCCAGAAAAATAGACATTAGAGTAAGGACATTTCCACATTCAATATTCATTGATACTTGGAGCAGAGTAATTCACAGTTAGTAGTCAGACTGATAGAGGTAGGAGGTAGAACGGCGGTTGCCAGCAGCTGGGGGCAGAGAATAGGAAAATGTTACAGGGGCACACAGCTGCAGCTTTGCAAGATGAAAAGTTCTGGAGGTGTATGATGGTGATGGCTGCACAGCCATGAGAATGTACCTACTACTAAACTGCATGCTTTAAAATGGTTAACATGGTAAATTGTATACATGTATTTTATCACAATTAACATTTTTTTCTTAATGTTTTCAAATAAAAAATTCGGTAGTTATTTACATAACGAATGCTAGGCAGGACTGGTCACTGGTCAGCAGGAAAAAGCCGCTCCAAAGGTGGCTGAGGGCAAGGAAAAGCCTTCATAACTCCTCAGGCAAATCAACAAAGAGATCTTTTACTAGAGGAAGGTGCCACATCTGCCTGGGAGCCGAAGTGGTGCAGCACTGAATTTAGGTTCTGAATTTCTTTTTCTTTTTTTTTGAGACAGAGTCTCTCTGTTGCCCAGGCTGGAGTAGAGGCGCGATCTCCGTTCACTGCAAGCTCTGCCTCTGGGTTCACGCCGTCCTCCTGCCTCAGCCTCCCGAGTAGCTGGGACTACAGGCACTGCCACCATGCCCAGCTAATTTTTTGTATTTTTAGTAGAGACGGGGTTTCACCGTGTTAGCCATGATGGTGGTCTCGATCTCCTGACCTCATGATCCGCCTGCCTCGGCCTCCCAAAGTGCTGGGATTACAGGCTTGAGCCACTGCGCCCGGCCTAGGTTCTGAATTTCTTCAGGTCTAACACTGACATTCTTCACATGCTAACAGTTCTGATGTTCAGGTGCCTCATACAAGCAATGTCAAAAGAAATATGCTATCTGCCAAGCAAAGAAACAAACTGAGAAACAGCTGTGCCTGCCTGTGCATGCATAAACTTAACCAGGCAAAAAGGGTTCCTAGTGACACGTATCACAGTACCACAGAGTACTGCCATGTGGTTGAATCTGAACTGTCACGTAAATGTCTCCAAAAAGATTTCACCATGATATACAACTGAGATTAAACACTATTGTGTGGACAGAAGGTTGCCTTCCATTGGGCTAAGCTCCACAATTGAAATAAGTAAAAACTGCCAAATCTTTTGGGCAGATCATAGAATGTTCAAAGTCAGGACAGGCTGGTGAGACTGACTCACACACTGTAAGGACTACCACTGAACATTTTTCTGTCCTAAGTTCCAACTGACTTTCTACGACTGTTGTTTAATTTCCACAGATACATAATGTAGTTATGGAAAAAATGATGTGGGGAAAAGAAAGAAAGATCAGACTGTTACTGTGTCTGTATAGAAAGAAGTAGACATAAGAGACTCCATTTTGTTCTGCATTTGAGATGCTGTTAATCTGTGACCCTACCCCCAACCTTGTCCTTGCAAGAGACATGTGCTATGGCGCCACAAGGTTTAAAGGATTTTGGGCTGTGCAGGGTGAACTTTGTTAAACAAGTGCCTGAAGGCAGCTTGCTGGTTAAAAGTCATCATCATTTTCTTAATCTCAAGTACCCAGGGACATGCACACTGCCAAAGGTCGCAGGGACCTCTACCTAGGAAAGCTAGGTATTGTCCAAGGTTTCTCCCCATGTGATAGTCTGAAATACGGCCTCGTGGGAAGGGAAAGACCTGATCGTCCCCTAGCCTGACACCCGTGCAGGGTCTGTGCTGAGGAGGACTAGTACAAGAGGAAAGAAGGCCTCTTGGCGGTTGTTGGCAGTTGAGACAGAGAAAAGCATCTGTCTCCTGCTGGTCCCTGGGCAATAGAACATCTCGGTGTAAAACCTCATTGTATGTTCTGTTTACTGAGAAAGGAAGAAAACCGCCTTAGGGCGAAAGGCGGGACTCGCTAGCACAATGCTGCTCTTTATGCACTAAAATGGTTTATGGAGATGTTTACATATGCATATCAAGGCACCGTACTTTTCCTTAAACTTATTCATGTCACAGAGAACTTCATGCATATGTCTTACTGCTGACTTTCTCCTATAATGATCTTATTATCCTGCCACTTTGTTTTCTTTAAGATGGTAAAAATAATTATCAGTAAATACTAAGGGAACTCAGAGACCAGTGCCGGCATGCGTCCTCTATATGCTGAGCGCAGGTCCCCTGGGCCCACTTCTTCTTTCTCTATACTTTGTCTCTGTGACTCATTTCTTTTCTCAAGTCTCGCATTCCATCTAACAAGAAACGCCCACAGGTCTGGAGGGGTAGGCCACCCCTTCAAATGAAAATCTGTTATTTACCGAAGAAGAAATGCAGACATCTGGTAGTTTTTAATATGCCTTGAAATTATGCTGTCAATGCTAAAAGGACACAAAAGGTCAAGAACATGAGCATGGAATATGAACGGTATTAAAGCTGTCAGGCAAAGCTATCAATGGCCAAAAGAGGTCACAGAAAACATTATCCTATGAATGAAAAGAAAGCTTAAGAGACCAGTCTTGTGATCTTGAGTACAACAGTATGATGTATGGGGATAAATGTAGCCGCTACTGGTTAGATATTTTATGAAAGCTACATTTATTATAGCATTTCTTTTTTCTAAAACAATGCTGCATAGTGGAGAGTGGGTTTTATAAGAGTAGGTACATGACCAGTCTTTTGCTGCAGTGACTTAGCTTGTGATAAGCCACATCATTTTTGCCACGGTGTACAACAGCTGCTGAAGGCCACCCTTGTCTCTCACTTTTCATTATTAAACCAGTGCAAACTCTTCTGATGAAGTCAGAATACATTTTTTTAAGTTAGTCAAATGTGGGCACTATAAATCTAACTTCCAGTAGTATGGATAAGCAATGGAAAACATCCGGTAATGTTAATCCTAAATAAACACTAAGCAATGCTTAATGTTTAAGACTGATGTCACTGACTATGCTTAGGTGAGAAGAAAACACGTGATTAACCAAGGGAAAGACTCAAAGGATACGTAATAATTCTGTATCGCTACTAGACATTTAAATTTCACAAAGAGATTCAACAACTTGAGGAAGCTCTGCTGCCTTTACCACAGAACCTTCTATCTCAACAATGAAACTCTATCTCATTGCCCTCTATCTCAACAATGAAACTTAGGAGACTTCTGATACGACACACTGGGAGATCACTTTATGTTGGAAACTCAAAATAGAAAGCCTGAAATACTACCAAAATTGACAGCTCTAATACACAAGGGAAAGTCCTACCAGCAGGCATCTTCTTTAGGATAAAAGTACTACACAGTGGAAGGCAGGGGAAGGAAAACAATGAAACATCTGCAGACCGTGAGATCAAAAGAACTACAAAATCGCCAACAGATAATCAGTGCAAAGTGCTGGAGCCAGTATAAACACGCAGAGTCCAATTTGCAAAACAAAACTACTGGGAGTAGAAACCAACTTGGGAAGAATATAGGTAACAGGGACCAAAAAAAGAAGGAAAAAGATGATACAAGTGGCAGGCTAGAGAAGAGGAGCCAGATGTCAAAAAGCACACGGCCAAACCAATCGTCACTTTGAAAATAACGAGAATCTGTGCTAGAGCTATGAAACTAGAAATCTATCCTATATCTAAACAGGTAAAATTAGAAGATGAAAAGATCGAAAATTTTAATAATAAAAAATAATAAAGAAAGAGATACAGAGCATTCAAGAGAAAGGGATAAAGAAGACAGGTAAAGAGGGCTCAACATACGTATAATAGGAATTCTGCAAGGAAAGAAACAGAACAACCACTGAAAACTACATATTGACTCAAATTTTTTTTTTTTTTTTAGATGGAGTCTTGCTCTGTCACCCAGGCTGGAGGGCAGTGGCGCAATCTCGGCTCACTACAACCTCTGCTCCCAGGTTCAAGCAATTCTCCTGCCTCAGCCTCCCAAGTAGCTGGGATTACAGGTGCCCACAACCACACCTGGCTAATTTTTTTGTATTTTTTAGTAGAGACAGGGTTTCACCATATTGGCCAGGCTGATCTCCCACTCCTGACCTTGTGATCCACCCGCCTCAGCCTCCCAAAGTGCTGGGATTACAGGCGTGAGCCACCAGACCCAGCCCATACTGACTCAATTTTTAAAAATGAGTAAAAGACTTGAATAGACATTTCTCAAAAGAAAATATAAAATGGTCAATAAGCATATGAAAAGATGTTCAACATCATTCATCATTAGGGAAATGCAAATCAAAACCACAACAAGGTATCACCTCACCCTCATCAGGATGGCTGTCGTTAACAACAACAATAACAAAACATAACAACCCGTGTTGGAGAGGATGTGGAGAAATTCAAATCCTTATACACTCCTGGTAGGAATATAAAATGGTGCGGCCACTGTGGAAAACAATTTATCTGTTCCTCAAAACATTAAAACTAGGATTACCATGAGATCCAGCAATTCCACCACTGGGTATATATCCAAAAGAATGGAAATCAGGGTCTAAGAGAGATATCTGTACACTCATGTTCATAGCAGCACTATTCACAATAGCCAAGAGGTGGAAGCAACCAAAGGATTCACTGTTAGATGAATAAATAAAATGTGATATAGACATACAAGTGAATTCCGCCTTTACAAGGAAGGAGATTCTGATATATGCTAAACATGGATGAATCTTGAAGAGGCTAAGTGAAATAAGGCAATCACCAAAGGACAAATACTGTGCGATTCCACTTCTAAGAGGTATGTAAAATAACCAAATTCACAGAAACAGAAAGTAGAAGGGGAGTTATCAGGGGCTAGGGTGGGGGTAAATGGGAAATCATTTAATGGGTACAGAGTTTCAGTTTCCCAAGACGAAAAAGTTCTGGGGATTAGTTGCACAACAGTGTGAATATACTTAACAATATTGAACTGTACACTTAAAATGGATAAGATGGGGCCCGGTGGCTCACGCCTATAGTCCCAGTGCTTTGGGAGGCCAAGGCAGGTGGCTATCCTGGGTCCAGGATTTAAGACCAGCCTGGTCAACATGGCAAAACCCCAAAACCCCATGTCTACTAAAAAAAAAAAAATACAAAAAATTAGCCAGGCATTGTGGTGCATGCCTGTAATTCCAGCTACTCAGAGGCTAAGGCACAAGAATTGCTTAAACTTGGGAGACAGAGGTGCAGTGAGCTGAGATCATGCCACTGCACTCCAGCCTGGGCGACAAAGCGAGATTCTGTCTCAGGAAAAAAAAAAAAAAGTACCCTAGAACTTAAAGTATAATAATAAGAAAAAAAATCTGATTGAATTAAAAAGAAAAAAAAAAGTTAAGATGGTAAACTTTACGTTACGTGTATTTTACCACAGTTTTTTAAAAAATGAATTAAACTGTATGTTGAAAAGGTACATCGCATACCTAAGAAAAACAATTCACAGAAGCCATAACAAGACATATTCTTGTAAAATTATTAAAGAAGAAAGGATAAGGGGACCACAAAATCATAAGAAGGGACTTCCAGCACTATTTGTCATGCTTCAATTCTTTGACAGGGAAACAACTGTACCTTGAAGCACATAAGAAAAGAGTTATATTTTTCATCATAAGAGGTGCATAAATGAGGATTTGTTATATTATCCTCTATACTTGTCTACACACTTGTAAGATTTGATCATATATTCCCACAAACGATTAAGAGAACCTACTGGCTCTGTTAAATTAAACTAAATTTGGGCTGAGAAGGTACTTGTGGAATGAACTGCAGCTTAACTTAGTATGCAAACTAACGGAAAGCCTAACTCAGGAGGATACTTTGGGAGGAAATTGCTGAGTCTCAGGCAATCATAGCAGCTGAGCTCCAGTTAACTGCAGGCAGCCAGGACAACTGTTCCAATCCTGTTCAAATAAGACAAACACTGAGCCATTAGCCACCAGCTGTCTCTCTACCTCACTTCTGTTTCTGTACTTCACTTCCCTGCTATCCATAAATGCTCTTAGACCACGCTGCAGCCCTGGAGTTCTCTGAACCTGTCCCTGGTTCTGAGGGCTGCCTGATTCTAGAATCACAAATAAAAGGTGATTAAAATCTACAAAACTAGATTTGTTATACATTCATCTTTAACAGTTTCCATAATTGAAGAGTTCAAAGACTAGTGCTGTTGTTGGGGCAAAGCTTGAGCCAGGAGCTCGGTATCACCTAGTCCCAATTCTTCTCCACCTTCTGCTCTGCCAAGTTCATCTCCGGGCTCCTCACAGAACCCCTCAGGCTCTCGTATGACCATGATTAAATGTCTATAGCAGTCCCAGCCTAAATCCTCATTCCAGGGTAAGCAAGGGCATTGCTTGTAGAAACTCCCGTTCAGGCTCCTGGAACTCCCTCCCTCAGGCTGACTGAAATTGGGTCCTGAAACAATTGCTATGTCAAGACAGTGAGGTTCAATGATTCAGAGACAGAGGGAGTTGGGGTGGAATCAACCCTATTCTGGAAAAAAGGAAACTGAGGTGAATCAGGGAGAAATGGGTTCTGTGAGGCACCTACAACAAGGACAACAGAGACCATAGTTCTGGTGGCTGTTCCTCACCCTCCAGACACTGTCCCTCTGCTGAGCACCTGCAAACCCTCCAGACATGATCAGACCCATCTGGACTTGCAGTGGGGACACATCCAGGCGCTGACTCTGTCACATATGTATAGTGACTTCCATCTAAAAGGCACAAGGTTCTTTATAGAGAGGACAACTTTGGTAGCACTCATCTGAGAAAGAGAACAAATTAGAAATAATCATCCCTCACTTCCTGACATTCACAAAAAAAAAAAAAAAAACTAAGGTAAAGCAAGTACATATTCAAACAGAGCTGACTGCCAACGAGCAAGTCCTGCCAAAGATGGCACAGAGGCTGAAAAGGTCCTCTGGGAACTCACTCAATAAACGCTCATTTATTCCCTTTATTGCAAAAGCAAGAATTGTAAATAATTTAACTCACTTAGGAAAGGATCTTCTCCATTATTTTATCTGAATGTCATCTGATCTTGATGTTCTGAAGTCTGACAGTTACCAAAGCGAGTAAAAATCCTCATGTTTTCAATGCTAGGAAAATCATTAATAATGCATCCAGATTGAAACTTTGTTGGCAACTGTTGATTGCTTGTTCTTGCCATA
Source organism: Colobus angolensis palliatus (assembly GCF_000951035.1). Classification (NCBI taxonomy): domain Eukaryota; kingdom Metazoa; phylum Chordata; class Mammalia; order Primates; family Cercopithecidae; genus Colobus; species Colobus angolensis. The sequence goes on from NW_012116199.1 coordinate 2,024,511, forward strand.
AATTAACTGTTTTTAAAAAGCTAAAATCTAAAGAATTTCCAGGACCTTAAAACCATTAGAATAAAAAGACACTCTAATTTAAAATAAAATTCATAACCAAAAGTCAACCCACCTAAACACAATGTTTCCTCATGTCATTTATCTTCTTTGAAGCCCAATCAATAACAGATGCATTCATTCACTCATGCAGCAAACATTTAGTAAGTGCTCTACATATGCCTGAAGGGACCTCACACTTCATCCTTCCTGACCTCTTCCCTTTACAGATTAGGAGATTGAAGTCAAAAAGAGCGAGTGATCTGCCCAAAGTCACACAGCAAATATGAGAAGCCACGGGTGCGATTAGATTTCCTCACCTCTAGTCTGACCTGTTCTCCACCCTGCCATGTTTCCTTGGCTACAGCAGGTCTCTGATGCAATCGGCCTCCAGCAGAGAACACTACTGTAGTAAGTATCAACAGCTGTCAAATCTGTGGCCACCCAGCATGGTTTGAACATCCTTCCTACAACTGGAAGATCTCCCACGTGAGTTCCTTCTCCTGAAACGTAGAGGCAAAAGCTCATCCAATCCTCCTTGCAGCTAGAGCTCAGGCATATGGCTTGGCTTTGCCAATCAGAGGAGCAGCGTGACACAGTGGGCACAAGCAGGGTAGGCAGCAATGGCAAAGCTTCTAGTGTTGGACCTGCAGGGAGCTGGCACTTCTGTGCTGAGCGATGGTCACAGAGCTGCCTTCACTTGTCATTGCCCAGCGGTGAGGTTTGGGCACTGATCCCGGTTATGCAGGATTCTGCGAAACTGGCTAAAACGGACTCTGGGGCAGGGGCTGCATCTAAGAACCCTGACCTCTGGGCTTCGTGATTACACGCTCAATACATATGCCTGGAGCTATGTACAAAATAAAGGGAGCCTCTGCTCAAAATTTCACTATGCATCATAAGATACCAGTTGTCATCTATCTATTCAAGTCTTAAGACTTTTTTAAAAATAAATGGTTCTTTTCTATTAAAAATAAGACGATGGGACTACTTCACTTTTAACAACATATGCTGAATTATCAAGTGCCTCTTTTTAAAAAAAAAAAAAAAAAAAAATCCAAGAAGGTGGCAGAGCAAATCCCAGTATCAAAATACTCCTTCACCAAAATCTAACAGCAAAGCAAAGCCGGTTCCAAGCCTCTGCAGCACACAGCAGGTCCTTGTGGCTCTTTGGAAGCAAGAAGCAAGGGAGAAGGAAGTAAACAAAATCCTGAACAATTTCCCTAACAGCTCCCATCTTAGAGAATAACAGAAGGGAAATAGCTGAAGGCAGCCTCCAGAGAATAAGCAGCATTTTCCCCAAAACCTTCATGTCATCTGTTTTTTTCCAGAGAGGGAAAAACTGCTGTGACTCCCTGCTGGAAGGAAAGCAAGAAACGCTTCCCTGTGGTTACAGATGGTAAATGCTTGAACGTGACAATGTCAAAGGAACAGTCTCCTTAATTGGACAGCATGGAGTGGGAAATAGAAAGACACAGAAGGGCCTTCCTGTCCTCTCCCCATCTTCACGAGCAGTCCTTAAGATAGGGCCTAAAATTCATAAACCTAGAAACAGAGGCGGCCTGGGATTTAAAGCGAAAATGTAGCCAACAACAAAACAAAAAAACTCGGGAGACAGAAGGGGAAAAGTGGTAATTTTTTCATTTTTCATAGCAAGTGAACGATAGATATAATTTAAGAGTTGCTAAATCAAGAAATAGAAGGTTATACATAACAAATATACAGTTATATGAGTAACCACTGGAAAAACTAAAAGTAGACTCTAAACCGTCCAAAGCACCAGAAGGGAAACAGTGCATGCACACACTCAAATAACAAAAAGGGAAGCAGGATGCCAGAATGTACACCTGTAGTCCCAGCTATTTCGGAGGCCAAGGTGGGAGGATCACTTGAGCCCAGGAGTTCAAGGCCAGCCTGGGCAACATAACAAGACCCCATCTCTAAAAATAATAACAAAAAAGGAGGAAAATTGGCAACAAAAAAAACCCCACGAACTAGATGATAATTAGGACTTAAAATATCTGTGTTAATAGATACAGATGAGACAAATTATTATTATTATTGGAAAATGATATGCTACACATCTAGAAAATAAGAGAATCCAAATTGTAAATTATTAGAAAGAATTAGAGTAGTTAAAAAGCTGACTGTTTGCAGAATTTTAAAGTATCTTTTTTCCTATAAACAAGCAAAATGATTGAGAAAATAGCTGGTAAGACCCCACTCACAGTAACTCCTGAAAAGAACAGCATATCTGAACCAGATGTGGGTAGAACCTACATGAAGAAAACTGGAAAGTTCTCCAATGAGGCAAAAAGGAGAAATTAAAAGTAGCACCATGTGCTTGGATTGGAATGTTTCACACTGTAAACCTGGCTCACGCTTGTAATCCCAACACTTCGGGAGGCTGAGGCAGGCGGATCGTCTGAGGCCAGGAGTTCAAGACCAGCCCAGCCAACAGAGCGAAACTCCGTCTCTATTAAAAATACAAAAATTAGCCACTTATGGTGGCACATGCCTGTAATCCCAGCTGCTTGGGAGGCTGAGGTATGAAAATTGCTTGAACCCAGGAGTCAGAGGTTACAGTGAGCTGAGATCGCACCACTGCACTCCAGCCTGGGCAACAGAGCAAGATCTGTCCAAAAAAAAAAAAAAACCTGTAGAGTTGTTAATTCCCCCTAAATCAATTCATAAATTTACTGCAAACCAATTAAAATACCAGGAGGATTTGGGAACTTACTTTGGAACTCAGCAAAATGATACTAATAGTAATCTGAAAAAATACATGAGAATTAGCAGGTGTGGCCGTTTGTATTTTCCACATGCTTTTCTGCAATGTGACCCTTGACTCCCTTCTATCAAGAGGTAGGGCCTATGTCCCCTGCCCTCAAATGCTGGCAGGTCTGTGACTGCTTCAGCCAACTGAGTACAGAGGAAATGACTCCAGGAGATCTGTGAGCCTAGTCTGGAAAAAGCCAGCAGTTTCCACCTGGTGTTCTTGGGATACTTGCTCTGGGGGAAGCAGCCATCACGTAGGAAGTCCAACTACCCTGAGACCACAGTGCTGGAGGAGCTACAAGGATACACGTGGCTGCGGCCCCAGCTGCCCGCTGGCCACAACTGCCAGCCATGTGAGTGGGGCGTCTAGGATGCCCCACCCTATCGGGTCCTCAGATGAGTTACAACCCCAGCCGACATCCAACACGATCACAGGAGACCTCAAGCAAGAATCACCAGCAGAGCCGTTCCAAATTCCTCACCAACAAGATCATAAACAAAATAAAACACCTGTTTCAAACTGCTGAGTTTGAGGATAACTTGTGATGTCACAACAGTAACTGGAATTCCATTTAAAAGGAAGGGAGGGGGCCGTGCACAGTGGCTCACGCCTGTAATCCCAGCACTTTGGGAGGCCGATGCAGGCAGATCACAATGTCAGGAGTTTGAGACCAGCCTGACCAACATGTTGAAACCCCATCTCTACGAAAAATACAAAAATTAGCTGTGCATGGTGACGGGCGCCTGTAATCCCAGGTACTCAGAAGGCTGAGGCAGGAGAATCACTTGAACCCGGGAGGTGGAGCTTGCAGTGAGCCGAGATCACACCACTGCACTCCAGCCTGGGCAACAGAGCAAGACTGTATCTCAAAAAAAAAAAGGAAAGAAAGAAGTTAGGAAGGTAAGGAAGGAAGGAAAGGACGGGGGGAGGAAGGAAGGAAGGAAAGGACGGGGGGAGGAAGGGAGGAAGGAAGGGAGGGAGGGAGGAGAAAAGGAGGGAAGGAAGGAACGAAAGCAGTGGGAAGGGGGAAGGAGAGCTGAAGAGGATTGGCTTTATCACATCTTACAACATAATGAATCAAAATCCATTCATAAATTCATTTAACAAATATTGAAGGTCTACAGGTCCACAAGCTAGGCATTAGAGAGACACTGTATTGTGCAAAATCTTTGTCTTTATGGCATTTAGATTTCAGTGAAAAAGACAAATTTCAGATAGTATTAAGTGCGCTGAAGGAAAATAAAAATCAGGATAAGAGAAAGTTCTCCTTAAAAGAGAGTGCGCAGAGAGGCCTCTTGGAGGCAGTGGTGGTGGAGCTGAGCCAAGGGAGGGCCTGGGTATTCTCACCTACTGCTGTGGGGTTTGCAAACGGTTCAGCCTGTCCTGGGGGCAATCCGAAAAATCTATTTCCATCTAAAAGACCTAGAAACCTCTTGGCTAGGAAATTACCCAATGAACATTCCTACAAACGTTAGCAATACTTCCAAGTATGTTATGACAAAAACGAGATACACAAAAATGTCAGCTCAATGGGAGCTTATTAAATAAATTACATTATAGTCATTCAATAGAGCACCAGACGATTTTTTAAAAATTACATGAGCTATATCCACTGACAAACAGTTAGCTACATGAGACGTTGTTAGGTGACAATAAGAAAGGCTGGAACTGTGTGCGCAGTATCTCCTCTTCTGACTCGTAGAGAGAGAAGGTGCCGGGGAGGAGGGAAGGATACCCATCTGCGATCTGGAAGAAATCCTCCTTTCCTCGGGGAGCACCTCTGGGGAGAGGAGAGAGACTTGGGTTTTTCATTTGGTGCCTCTCCGTGGCACCTGAATTTTCTCACAAGATGCTGTACAAGTTTTACTTTTGTCCTTTAAATGCCCACTGGGGTTACCTGGACCAGGAATCAGTATATGACAGCTTCTCCCCAAAGGAAGAATCAGGGCTACTAAACCGGACAAGGTTGGTTTTGTCTTTTGGTACTCTGTATTTCCAAAAACAACTGAATGGTATTTTTTTAATCAAATAATTTTAAAGAAGAAAGCCCTCTAAACAACAAAGTATTAAACTGTGTTAAAATATTTTCATTCTATTATAAGGAAGCCTGCATGGTCCCACTGCAGCAGCCACCGTGATGAGCAGCACTTTCTGTAAACGCAGCCCTTCCACGCTGCTCAGGGTGACCCACCCCAGTGAGCTGGTTACTCACAGATTCCCAGATCCCCCACCTGCACCGGGCAGGCATACACCAGATCAGCTCAGAACTAGAACCAGGAAGAAAGGCACCAAGCCCTCCCTAACTCCCCTGAGGGTTGCATCCTTCTTTCCCACCTCCTTCCTCCTTACAGAGCCCACTATGCTCTGGGCCCCCATGACCCGGGGGTCAGAGTCAGACACACTTCGGCGCACAAACGGACCCATTCGTTCTTCCTCACCATCTGCGCCCACAACCCCTGTCAAAGCTCCCCCACACCCATCTCTGAATCTCCAGCATGGGTAGGACAGCTTCTTCCCAAAGAAGGGAAATTCCTGGCCAGGCACAGTGCTCACGCTTGTAATCCCAACACTTTGAAAGGCCAAGGTGGGTGGATCACTTGAGCCAGGAGTTTGAGACCAGTCTGGGCGACATAGCAAGACCTCCTCTCTACAAAAATTAAAATTAAAAAATGAGCCGGGAGTGGTGGCATGCCAGCAGCCCCAGCCACTCGGGAGACTGAGGTGGGAGGATCATTCGAGCCCATGAGGTTGAGGCTGCAGTGAGCCGTGATCCGCTACTGCACTCCAGCCTGGGCCACAGAGAGAGACCCTGTTGGAAGGATCTCTCCAACAGTTATCTCCTGGATAACTGCAATGGGTAAAGTGACAACTTTCTCTGGCTCTCCTAAGCCACAGTGCAGAATGGTTTGGAAACGGCAAAAAGAGTCAATCCCCTTTTCACCAATGATCAAATGAGGCTCAGAGAGATTAAAGAATTAGGCAGTCATTCTTCAGAAGGAAGGAAGGGAGGGAGGGAAGGAGGGAGGGAGGGAGGAAAATTTCTTGTGAAATTCCCAAAGAACAGAGAACATTTTTAAATGTTTCCTTACTCATTGGTTTACTCAGTATTTTCATACCCAAAAAATGTCAACAACCAGTTTTGCCAAGAATAATAAAAACAGATAATGACTCTGAGCCTTTCTCGCAAGATCTCTCGGGGTACACACCCGGCTGACTCCCGCTCATTTCTGTCTCTTCCGCCTTCTCAAATCTCCCCGTCTCCATCACTGTCTCTTCTTCCACGCAAGGCTCTGTCCTCTAAAGTTCTCTCTCCCCTGGCTTCAGCCCCAGGTAGGTGGCCCCCTCGCCCATGTGGATTCAGTTCCCCACCTATGGTCCCCATGATTGTTCTTCTCCAACTCAGGCTCTCATCGCCCACCGCCAGTGTGACCTGGGCACAGTATGATTGGGCGCAGGATGGGGCAGCCACCTCAGGCCCCAGAGCGCTCCATCCCATGGCCAAAGGGGTGGACACTCTGCCCCGAGACACCTGGGAGTGTATAATGTTCAAGGTATTCCTTCTTCAAAGCTGATAAGTTTGCCTATGAGCAAATAATCCACTAGTTCCTCTGCAAGGGCAGCCAGTGCATACAGAGCTAGCCTGACTTAGAAAGAACACAGATGTAAAAGATTAGTCTTTCTCACACACTGCCGGTCATGTGTCAGAAATCTACAACAGCCCCTCACCAGCAAACCTGGCTGGCCCCAGCCCCATCTTAGGCCCTTGTGTTAATGCTGGGTCTCTGGCCCAGACTCACCTCCTGTCTGATTAGTTCCCATTGTGCTTTCCAGGGCTCTTTCAGGTCGAGACTTAGATCAATACCACCTTAGGTGACCTGAACTTTGACTCTCCCTCAGGGAGCAGCTACGGGGTTTTAGTGTCTTCTCTCTGACAGCCCAAAGCGCAGGTGCCAGCTGCTCCACCTCATTCCCAGGGCTTCTCCACTTCTGTTCTTGTCCTTCCCATCTGCCCTCCGCCATCCACCTCACTCCCAGGGACGAGCTCTGCAGCTGAGGATCCCACCGGGCAGAGCAGGGGTTGAGATGCAAACAGTTCTGGTCACATGCCCCTCTCCCCATCCTCCCCACAAGTGCCACCTGCTGCATCTACATAATTCAGACAGTCCATTCGAGCGACCGCTGCTGGAACCCAGCAGCTGCCTGCCTGGATGACGGAGGGTCCCCAGCAGAGACATGGGAGGGGAGGAGTGGTGGGATTGCTTCATACCCACACCCACTTCGTGTTCGCCCTAACAGGCACTGTGGAGCACTCGTTTGGGGCCGAAAAGGAATAAATGACAACTTGTTTACAGGATCCGTGTTGTAAAAATACATAGTGGGACCTTGTTTCACCACCTGGATCTTTAGGGAGGCGCCCGTTCTCCCCTCAGAGCTCAGCCTGTCCTTACCAAGTCCCTCTGTTTCCCCTCCCTGGGAACTCTCAGGAATTATCCCCAGCCATTATTCCCAGAAACCTGTGCCAACCGCTAACGCCTGGCTCGGAGCATCACACTATCAGATACCTGGATAACTGCAACGGGTAAAGTGACAACTTGCTCTAGCTCTCCTAAGCCACAGTGCAGAATGGTTTGGAAACAGCACTAAGAGTTAAGCCCCCTTTTCACCAATGATCAAATGAGGTTCGGAGAGGTTAAAGAATTAGACAGTCAGTCATTCTACAAACTTTTCTTCAACACCCACCTGTGCCAGGGGATGCCGGCCCCTCATAAAATGCTGTGGGGGTGGGGTTTCTTGCTCCTGGAAACAAGAAGAGTAGGGGAAATGGAGAGAAAGAGGTGTGAGGGCGCTCAGACAGGAGCAGCCTGTTGTCATGTGATCACTGCCCACGATGCCTAGCAGGCCTCTGAAGCCACCCCACGGGAGAATGGCTCTGCTGTTTCCCATGCCTGGGTGCTTCCTCTCCCACTCCAGCATCCCAGCCCACCAGGTAGGGTGAGTGATGCCACATGGACTTCCAAAAATGCTTCACCTCTGCAGACCACGGCACAGGCCCCAAGCTGGCCCCCAGCACCCAGGCTCAGTACATGCCTGCCCTCTTCACGACCTCCAGACCAGCCCGGCTATCCACCCATCCTCTGCACACATTCCTCCCCAACCTCCCCTCAAACACTTCGCCCAGGTGGGGCTTCCCAGGCAATCTCCAATCTACGGCTGACCTTGAACAACCTGGGTTGAATTGTATAGGTGCATTTATAAGTGGATTTTTTTCAAAGTTACACCAAGTGTGCCAGCCTCTCCTGACTCCCCTCCCACCTCCTCCTCCACTTCCTGCACCTCCTCCTCTACCTCCTCCAGCTCTTCCACCTCTTCCACCTCCTCCACCTCTTCCATCTCCTTCTCCACTTCCTCCACCTCCTCCACCTCTTCCACTTCTTCAACCTCCTCCACCTCCTCCACCTCTTCCATCTCTTTCTCCACTTCCTCCACCTCCTCCTCCACCTCCTCCACCTCTTCTACATCCTCTACCTCCACCACCTCTTCCACCTCCTCCATGTCCTCCTCCACCACCTCTTCCACATCCTCTACCTCCTGCTCCACCTCCTCCAGCTCTTCCACCTCTTCAACCTCCTCCACCTCCTCTACCTCTTCCATCTCCTCCTCTACCTCCTCCTCCACCTCCTCCACCCCCTCCACCTCGTCCCCTACCTCCTCCACCTACTCCTCCACCTCCTCCACCTCTTCTTCCACCTCCTCCACTTCTTCCACCTCCTCCACCTCCTCCTCCACTTCATCTACCTCCTCCTCCACCTCCTCTTCCACCTTCTTTACCTCCTCCTTCACCTCATCCTCCACCTCCGCCACCTCCTCCTCTATCTCATCTACCTCCTCCACCACCTCCTTTTCCACCTCCTCCTTCACCTCCTCCTCCACCTCCTCCACCTCATCCTCCACCTCCGCCACCTCCTCCTCCACCTCATCTACCTCCTCCTCCACCTCTTCTACCTCCTTTAGCTCCTCCTCCATCTCCTCCACCTCATCCTCCACTTCCACCATCTCCTCCTCCTTCCTTGTCCTCCACCTCCTCCTCCACCTCCTCCACCCTCTTCCACCTCCTCCACCTTGTCTTCCACCCTCTCTTCCACTTGGTCCTCCACCTCCTCCTTCACTTCCTCCTCCCTCTTCCACCTCCTCCAACTCCTCTTCCATCTCCTCTACCTCCTCCACCTCTTCCTTCTCTGCCACCCTGACACAGCAAAACTAAGTCCTCCTCTTCCTCCTCCTCCTCCTCAGCCCACTCAATGGGAAGATGACAATGATGAAGATCTTTATGATGACCCAGTTCCACTTAATGAACAGTAAATATATTTTCTCTTCCTTGTGATTTTCTTAATGATATTTTCTTTCCTCCAGCTTACTTTATGGTAAGAATACAGCATATAACACATATACAAACGATGTATTCATCATCTATTTAAGTTTCTAGTCAATATGAGGCTATTACCAGTTACGTTTCGAGGGAGTCAAAAGCTATACGTGAATTTTCAACTGCAGAAGAAGTCAGTGCCCCTAAGCCTGTACCGTTCAAGGGTCAGCTGTACAAAATGAGGAAAAGACGTAGTACCCATTCCTCAGGGGTTACTGCTAGGCTTAAATGAGTTGATGTGAAACACTGTTAGAATCGCATCTGGCAAAAAAGTAAGCACTCATTAGTTCTTGTGATTGATCCAGTTACAGTCTCACATACAGATGACTGTCCCCACCCCACCAGCACTCACCAGAGGCGGCCCTTGGATCTAAACAGTATGGAAGCCACGCCTGCTCCCCTCACCTCACACAGGCCTGTGTACAAGGTGGGCTGAGTCCCCCTGGATTTCTGACTAACCATCTTTGGACCACCAGCAGGTAAACAACCCTCCCCTCCTGTGTCCCCCCAGTGCCTCAGCGGCATTCGTTTCCTATTGCTGCTGTAACAAATTGCCACAAACCTGGTGACTTATAGCAACACACAGCTATCATCCTACATTCTGGAGGTGAGAGGTACAAATCAGTCTCACCGGGCTAAATTCCAGGGGTCGCAGGCCGGGCTCCTCCTGCAGGAGGGAATCTGCTTCCCTGCCTTTCTGGGCTTCCCAAGGCCGCCTGCCTTCCTTGGCTCATAACTCTTTTTTTTTTTTTTTTTTTTTTTGAGACAGAGCCTTGCTCTGTCGCCTAGGCTAGAGTACAGTGGTGTGATCTCTGCTCACCGCAAGCTCCGCCTCCCAGGTTCAAGCCAATCTCCTGCCTCAGCCTCCCAAGTAGCTGGGACTACAGGTGCCGCCACCACGCCCGGCTAGTTTTTTGTATTTTTAGCAGAGACGGGGTTTCACCGTGTTAACCAGGATGGTTTTGATCTCCTGACCTCATGGTCCGACCGCCTCAGCCTCCCAAAGTGCTGGGATTACAGGCGTGAGCCACTGCGCCCGGCCTCCTTGGCTCATAACTCGCTTCCTCTCATAATTCCAGTCGCTGCGTTCATCACCCACCTCCTACTACTGACTCAGATCTTCTGTCTCCCTCTTAGGAGAACCCCCGTGATTACACAGGGCCTGCCTACATAATCCAGGATAGTCTCCCTCTCTCACGATCCTTAACCGAATCACATCCACGAAGTCCCTTTTTGCCATGTGAGACACAGATTCACAGCTTCTAGGGATTAGGATGTGGACTCCTCTGGGGGACGACAATTCCGCCTACCACATTGACCTAACCCCATATTCAACCTATCCAGCTCTGCTAGCTCTTAGACATGGGGTTAGTCCCAATACCTGGTCCACAGTGGCCAAAACTGGAACTGAATATGACATTTCACATTTGCATCATAAAGATTCTCCAGATGCTGTGTGAAGGGCAGATTGAAAGGACAAGAGCAGAAGTGGAGAAGCCAGTTACGGGGCTACCAGAATAATCTGGGTAAGAGAGACACAGCGGGCAGAAGTCAGTATTTCTGAAGAAGAATCAGTAGGATGACAAGAGGCTATGTTTGGAAGGACCACTGGTGTCTGGCTTGAGGAACTGGGTGAATGGTGGTTCCACTCCTTGAAAACAGAGGACAAGACACTTAATTTGGAGAGGAACTGAGCAACTTGGTTGGGGACATCCTGAATTTTAAGTGTCTATGACTTGCCCAAGGGCAGAGGTAAAGTCAGTAATGGGGGATGTCAGGAGGAGAGAGGTAACAGTTTCAAATGCAGAGACCTGTGTGAGTGACAGAAGTGGCAGGTGGGGCAGAGAGAGGGGAGTCTGGGCCCAGGAATGTCCTCCTGCTAACCAGCTGCAGTGAAGCTCCACTGGCCCCATCTCTCAGTGTCAGCCCTGCCCTTGCTGTGTCCACGGCTGGGATGTCCCTTGCAGGGGCACTCACTGCACAATCATCATCCCCAGGGAGCATGGCCATTTCTCCTGGCTGCTCCGCGACACCTCTGTTTTGGGTGGCCCTGAGGATTCTCTGAGACTGGGCTACAGTCTCCACTGGGCTACCTCCACATAGACCACCTTTGGAGGTCTGTCCCACAGTCTCATCTAAGGAGGTCTGTTTGCCCACCATTGAGGGGCCCTAGGGAGGTCTGTTTGCCCACCATTGAGTGGCAGCACCTGTCTCTTCCCTCTCTGCTATGTTTAACATGTCCCACAGCAACATGGAAACTTGCAGGTGTCTTTATTCTACATACCGTCTGCGGGAAATTTCAGACCCAATCTTCTAGACCAGAGGTCAACAAACTATGATCCCTGGGACAAATCTGGCCTGCTGCTTTTATAAACAAAGTTATACTGGAACACAGCTATATCCATTCATTTACGAATGGTCTATGGCTGCCTCCACACTATGACAGCAGAGTTGAGTAGTTGCCACAGAAGATCAGATGACCACAAAGCCTAAACACTGATTCTTCTGTACAAAAAAAGTTTGTCTATCTCTGGTATACACATTTTCCTCCCCCCGTGCTATCTTATGGCTCCTCCATCATGGTGGAAGACATGGAGGCCAAGGGGACAGATGGCCAATGTCCAGTCCTTATTCATCCAATCATGTAGAATAGCACAGGGTGCTATGGTGCTATGTCCCTTCTTGGGGACCCAAGAAGCTTCTTCACCTCCAAATCTCTCCACCTGCTCAGAGTCCTTCCTCCCAGACTCAGATGGCTTTCTCCTTCCCCTTCCTTTCCACTCCCTGCTGGAGGGGAACTTCTCTCCCGTCATCTCCTCCATCCTGCCACCTTGGGACTGAAGAATAAAATCATTTTCAGGCCTCCTAGCTTTGCTCTCAGTATATAACAGAAAACTTCTGGAATATGATTCTTTTTGTCTTGCCACAAAGCCTGGTTTTCATGACTGGAGTCTCTCTGGAGACTGAAGAAAGTCAGTGCCAGGACTCAAAGCGGAGTAATGAGGTCTTTGTTCTAGATAGTACCTACTCTTCCCCCAAAGCAATGAACACCCTTGATTTAATGGGTGGGAGAGCTGCAGGGCAATATGCTTTACAGAAAGAAAAAAAATGGGTCAATTTAAATTTTCAAAACTATTACTCTTGCAATAACTAGAGTGAGGTCCAAACAGTTTCCACCAGGCTAAGGAAAGAGAGATATAGCATGAAACTTGGAAAACTGGGTCAGGACTCAAGAGAGAGCCAGCTGGAAATGGGCCCTGCTAATCAGTCTCTGAGACTGTGAGCTGCTCCCCTGGAGTTCTCCTGCTGATGGAGTTCATTTGAGTGGAAGAGGAGAGAAAGACGGCCATTGAAAGCTACGAATGAAAGTTAAGATTAGTTACTGGCAGAGGAAGCAGAGAGAAGAGTCTCAATTCAGCACATGAAGGAAAGAGGCTTTAGAGTGATAAGATGAGCTGCACCTAGGAACCCCCAGAGTCCACAGGTTCCAACAGCAAAAGCAAACAATGGGATCAAAAACCAGGTGACTAAAGGCTACCTGCAGAAATACAGAGGGACCCCAGGTCTCCAGACCCCCATGCCTCACACCAGCACTTACAGCACTAATATGCATTCTCAGGCAGAGGAAAAAATAATGCTGAACTCCCCCAAAGAAATGAGCCATCAGCCTCTTCCGCTTTCAAACTGAGAAGTCATGCCCCAGAGCGGACACTCTTTATATTAGCCAAGATATGGCAGGAGAGGCAGCTCACCGATGCCCAGTCCAAGCATCCAAAGGTGAGGCCGCCAGCTGACATGCTCTGCCCACATCCAGACAGAGCTAGGCCACTCCCTCATTTGATGGGGAGGTCAGGGACACACAGGAACACATGCCAAGCACCTTTTAATCAACCGTATAAACGTTAAAGGACAACCAAGGGCCACCAGACTGTTAAGGAAAACCGAAACTATCAAAGATAAAGATTTAGAGCAATACACAGAAAAACTGACCCTGGAGGAAACTACAAAACTTATCTTACTTAATTCCAATTAGTACCCTCAGGTAGAAATGAAAAAAACATGCAACCAAAAGGTAAGACAAATACTAAGAAAAAGTGGCAGAAAATATAAATGAGAATTTAAAATACTGTATAAAATAACAAGTTGATCTCATCTGTTCTGTTGCAACCCTGTGCTAAAGTCTCCAGGAGGCTTAGAACCACCACTCAGATCTTCAGCCAAACCAGGATGAAAGGTAACAACTAGCAACTAATGTCAATCCATGGTTGGGTCCAAGACTGACCAGGGGGCAACCTGTGTGGTCAGATTGTTTATACAAAATGTTCAGCATAATGGCCTGCAGTTTTTGTTATTGAACTCATCATGCATCCTGGTTCTAGATACCTGACCAAAGGGGTAGGAAAGACTCCTCCTCCAATGAGCCTGTTGCTCCCAAGGCCAAGAGTCTCGCCAACATCTTAATGATTCACAATCTGAAGACAAAGTGCATCCCGTGTGACAGGGAAAGGCCTCTGGCAGCAGCACATGGGAAGGCTGGACCTCTCTGGTATTGGCCTGTGTGACCTTCCTCCTCCTGCCCTGCACCATTTCCCTTTCCGAAAGCCTTAGGGCCAGGCAAAGTGGCTCATGCCTGTAATCCCAACACTTTGGGAGGCCAAGGTGGGAGGGTTGCTTGAGGCCAGGAGTTTGAGACCAACCTGGTCAACACAGCAAGAACCCATCTCTACAAAAAATTTAAAAATTAGCTGGGCATGCTCCTGAGTGCCTGTAGTCCCAACTACTTGGGAGGATCGCTTGAGCCTAGGAGTCTGAAGTTGTAGTGAAATGTGATCACACCACTGCACTCCAGCCTGGGTGACAGAGCAAGACCCCGACTCTTAAAAAAAGGAAAGCCTTACCCAAGTATACCCTGGGGAGTCTCAGAGTCCTTTCAACTGTCCAACCCTGTGTCACTGATGTACTTAATGGGTACAATGTTCAGTATTTGGGTGGTGGATACCCTAAAAGCCCTGACTTTCACCACTATGCGATCTGTGCATGTAACAAAACTATACTTCCACCCCATAAATCTATACAACTGAAAGTAAATAAATAAACATTAAAATTCAATAGGTGGTCCAGAAGATGTAATTAAAGAAATCTCCTGGATTATAAAGCAAAAAGCACAGCAGTGGGAACTGTGAGAGAGAAGTTAAGAGACCTGGATGATCAACATAGAAAGTCAACCTGGCCAGGCACAGTGGCTCACGCCTGTAATCCCAGCACTTTGGGAGGCCTGAGGTCAGATCAGGGCCATCCTGGCCAACATGGTGAAACCCCATCTCTACTAAAACACAAAAAATTAGCCAGGCATAGTGGTGGGCACCTGTAGTCCCAGCTACTCAGGAGGCTGAGGCAGGAGAATCGCTTGAACCCAGGAGGCAGAGGTTTCAGTGAACTGAGAGAGATTATGCCACTGAACTCCAGCCTGGTGACGGAGCGAGACTCTGTCTCAAACAACAACAACAACAACAAAGTCAGACACCTAACTAACAGGAGTTCCATAAAACAGAAACGAAAGTTGAGGAAATACTCAAGGAACAAAGATTTCGGCATTAAAGAAAGAACACAGAGTAGCTCAGACCCATCACTAAGTTCTGCAAAATATCAGAAAATCAAAAACAAAGAGTAGACCCTAGCAGCTTCCAGAAGAGCAAGTTAGGTTACCAGCAAAAGAAGATGAACCAGACTAGCATTAGATGCTTCTTCAGTGATGTCAATTATGAAGACAATGGTGTGTTGCCACCAAAGAAGTAACAACAGAGGGTTGAAATATTTAACTCTGAGGAATAGGGAGGGCAGGAGATGAGGAGTAGGTTTTGCCTTTCATTTGGTACCTTTCCATACTGTCTGAATGTTTATTTCCATGAACATATACTGCTGTTATCATTATCATCATCACCATCATAAAGCACACATATATATGGTTTTATGCAGACACATACATATATATTTTAATACATATATGTATGTTTTATGGTGATGATGCTAACAGAAATATATGAAAACAATCAGGAATATATGAAAAGATTATATATGAAAAAGATAACAGAATATATGAAAAGTACAGTATATAATATATAATATACATTATATGTAATATATATTACTATACGCACACACACATACACACACACATACAGCACTAGTATGTGTTCTCAGGCAGAAGAAAAAGAATGCTGCACTCCCCAAAGAAATGAGCCATCGGCCTCTTCCGCTTTCAAACAGAGCAGTCACACCCCAGAGCAGACACTCTTCATATTAGGCCAAGATAAGGCAGGAGAGGCAGCTCACCTATGCCGATGCCCAGCCCAAGCATCCAAAGGTGAGGCCGTCAGTGACATGCTCTGCCCACATGGAGACATCAGATAGACTGATAGAGAGATAGAGAAAGACAGAGAGAGAGAGAAATATGCTTTCAGTACCAGGGGAGCATGTCACAGCAGGGCTCTTTCTCCACACAGACACAGTGCTTCTCTACTTCCTTAAACTCTCTTGGATGTCACCCCACTCACCAAGAGGCACGCATCAGGACCACTGGGAGCAACCATAGCTAGAACTTTTGAAGTCACTGGATAGGTGCCTTGCTCAGGGGGTTTCAAAGGTTTTTGTTTTCTTCTTCTTTTTTTGTTGTTGTTGTTGTTATTGATGATATGGCAATAAAGCCATAAAGTATCATGAAATGTATATATAATTATATGTACACTTTTTAAACACATTCTCTTTTTTCCAAAGAGAAAGCTGATCTTGGGGAGCAGCTATTGACTATGTTATGACAGACTCACAGCCCTGTTAACCTACTCGCGTTTCCTAGGTGTTAGTTCCTCTTATTGAAGAGTCCGCTCTGGGGTGTCTCATACCCTCTCAAGGCACCAAAGACAGGGGCAGGCCCAGAGAGAGGACCTGGGTGTCACCAATGCTGGATTTAATGAATTGGCAGGTGCAAAGCAGATGCTATGTTTCTCTGCTTTTTTCTGACACTGGGTCAGAAATCAGTTTCTAAAAACATAGTATCCCTTTGTAAATGGTAGAAAAGAACTCGGGTATAATTGAAAAAAGATATGGTTTTTTTTAAAATCAAGAGACTGATGAGGACATGCTCACTGTGGCTAAGTTGCTTATTAACATGTTAAGTAGGTATCATTATCATAATCCTTTCAAATTCTGCTGAGGGTTCCAAAAATGTCTTTCAAAATCACTATCCCTATTCACTATCAAAGCCATTATCTGTAATTTCTCATTACAGATGAGAAGCCAGCACATCTCTTATAATTAGTTAACTTCGAGGTTTACTTTTCAAATAAAAATTTGCTTTTTCATGAAGTGCCACATGTTCTCTGTTTTCTCTGCAAAAGAGTGAGCTTAAACTTTATGGATTTATTTTAGAATAACTTGAATGTTTATGTAATAATTATGTCATAGGCTCTAGTAGCTGGGATGCAAAAGAAGTAGTTTGTTTACATTTATTATATCCTAAATACTTGACTCACCAGCACCCCTTCCTCCCCCGCAAATGCCAGTGTTTTAACATCCTCCATTCCCGTGGGCTGCCTGCATCACCCTCCATCTCACTGTACCATGTCCTTCAGGTAAATTATGACACTTTTATCAGCAGTTGGAAGTGGAGCTAAGAGCAGTCTAAGCTTATAAATTGAAACTACAATTCCAGAACATGAGAGCAAAAATGGGGAGACGTTGGTCAAAGTGTGCACGTTTTCAGTTAAAAGATGAATCTGCACTGGGGTTCTAATGTACAGCCTGGCAAGTACAGTTAATAATACTGTCTTGTATACCTGAAGTCTGTTAAGGGAGTAGATTGTAAATGTTCACCCACACACACAGAGGTAACTATGTCAGGTGATGGATATGTTAGTTAGCTTGATTGTGGGAATCACTACACAGGTATACTTACATCAAAACACCATACTGTATACCTTAGACATACACCTTAAATATGACAAATTTTTTGCCAATCATCACACCTCAATAAAACTGGGGAAAGGCCGGGTGCGGTGGCTCACGCCTGTAATCCCAACATTTTGGGAGGCCGAGGTGGGCAGATCACAAGGTCAGGAGTTTGAGACCAGCCTGGCCAACATGGTGAAACCCCGTCTCTACAAAATTACAAAAATTAGCTGAGCATGATGGCACCCAGCTACTCTGGAGGCTGAGACAGAGAATCACTTGAACCAGGGAAGCAGAGGGTTGCAGTGAGCAGAGACCACACTGTTGCACTCTAGCTGGGGTGACAGAGCGAAACTCTGTCTCAAAAAAAAAAAACTGGGGAAAAAATTTTAAATGCCTAAATGCAGGAATAGAATTCAGGCAGGCCTGAAGCCCGGGCACACCAGGGGACAGTGGGCCTGGGAACCGCACCTTAGATTCACCTGGCCTCCAGAGAGCAAGGCTGGGCCGCACCTGGCCAACATACAGGCAGGCATGTAGCCGGAGCTCCAGAAAAGCTCAGAGGAGCCACTGCGTACCCCACCTCCACACAAAGGCAGAGTAGGGTTCTCAAAGGCCCTGAGAGGACCCCATCCCCTCATCAGGCAGTGCTCCCAGCAGCACGTGCCTATGGGGAACCAAGGAGGGCGAGGTCCTGGGGACTTAGAGGAAGCCCTGTTCTAGCCTTTGCTGTCTGTCAACATCCCTCCTTCCATGACTGTCATCCTGAGAAGAGCTCTGTAATGACAAAAGAAAAAAAAACCACGTGGTTTAAACTCACTATCAAACATGGAAACAACAGAGTCTGAAGAAACCATCCTAGGTTTTACTATAATTTCTTTACTCTTCAACAAAACTATCAGATACAGTACTTTTGACCTTCTCAAAATTCCAGTTCAAAATTCCCCCAAATAAAAAGGTGAAATACAAAGGAAAAAAAAAATATCTTTCACACACTCAAATTATGTAGACCCCGGCACAATGTTCAAGGTCCATTCTCTTTTGAAGAATTATTTTTAAAGGAACCAGGGCAGGGATTCTTCCTGTGGGGCTACAGAGTAGAAGATGGCAAGGAGGGGGCGGTGAAAGTATAAAGAAACCATTTGGCTTGAGCAAGGGGGATTGTGATCACAGCTGTCATTTAGTCTGGTGAACTAACAGAAAACACAGATTGAAATAGATTGTTAAAGAGGAAAGTGTAACCGCTAGAAGAATGCAGACGCACTGGAGAGACTGGCTGGAGTTCATGAATACACATTTTTTAAAAGAAGACATACGAATGGCAAACAGGGATATGAAAAAATGCTCAACATAACTACTCATCAGGGAAATGCAAATCTAAACCACAATGAAATATCATCTCACACCTGTTAGAATGGCTATTCTCAAAAAGACAAAAGACAGCAAGTGTTGGCAAAGATATGGAGAAAGGGGAACAATTTCTTTGCTGGTGGGAAGGTAAGTTAGTACAGCCATTATGGAAAACAGTACCAAAGCTCCTTTAAAACTTAAAAATAGAACTGTCCCATGCAGCAATTCCACCTTTGGGTATATAACCAAAGGACATGAAACCATTATGAATGAAGAGGTTATCTGCACTCCCATGTTCTAAAATGAATTCATAAATCCATATATATATACATACATACATAGGAGAGAACGGGAAAGCTCTTCCTACAGTAGAATAACAATTAATAAATGTAGAAGGAATGGGCCAGGTGCGGTGGCTCACGCCTGTAGAGACTCCCCCGGGTCACTGCATCCCTTGTACATCAAGGTTTCTTTCATGGCAGATGCTACGTCATTTTTCTCTCCATGTATCAGAACGACAACTCATTCCTTGCATGACAACGGAGTGGAAATGCAGGGAGACCTCAATGACATTTTACTCAGCTGACAAGGAAAAGACAAACTGCCTTGTCCCAGGAGTCTATGAAAACTAGAAACACGGCCAGGTGCGGTGGCTCATGCCTGTAATCCCAGCACTTTGGGAGGCCGAGGCGGGCGGATCACGAGGTCAGGAGATCGAGACCATGCTGGCTAACACGGTGAAACCCCGTCTCTACTAAAAATACAAAAAAAATTAGCCAGGCGTGGTGGTGGGTGCCTGTAGTCCCAGCTACTCAGGAGGCTGAGGCAGGAGAATGGCGTGAACCCGGATGGCGGAGCTTGCAGTGAGCCCAGATCGCGCCACTGCACTTCAGTCCGGGCAACAGAGCGAGACTCCATCTCAAAAATAATAATAATAATAATAAAATAAATAATGTAGAAGGAGTGGAAACAGAAAGTAATGACTTGACAACCATCATAGAGGAGGCTGGTTCAGATGGCAATCAACAACAGATGTGAAGTTGAAAGACAGAAGTTTGACCAGAAACAGGATACTGGCGTAATCTGAGACTTCCTCACACAAACTATAATCAAAGGGGAAATGGTTAATTTAAAATAACAACACCTGGTGGACAGCAATATCATTAAGTGATCAAGGTGAATATCACCAGTGGTGGGAAGGCTGACATCAATGCCTCCGATGCGATGCATTGAGAAAAGCAGGGCATCATCTTTGGGATTGTCCTGCCAAGAATGCATGAGCTGAGTCTGGCCATGAGGATAAATCAGATGGATCCAGGTTCAGGGTCATCCTACAGAATGCAAGGCCCGTGCCCTTCAAAACTGTGGAAAACGTGACACAGAGAGGAAGGCTGAGGAGAATGAAGGCACATGAGAAGTGCTCATGCTCCTGGGCAGGACCCCGGACCAGACAGGAAAAAGAAACACTATTTGGGCAGGTGATGAAATTGGAATGGGGTCTATAGATTGGATAACAATATTCTTCCAATGTCGATTTCCTAATTTGGAGAGGCTTATGATGAGTACATAAAGAGCATCCATGAGTGGTGAGAATATACACTGAGTTTTTGGGGGGTGAAGCAGCGTCACATCCACAACTTTCTCCCAAAACACTGAGAAAAAACTAATGATAATTGAGATCTTTTTTACCTTGAGAAAGAGAATGTGCACAAGCTCAAGCCATGGGGTGCATGCAATAAAATGTTTACAACTCGGGAATTTAAGAGAAGAGACACAGGAATTCTTGGTTCTGTTGTGTAACTTTTCTGTAAGTTAGAAATTATTTCAAAACATTTCTAGAAAACAAGATTAAGAGAGAGTTTCATTGTTTTTCAGCATAGAATTTGGCTATGAGCATTCCAGTGCACCATATCTTCAAATGACTAGGACTTTTTACCTGATGCCCAAGGGAGGGTTCTGTGTGTGTGTCTGTTTTGTTGTTGGGGGAGTTTTTTTTTTTTTTTTTGGTGTTTTTTGTTTTGTCTTGTTTTTGAGATAGGGTGTCTCTCTGTCACCCGGACTGGAGTGCAGTGGTGCAATCTCAGCTCGCTGTAGTCTCAACCTCCCAGACTCAGGTGATCCTCCCACCTCCGCCTCCCGAGTAGCTGGAACTACAGCCGTGTGCCACCATGTCCAGCTAATTTTTCGTATTTTCAGTAGAAATGGGCCATGTTGTCCAGGCTGGTCTTCAACTCCTGGCTCATGTGATCCACCCACGTCAGCCTCCCAAACTGCTGGGATTACAGGCGTGAGCCACCACACTCTGTCAGGTTTTTTTTTTTTTTTTCCTTATCTTTAAAATCCAAAGACTTGGCAGTGGCTCACGCCTGTAATCCCAGCACTTTGGGAGGCCGAGGTGGGCGGATCATGAGGTCAGGAGATCAAGACCGTCCTGGCTAACACAGTGAAACCCCGTCTCTACCAAAAATACAAATTAGCCGGGCGTGGTGGCGGCGCCTGTAGTCCCAGCTACTCGGGAGGCTGAGGCAGGAGAATGGCGTGAACCCAGGAGGCGGAGCTTGCAATGAGC
>NW_012116199.1:2050367-2053301 GCF_000951035.1 Colobus angolensis palliatus
CACCTAATGTAAATGACGAGTTAATGGGTGCAGCACACCAACATGGCACATGTGTATACATATGTAACAAACCTGCACATTGTGCACATGTACCCTAGAACTTAAAGTATAATAAAAAATAAATAAATAAATAAATAAAATTCATTATTTTACAGGGAAACATGTCAATGCTGACTATTCTCCATTGATTTCTCCCAGTTACACAATGCATCCTTTCAAATCTTCTTTTATTTTAGGAAAGTTTTCTTGCATTATAGTTCTAAATATTTATGCTGTTCTATTGCTTTGTTTTTCTGTCCCTGGACACTAATTATACATATATTGGACCTCCTTTGCCTGTGTCCTACATTCCTTTAATTCACTTTATTCCCTTCTTTTTTTATTATTTTTCTCCTTTTCATCCTCTATTTTTATTTCCATGCTTCCTAAGAATATTTGCTCCTGTGTTCCTTCTAATTTAGTCTTCATTTTTGAAACTCATTTTTTCCAAACTCTTTTCTGACATCTTTCTGTTTTCTTTTCATAATTTCCTGTTATCTAGCCATATCTTTTGTAGTCTTTACAATTTCTGATTCAGGATGGGAGCAGTCATTCGTGCCTATAATCCCAGCACTTTGGGAGGCCAAGGTGGGTTGACTACCTGAGGTCAGGAGTTGGAGACCAGCCTGGCTAACATAGCAAAACCACATCTCTACTAAAAACACAAAAATTAGCTGGGTGTGGTGGAATGCACCTGAAATCCCACTACTTGGGAGGCTGAGGCTGAGGCAGGAGAATCACTTGAACCCGGGAGGCAGAGGATGCAGTCAGCCAAGATCAACAGCCTGAGCAACACAGTGAGACTCTGCCTCAGAAATAAAGAAATAAAAATAAATAAATAAGTAAAATAAAGTTTCTGATTCATACTACTCTTATGAAACTTTATTTTCTTTTAGCTTATATTGAAATATTAATTTATAATTTTTCTGGTGTGCTCTCATTTTCAGTAGTACCACTATGTTCATTTTCATCACGTTTTCATTGAATAAATGCTGCATGAAGTGGGATCGTATTCCTTTTTTGCTGTCCATGATTAAATGAGGAGGAAGTTCCTAATAGAACAGGAAAGTTCCTAATGAAGGGATGGACTAGAATAGCTTTCCCACTTGGCTCTACTGATCTGTGAAAGACTCAAAATAGGAATTCTCCATGTATCCACTTGTTTCCCAGCATCAAGTCCAGAACCTTTGTAAAGCTCAGAAAGATCTCTTGCCTTTCGTCCTTTGCTCCAGCTCTAGAACTTCTAAGTCTTTCTTTTCCAAGGCTATAAGCTCTCAGCTTTTGATGCTATCTTTCACTGTTAAAGCAGTTTTTGAGATCTTTTTCCTTGGGGGTCCCCCTCCACACCTCCACCCTCTGAACTTATTTTCTCTTGCCATCTGTCTTCTGCTCAACTTGGTGTATGTTTCCAGTAATTTCTGCTCAAGGTGAGGTGCTGTCCTTCTAGAAGGGAGGCCTTACTGTACGTTTCTAAGATTCTCCAAGGCCTGTGCCACTACATCGATGCTGATTCTCCCACATCCACACACGGTTGCTCTCACCTGTCGCCAGAAGCCTGGGAGTCCCTTTCCAGTTCTGCCAGTTGCTCTCAGGTCTGTCCACCAGACTTCCATCCTACTTTTGGGGGTGAGCAGCTCATGGTAGTTTTTGGGTTCCACCACCTGTCAATAGTTCCTTTCATTTCCCATCACTCCCCTGAGGCCACTGCGGCTCTTCTCCAGGTCCTTCTGATGCTGGTGGTTTGGGCACACCCACCCAGTCCTGGGAATGGGGGAGGGGAGAGAGTCCCCATCACTTTTGTTGACACATCCTCTTTGGGCTTTATCTATGGCTGTCTTGCTGACTGGTTTAGCTTCCAGGAGGAGTTCAGGGGAGATTGAAAAACTACTTTGCCACCATGAATACATCCCCATAAAACATATTCTGAAGGGCATAAAATAAGGAACAAAGAAATGAAGAGACATACTCTGTTTCTGAATTGGAAGATTTAATATGATAAAACTGTCAGTACTCCCAAAATTGATGCATTATATTAAAAGTTTTAAAATTTTCTATCTGGCAAGACACCAAAAATTAAGCAAAATGAGAAAATATTTGCAACACATAATCAAGTATCCACGGAAATCCAGATCCAAAGAAATATCTCTCTGCCTCTATTAAATTAACAAAAATGCTCAGCATTGCTAATATCCCACGCTGCAAGAGGACAGGAAAAGGGGCGCACACTGTAGGCTTCTGTGGGTGGATGTGCCTACATTCTTCTGTGAAAATTAATCCAGAAATAGCTAACAAAACTCCCAATTTGAATACTCGTTGACTAACAATTCCACTTTGGGGAGTCTATCCTCAAAATAAAACAGCAGTGGCATCTCAGGCTGGACAAGTAGCATTGTTTGTAAACACACAGAACCGGATTATTCCCAGCAGGAGAAGCAGTGGCATCTCAGGCTGGACAAGCAGCATTGTTTGCAGACACATAGAACCGGCAGAGATTATTCCCAGCAGGAGAATAACTGAATAACTTGTAATAATTCATACTTTGGACTATTCCACAGCCATTAAAAATAATGTGTTAGAAAAATAATAATAATGAGTTATGGCTGGGAATATTTGTTATACATTAAATTTTCAAAAGAAGTTACAGAGTAATATGGGTGATATAATGTCATTTTTGTAAATTGTTTTTAAAAAGAAAAGAAACATTTTCCATACACATATATATACATTCTAATACATTTTATGATTGTAAAGGAAAGTGTGGAAGGACTACACTAAACAACACTGGTAATACCGGTGGTGTATGGGTAGAGAATTGGGGTAGACAAAAGCTATATATATATATATTGTGTGTGTGTGTGTGTGTGTATGTGTGTGTGTGTGTATATATATATATAT
>NW_012116199.1:2053532-2054969 GCF_000951035.1 Colobus angolensis palliatus
TCCTGACCTTGTGATCGGCCTGCCTTGGCCTCCCGACCTCAGGTGATCTGCCCACCTCGGTCTCCCAAAGTGTTGGGATTACAGGCGTGAGCCACCATGCCCAGCCACTTTTTTATTTTCAGTTATTTTTACTTTTTATATATTACTTTCAGAGTATGAAAAAAATCCAGTGGAGTTGCTTTTTAAAGGAAAAATACACACACACACACACACACAGAGAGAGAGAGAGAGAGAGTCAGCTCACAATGGCTACGTCTTTATCAACATATGTAACTGGTAATGTGGATAACTCACAATGTACCTGTTTGCCCCTGAGTTCTGGGCATTGATAAAATCTCCAAGAGAAATAACAAACTACTCTATTAAAGGATAACTATTCAAGACCTCCATCCAGCTCTCTCAGTCTTCTAAACTATGAACACAGCTCATTACCTCTCAAAATGGGCAGGACGTCTATCCACAAGGGAACTGATCCACCTGCTGACTCACTGGCTGGCACAGCCCAGCACAAGAAAACCATCTGCAGGGGTACTCAAACAACGGAAACTGCACAGCTCTGTGTTCATCACAGACCTCCGGCCAGGCCTGCCACCCACTCCTGTCTCCAACCTTGCCGAGTCTTCCCTTTCAACCTTACACTTCTTCAACTTGGCCCAACGGAATGGCTCCTTAAATTTCTCTTGTATCTTCACCTTTCCAGGCATGTTTTATGCTTTTCCTAATAAACAGAGAGCCTCCTTGCTGAAGTGGACCCCTTTACCAGCATGCTTTATTTCACCCCCTTCTGCCTAATGGTTAGCAGGAGTTTGGCCTCTAAAAAGTCAGAACAACTAAGTTCAAAGCTACTGCGTAGCTGAGTGACCTTGGGTAAGTCACTCATCCTTCTTCCCCTCAGTTTACTCAGCAGAAGCACCAAGATTTCTTAAGACTTTGGCTCAGAACAGAGTCAGGCTCAGTTCTGCTGTGTTCCACTGGCTAAGGCAAATCAGAGGCCCAGTCCAAACTCAAGCAGAGGGAACCACACAAAACCCTGAGCACCAGCAGGCAGAGGCCACCAGTGTAATGGGCTATTACACACACAATAAGTAAGTGCTCACTAAGCATGGGCTGTCTGTCTTAGCTAACAATTTTGTTTCTTAAATCTAGGAGAAAAACCCATTGTTTTTACAATGGGTTTTTACCATGTGCAAACCAAAGAGAGGGCCTAGAAAGCCATATGTTGCTAAAGAGCACATAGGTCTCATTTTAGAAGATTTAGAGAAACCAGAGGGAAGCCTTAAGCCCCACAGTGTGGATTTCTGTATGAAGCCAGCCCAGCTGCCATTCTTTTTTTTTTTGAGACGAAGTCTCGCTCTGTCACCCAGGCTGGAGTGCAGTGGCCGGATCTCAGCTCACTGCAAGCTCCGCCTCCCGGGTTTACGCCATTCTCCTGCCTCA
>NW_012116199.1:2055139-2057063 GCF_000951035.1 Colobus angolensis palliatus
CTCCTGACCTCGTGATCCGCCTGTCTCGGCCTCCCAAAGTGCTGGGATTACAGGCTTGAGCCACCGCGCCCGGCCCCAGCTGCCATTCTTAAATGAAGAACAACCTTGGCAAGGCAGTTGCACCAATCTCAGCAGGCAGGCAATGGGTCAGCGTTTCCCACTCACAACCATGTTAACATGCAAACCTGTCTCAATACAGCAGGAACCAATCATCATTTCTGCAAAGGGTTGCAGACAACAGGTGAAAAATGGTATACACTGTAGCATACTGAAAGAACTTTCAAGGTGCTTGCAGCAAAGTAAGTTTGAAGACAGAAAAGAAGCCCATGAAAAAATAGGCGGGTGGGAGATGGAAGACCCAGGACAGAAGTCATCTTATAATCTCCAAAATGTAAGCAGAGTGTGCTGTGTTCATTGTTGATCTCCAGAGCCTAGAGGAATGTCCATATCTAGGAGAACTGTATGGAATTACTCTGAATCATAAGAAGTTAGAACAGGTTATAGGCCGGGCACAGTGGCTCAAGCTTGTAATCTCAGTGCTTTGGGAGGCCGAGGCAGGAGCATCCCTTGAATCCAGCCTGGGCAACATAATGAGACCCCATCTCTTAAAAAAAAAAAAAAAAAAAGTTTTTAATATTAGCCAGGCATGGTGGTACACACCTGCAGTCCTAGCTACTTGCGAGGCAGAGGCAGGAGGATCGCTGCAGCCCAGGAGTTCCAGGGTGCAGTGAGCTATGACAGTGCCACTGCACTCCAGCCTGGGCAGAACAGCGAGATCCTGCCTCTTAAGGCAAAAAAAGAAAAATAGGTTAGAGATGTTGAAGAGAATAACACTGCAAATGCAAACTGAATTAACTGTTTACACATTTATTTAACTCTTTAAACTAAAATGTAGGGGATGTGCACTTTTCACATAAATAAGCTTTTCTACTGCGTCCAATTAATGTTTTCTCCTTTAGGTTTATTATTAAGAGGCAGTTCTCTCTCCACACCCTTGGGAACCCAAGGCTAAACCAGGAAGGGGGGGCTCAGGGAGGAGCCAGCAAGTGGAGCTAATTCACCAGTCTGCCACCTGTAGGCTGGTTCCAGCAGACTTTAACCTCAATGCCCGCTAGACAGACATGAAAACAATGCATATTAAATAATGGTAAAAACTGAGCAACAGATGTGTGAAAACTATATAGAGAGGGGCATTTAAATCATGGCTCCCGTGTGCTTGCCTCCAACCTCCTCTCTTTTATTTGAACACTCCCAGCTGTGACCACACAGTCTGTTGTTCCTATTCAGCTCTCCAAGGCTCACCCTTGTCTGAAATAAGCTTTGAAAGTTAATACCCCCATTAGGATGAACAACCACACCTGTATCGATCGAGGTGTTCCAGAGGCAATTTTGCTCAGATCTTCTGGTAAAAGCCATGCAATGAACTTAAAGAACAAAGACTATTATGAAAAAACAAATAAGCAAGGCTGGACGAATTTTTTCAAATTTTAAAACTCAAGAACAAATAGCAAACATTAGTTATAAAGGACTGGTTTGGATTTCTGTAGATGGAATTAAAACATACTGAGTTTACAAGCCTATGCGATGTATTTCAGCACGATACACCAAATGCAGTTACAGATGTCAAGAGTTCTCAGAACAAGTGCCTCTCTTCATAAATATCTGCTCTGCATATGTATCTCTCCCATTCCCATAACGTCCATTCTTTTTTAATATAGGGAAAAAACAACTTGCATCAAAATGCTACAAAATGCCAAAAATTAACTCTTGGGGACAGTCACTTTAATAGAGATGTCCTGGTGTCTTTCTCTTATGGAGATTTGTTCATCACTGGCTTCTCTGATTTGGTGGTTAAGAGTCTGAAAATCGGTCATCCTTAAGGTCTGGAGCTCAGAAAGCAGCCACGGCCCCCGCACCGTGCCCG
>NW_012116199.1:2063978-2064288 GCF_000951035.1 Colobus angolensis palliatus
CCCCTGCCCCAGGATGCCGGACGCGGGTCGCCTGCCCAGTCCCGCTGCCCACAAACCACGCTGTTCTGGGCGGACGCGGGAAACCAGAAGTCCCCGAAGCCAAGTCGACGAGTGACCACAGGGGTTGGCCGGTCCCCGATAGCCGGACTGACCCAAAACCCGACGGAACGCGCCCCGCGCCCACCCCCTCACATCCCCGGCCAGGGCAGCCGCGAAGGCAAGAGGCGCGCCCACACGCTGCTCTGCTCCGGGTTCGGATTCCACCTCCTCGCCTCGGCCTCCGCCGCTCGGCTGGCGAGGTCGTATCCCC
>NW_012116199.1:2065493-2071235 GCF_000951035.1 Colobus angolensis palliatus
AGCCCTCAGAGCCTGGGGCCGGCTCGGGATGGGCGCGCGGGGCGCTGAGGACGGGGAGACGGGCTGGGAGCAGACAGGAGGGAAATTCCGAGAGCTGGGCTGCAGGTGCGGCGGACAGGAGCGTCTCTCGAATGCAGAAATCCAAGATCCAAGATGCCGCTTTTCTGCAGTTCGAGAATCCCAAGCCATCCGCCGAGAACTCAGCTCCGGAGGACATTGAGAACATTGCCAGGATACATAGGATGTCTCTTACCCACCTTTGGTTTACATGCTTTTGATACAAGTTAAAAGTTTGGGCTTTAAAAAAATTGCACAAAACGAATTTAAATGCGCAATGTCATTAATAACCGATTAAACCATCTCCACTCCCTCTTGCCAGCATAGAGTTTAAAATATCTAAGTACTGGCTCCTTTGGAATACCAGGAAAACCTGCAGGTTTTGATTGCCGTAATTCCTTTGTGGCCCTGTCGATGAGCCACCTTTAAGACTCTGCTTGTGTTGAAAAGGGCTGCATTGACAGATTAAGAGATCCACCAGCGTTAGGGAGTCTGAAGGGAACAGACATGAAAAGGCAAAGTTCAGCGTAATAAAGGGAAACGGCCGGTCATTTCCTGAGACCATTCTTCCGTGGCTTTCTGGCAGACCTTACTGTTGGATGAGAAACGCTGGAGAGTGTCGTCCCAAAATATCTCAGCTGCTGGTGCTTGAAATTTCACCCTTAGAGATATTGATTCCTTTGGGGCTTGACGATCCTCTATTAAAATGCAAATTCCCCTTGAAGGGGCTATAGCTCAAGCCTTTATCAGCCAACACCTTAGCAGGGATGGGATTTATTTTCCAATTTAACTAGATGGCCAAGGGATGAACAGGGGGTAGGGAATTCCACAGATAAAGTGGCTGATCTCAAAATGCTGGCCCGTGGCCAAACGCTGCCTTCTCCCCCCAGTTCTTATCTGTAACAGGACTAAGCCTCTGGCCAGCATTGTTTAGAGCACTCCAGTGCAAATTCCAATTTCCTGGAGATATTTTCTGCCTAGAAGTTCGTAGTGCAGCCCTTTTTAAGAGCTTGAAACAATACAAGGCATGACCCTGGAGTGGCAGGAAGTTAAGTTCGCATTGTGATCATCTCCCCGATTCATTCATTCATTCATCCATTCATTCATTCCTCCAACAAAAGTTCATAAAGAGCTCTCTAATCAAAAGGCTTTTTTTTTTTTACGTTCTTAGGGTACATCAGTGAACAAAACAGACAAAAATCCCTGCTTTTAAGGGACTCAGAGAGAACCAGACAATAGCCTAACAAATTAGTGAATTACATTGTATTGACACTGTATGCTATTCAAAAAATAGTATACACCCACTATGTGCCAGGCACTGAAGATCGAAGAATGAGTTGCAAGTCCCCTGTGCTCAGGGAACTTTCAGTCTACTGGGAAGACTGCCGGCACACTGAGTTCAGTGTTATGGAGAATACTACACAGTTCCCCCCCAATCCCCCCCCACCAGAAAAAAAGAATCAGATGATAAGGAGATTTGAAAAGAGCTTTCTGACCACAATACCAAAAAATGGGTTGAGGGGTGTCCAAGTGAAAGAGTGTTCCGAGGCTGTTACTGTCTGCTGGCAAGAGGTGATAGTGTTTTGGATTAAGGTAGGGATAGTGGAGAAGTTGAGAACTGGGTGTGTTTGGGAGATGTTTAGGAGGTGTCAGTGATGAATTAAATAGAGAGGGGAACCAGTTGGTGACCTCCAGTGATCTCCCATTTATGATTGAGAGATGCTTCCAAAATATATGTGAATTGATTTGTTTTGTTTATTTATTTTGAAAGGTATGGAAAGAAAGCTCCAAGCAGCACAGCAGGAGATTTTGGTGAAGGTGGGTTAGGAGAGGGATCTACCTTTGCTGTAAAATTTCGTTTGCATCTAGAGAAAGAGACTGATCTAGAAATTAAAATTACTTCTCATTTCTGTTGATAAGCAGTTCTATTGATAAAAGAAAAACTTAAGACAAATTTAACAGAGTTTACTTAAACAATGAACAATTCATGAATAAGGCAGCCTTCAGAATCATAAGAGGTTCAGAGAACTCCACTCTGCCATGTGGGCAGTATAGAGAGAAAAAGATTGAAGAAAGTAGAAATGAGGAACAAAATGCAGATTAGTTGTTTCAAAGTTACTTTCCTTGTAATGGTTAAAACAGGGAACTTCCTTATCATGTCTGCTCAAACTGGCCTTTTTGGACATTTATCTATTCTCTCTCTTGTCTCTCTCTCTCTCTTTCTCTCTCTCTCTCTGTCTTTCCCCCATCCCTCTTCCTCTCCTTCTCCTGATTTCTCATAAAGTCAACTAAACAACTGAGTTTCAGCTTGGTGGATTAGGACTTTAGCATGACTGACTCCATTTTAATTTGTTCTGTCATGAATATTTTTTAAGTATCTCCTTAAAAGTATCAAAGATTATGGAGATAATGAGGGAACAGTAGGCCTACATCCAATAGGAGAAGGAATGTGGAGAGGTGTGTGCAGCACGTGTCGGTGGGCTCTCTGTCCAAATCAATGGCCTCCTAAAAATTTTATTTCATACTATGTTTTACAGAATTTTTTAATCCTGTTGTATTAAATGTAACAGCCAAAGTTACCTTGATGAACACTTGTAATTTGGAGATATAAATAGGGAGATAAAAGTAGTTAAATTTAGTTGTTTTCATGGGAGTGAATCATAAAGAAAGAAAGGAAAGAAGAATGAAAGGGAAGGGAGGAAAAGAACAGAAGGAAGGGAAGGAGAAAAGGAGGGACAGAGGGTGCTGGCCTGAGCTTAGCCTCCCTGGCACTGATCAGGATAACTCATTGACTCTCTTTGATCTTCAGTGTTTGTCTCTTGTAAAAGCATTATAATAATACATGTCCTAGTGTTATGGAAGATGCTTGGAGACCCCTGGAACCAAGTTACGGCTTTTCTTCTCCCTAGATCAGGTGGGACTAATAGACAAAACCATTGTTCTTTTGGGTTTTTTGTTTGTTTGTTTGTTTGTTTGTTTTTAAGATAGAGTCTCACTCTGTCATCAGGCTGGAGTAGAGTAGCATGGTCTCAGCTCACTGCAACCTCTGCCTCCTGGGTTCAAGTGATTCTCCTGCCTCAGCTTCCTGAGTAGCTGGGACTACAGGTGCCCACCACTACGCCCGGCTAATTTTTGTATTTTTAGTAGAGACAGAGTTTCACCATGTTGGCCAGGATGGTCTAGATCTCTTGACTTAGTGATCCGCCCACCTTGGCCTCCCGAATTGCTAGGATTACAGACGTGAGCCACCACACCCGGCCAAGACCATTGTTCTTAAGCAGAGCACAAGGTGGCTGAGCTTCTTGCTGAAAGACGGGTTTCAGGGCTGCTTGCACCAGGGGAGACGAGGAAAACTTACAAATGCCTCGCTCACCACATGCTTGTTTCAGATTCCTGCTCTTTTTGACCTGTACCTCTCTATACATAAATGGATGAGAAAGAATCTAGACCCTTGGCAGCCTCTCTAACACAGCAGAGAGTTGTACTTGGATCTCACAGTTTCTGCCTCTGGAAGAGTAACAGGGGAGAAACTCTACTTCTAGGAATGGCAGACAAGCTACTTCTCCTACTAAAGACAACTTAGAAACCAGGGGCAATATTTTTTAAGTATCTCCTTAAAAGTATCAAAGATTATGGAGATAATGAGGGAACAGTAGGCCCAGATCCAATAGAAGAAGGAATGTGGAGAGGTGTGTGCAGCACATGGGCTGCCTTTCTAGCTTTGGCAGCTGCACACAGAATAAGAAAGATGAATTTGAGTTCAGGAGTCTCCAAGGGTGGGGACCCAGTAAACCAGTCCCCTGCCTTGTGACAGAACCCCAAATGGCTGCACCCCTGGAGCAGGAAATAAGTCAAACTTCCCTCTTTTTGTAGGTACCCAGAAACCCCAATCCTGTCTTGCTCAAGCACCTAGGAGCTAGCAAAAGCAATAGAAAATTCTCTCTAAGGAAAGATGTTATCATTCTAGGCCTCCAATTATTTCTATGAATAGCATTTTTAAAACTCACTTTCCCTTAACTTCCTCAACATGATAAAGGACATTTATGAAAGACCCACTGCTGACATCATAATCAATGGTGAGACACTGAAAGCTTCTTCCCAAGATCAGGAATTTGACATGTGGTGAATGTCCACATTCACCATCACTGTTCAACATTTTATTGGAAGTTCAGCCAGAACAATTAGACAAGAAAAGGAAATAAAGGACATCCAAATTGTAAAAGAAGAAGCAAAACTATCTCTATCTGCAAATGACATGATTTGATATATAGAAAATCTCAAAGAATTCACAAGAAAGCTACTAGAACTAATAAATTCAGCAAAGTTACCAGGTACAAAATCAACACATAGAAATTGGTTGTGTTTCTGTACACCAATAATGAACAATCTGAAAAGGAAAACAATAAGACAATTACAATAATATCTAAAAGAATGAAATACCTGGGAATAAATTTAACCAAGGAAATGAAAGACGTGTACACTGAAAACATTGCTCAAATAAATTAAAGACCTAAATAAATGAAAAGACATGCTATGTTTGTGGATAGAAAGACAATATTAAGATGACAACACCCCAAATTCTCTACAGATTCAAAGCAATCCCTATCAAAACTCCAACAGCCCTTTTTGGAGAAATGGAAAAGCCAATCTTCAAAATCATATGGAATTGCAAGAGTCCCCAGATAGCCAAATTGTCTTGAAAAAGAACAAAGTCGAAAGACTCATACTTCTAGATTTCAGAAGTTACCACAAAGGTATAGTAATCTAAACAGC
Organism: Colobus angolensis palliatus; assembly: GCF_000951035.1. Lineage (NCBI taxonomy): Eukaryota > Metazoa > Chordata > Mammalia > Primates > Cercopithecidae > Colobus > Colobus angolensis. The sequence goes on from NW_012116199.1 coordinate 2,070,324, forward strand.
ATGGTACTGGCATAAGAGTAGACATCTAGACCATTGGAATATAATTGGAGGTCCATAAATAAATCCATACATCTAAGCACAACTGATCTTTAACAAGGGTGCCCAGGTCATTCAATGGCAGGAAGAATAGTCTCTTCAACAGATGGTGCTGGGACAACTGGACTTGTACTTACAAAAGAAAGAATTTGGACCCCAAGTTCATATCATATACAAAAGTTAACTCAAAATGGACCTAAATAAAAGAGCAAAAACTATGGAAGTCTTAGAAGAAAACACAGGCATAAACCTTCAGCTGTAGATTCTTAGATATGACAACAAAAGTATGAGCAATGAAAAAAATAAATTATACTTCATCAAAGTTAAACACTTTTGTACATCAAAGCACATTGTCAAGAAAGTGAAAAGACAAACTATAACATGGAAAGAAATAAATGCAAAGCATTTATCTTGACCAGAGATATATGCCATGTATTCAGATTATGAATAGAACTACTCAAAACAAAATGATAAAGAACCCAATTTAAAAGTGGGAAAACGACTTGAATAGACATTTCTCCTAAGAAGATAAACGCGTGTCCTGTGAACACCTGAAAAGATGCTCATCACTCATCATTGGGGAAATGCAAATTAAAACCATAATGTGATACCACTTCACATCCATCAGGATAGCTATATATATATTTTTTTGAGATGGAGTCTCACTGTCACCCAGGCTGGAGTGCAGTGGCATGATCTCAGCTCACTGCAAGCTCTGCCTCCCGGGTTCATGCCATTCTCCTGCCTGAGCCTCCCAAGTAGCTGGGACTACAGGCACCCGCCACCAGACCCAGCTAATTTTTTTGTATTTTTAGTGGAGATGGGGTTTCACTGTGTTAGCCAGGATGGTCTCAATCTCCTGACCTCATGATCCAC
>NW_012116199.1:2071575-2133251 GCF_000951035.1 Colobus angolensis palliatus
AAAAAAAAAAAAAAAAAAAAAAACCATCCACACAGAAAGGAGCAAGTGTTGGTGAAGATATAGAGGAATTAGAACCCTTGCATTTCTGGTGGGAATGTAAAATGGTGCAGCCACTGTGGAAAATGGCATGGTGACCCCTCAAAAAATCAAACAAATTCTACTTCTGGATATATACCCAAATGAATTGAAAGCAGGGACTCAGATGTGTGTGTGTGTGTGTATGTGTGTGTGTGTGTGAGAGAGAGAGAGAAAGGAGAACGTCTGTGACAGGGTGTCACTCTGTCATCCAGGCTGGAGTGCAGTAGCACCAACACGGCTCACTGTAACCCAGACCTCCCAGACTCAGGCAATCCTCTCACCTCAGCCTCTCAGGTAGCTTGGACTACAGATGTGCACCACCATGCCTGACTAATTTTTGTATTTTTTGTAGAGATGGGGTTTTGCCATATTGCCCTGGTTGGTCTCAAACTCCTGAGCTCAAGCGATGCACTTGCCTTGGCCTCCTGAAGTGCTGGGATTACAGGCATAATACCCATGTTCATAGCATCATTATTCACAATAGCCAAAGGTGGAAGCAAACCAAGTGTCCATCCTTGGATGACTGGATAAACAAAATGTGGTCTATACATACATTGGAATCTTATTCAGCCTTTAAAAGGAAGGAGATTCTGACACATGCTACAACATGAACAAACCATGAACATTATGCTAAGTGAAATAAGGCAGTCACAAAAGGATAAATATTGTACAGATCTACCTTATGAAGTACCTAGAGTAGTCAAATTCGTAATGACAGAAAGTAGGGTGGCAGTTGCTAGGGGCTGAGGGGTGGTGGGATAGGGAGTTAGTGTTGAGTGGGTACAGTTTCAGTTGTGAAAGATGAAAAATTCCTGGAGATGGTTGGTGGTGCTACTTGCACAACTATGGGAATGTGCTTAATGCCACAGAATTGCACACTTAAATTTGTTAAAATGGTAAATTTTATATTATGTATATTTTACCACAATAAGAAAACAACAGAATGAAATTCTCAAATCCACGAGGATGGCTATAATAAAAAAACGAAAATAACAAGTGTTAGAGAGGATGTGGAGAAATTGAAACACTTGTATGTTGCTGGAATGAATGTAAAATGCTGCAGCCAATGTGGAAAACAGTCTGGCAGTTCCTCAAAAATAAATGTAGTATTTCCACATGACTCAGTAGTTCAACTCCTAGGTATATACCCAAAGGAAGTGAAAACAGTGACTACATCAGATACGTGTGCACCAGTGTCCTGGAGCACGTTTGTTCAGGTGATTGTCATTGGAGGGCTGGAAGCACGCTGGACTCCCTGGACGCTGATGGAGAATCAGGCACATATAGAATTTTGACTTGTCTTTGTTCCTTAGGTTTAAAATGTCTGTCTCATTGCTACCAAAATAATTAAAGGTTAACTAAGTACAGGGAAAGAAGAAATCTAATTTTGACGGGACTTGAAATACTTATTACTTCATAGGTTTTGTGATGAGATTTAAGTTAGATCATGAATATAGAAAAGTATTTTTCAAACATTATACACTTTATGAATACTGGCATTATTCCGTTAGTAGTAAGTTCCTTACAGACAGGAGTCATTCATGTTTGCAGTATCTTAATGCACTTAGCACAGTCCTTGGCAGATAGTGGTATTCAGTTACTATTTATTCAAGCTAATTCTGTGTCTTAAACTATGTTAAAATTGAAGTTTTTAACACTTCTGGGATACTATTGACTAGAATTTTTGAAAAGCCCCTGAAAAGTAAATGACTGGATTATCCAAGGAGGGTAATAAGGCTAAGAAGTGAGTTCCAGTTAACTCAACTAGCACTATTAAATCAGGTTATTAGAAACCTATGCATTCTAATGGTTTCATTAGAATAGGCAGTTATTCATATGCTCAGACCCAAACTTACACATGAAAGAAATGTTTTGCCTTTAGGGAAAAACTATGAAAATTATGAGTCAAGCCTCATGAGATTTGATAATTCTCATCCATCAGCTGAACAAAAAATAATGGAGTAAAATTTATCATTTGGCTCTGAAGTATGAGTCACCTTCAACCAGAACTCCTTCACTTTTTTTTAGTAAGAAGCAAAAGTAAAACACTTTGCCTATGGATAAATGGAAAGATTTATCCACAGGCAAAGAGAAATAAGCATTAGGATGCCCTCATGTTTGGTGTTATGTGATTGGCCCCATGTGTTTATAGCAACAGCAAGAGCAGCAGCAGCAAATTGCTGAGACGTCATTTTTATGGCATATGTTAGCTTTTTCCATGCAAGCAAGCTATATGTTCAGTGGTAACCTGGACCATTCAGCAAAACCCACTTCTCTCTTCACTCTCTCCAACATGTTTCTCTAATCCTGTGCTCCAGCAAAATACTGGCCTTTGGTTTCTTTTTTTTTTTTTTTTTTGAGACGGAGTCTTCATCTGTCCCTCAGGCTGGAGTGCAGTGGCGCAGTCTCAGCTCACTGCAACATTCAACTCCTGTATTCAAGTGATTGTCGTGCCTCAGCCTCCAGGGTAGCTGGGACTACAGGCGCCTGCCATCACGTCCAGCTAATTTTTGTGTTTTTAGCAGAGAGAGGGTTTTTCCATGTTGCCCAGGCTGGTCTCAAACTCCTGAGCTCAGGCAATCCACCCACCTCAGCCTCCCAAAGTGCCAGGATTACAGGCGTGAGCCATCACACCTAGCCTGGACTTTGGTTTCTAAGCTTCTGGACAGTAATGGGTCACTCCTGCTGAGAATGACCTCCTTCATCACCTTTGCAAATTCTATCCCTCCCTTAGGTCTTCTCTCACATCTGAAAGTCAGGATAGCAGAATGGTTAGGGCACACGTGTTAGTGTCACACTGCCTTAGTAAAAAGCCCAACTCTACTTCCTAATGAAGATACTAATAATACCTATCTTATAAATTTCGTATGAGGATTAAGTGATTTCATTTATCTAGAGTTCTTGAAGCAGCACCTGGCATACAGCAAACACTAAGTGCCAGTTATTTTTCTATTATCGTGTCAGTACTTCTATTTGACCATACTCCCATTAGGTCTAGCTTTCCCTGGCCTATAGCAGCAGAACAGGTTATGCTGGAAAAGCCCAAAGCGAAAGTTAGGCCCACAGGGTCTGCATCCAGAAGACTAAGTTAAATTAGAACCTCAAATGCCAGACTGAACCAAAATAGGAGAAAGGGTGAGAGCTAACACCATTGGTAGACTAAGAGCAGAGTACAGATGTTCAGCAAAGGCGGCTTGGTATCTGGCAGCCATCTTCTAGGTCAGCATAAGGCAAAAGGGGTTAAGCTGTTTGCTCAAATATGTTATAATAACTTTGAGAATAGACTTCACAATGGGTATTTCTTTGAATTTCCCAGAGTGCACAGAATAACACCTTATTAGAATAAAAGCTATAGTAAATATTTGTATATTGATGTCTTAAAATCAAAAAAGTATTTAAAATGTTCCCCTTTTAACCCATCTGTTCTATAAATAGCTATTGAGTGAGATAATATACAAGACATTACCCTAAGCCATGTAAAGATCAATAAAATCTTGCACCAGACCTCATATTTCTTATGGGCTAATTACTGCCTATAACTCAGTAGTCATTATTGTAATGGCTTTATTAGTTTTAGTCTTCTGATTACATCACTATTTCAATATCTTTAGAATAAACAGACCAAGTAATGAAATTTCAGAAATCATTCAGTGATGCAAATGTGGGGTCTAAACAAAAACAAATTTCTAGGAGGTTTCAGATTTGATTATAATCATCCCCTAACCTGGAAAGGTTGTGGAAATCCCTTTTCTACTCTTTTCTTGTAGGAATTAAGTATAATTAGTTTCTTAAGAAGGATATTCAAACAAGGCAATAAGAAATACAATAACGTCCCTATAGACAATGAGAGCATACCAGAAAGACATAACCACAAAATAGATCAACTGATTAGATGACTGAGGGCCACCCACATTATGGAGGGGAATCTGCTTCACTCAGAGTCCACTGGGTTAAATTTCCATCTCATCCATAAACACCTTCACAGAAATACCCCAAATAATATTTGGCCAAATATCTGGGTACCATGGCCCAGCAAATTTGGCACATAAAATTAATCACCACAATGATGAAAATTTTTTAAAACTCCTAAACAAATGGACAGGCATAATGTATTCATGAATTGCAAAAGTCAACATAGTAAAGATGTAAATTCTCCCCAAATTTCCTGATAGGTTTACTGCAATTCCTATCAAAATCCCAGCAAGGTGTTTTTTTTTTTTTTAAGACATATGTACATTTATTTTTAAATATATGCAAAAAGGCACAGGCTCTAGAATAGCTAAAATAATCTGGGAAAAGAATTAAGTGGGAGTAATTACTTGATATTAAGGCTTACTATAGAGATAGAGTAATCAATATATTGTGGTGTTGCCAAAGGATAGACACACGGTTCAATGTAACTGAAGAGAGAACCCAGATATAGACTCCCAAAATACGCTGATTTTTCTTTTTTTTTTTTTTTTTTGAGATGGAGGCTTGCTCTGTTGCCTGGGGTGGAGTGCAGTGGCACAATCTCAGCTCACTGCAACCTCTGCCTCCCGGGTTCAAGAGATTCTCGTGCTTCAGCCTCCTGAGTAGCTGGGATTATAGGCATGCAACACCATGCCCAGCTAATTTTTTTGTATTTTTAGTAGCGATGGGGTTTCACCATATTGGCCAAGCTGGCTAACTGATTTCTGACAAAGGTGCAAAAGCAATTCAATACAGGAGGAAAATAACCATTTCAACAAATGGTGTTGGAGCAATTGGACATGTATAAGCAAAAGCAAATAAATAACCAACTTCTATTTAAACCTCACACTTTATACAACAATGTATTCAAAATGAATCATGGATGGGCTTACATGTAAAACAGAAATGAAAGGAAAAAAGAATTTCAGAAATAAGGACTAAACAAAAAGCAATACAAGAGTGAATAAACACAATAAATGAAAACCTGAGGAGAAATGAAAAGCAAAAAGGAGGAAAATTTTTAAGATCATAAAGAAATTAAAAAGATACAAAAGATTTCAGACAGTGACACATTTGAAGTGTGTTAAAGAAGATCCAACATGTGGCTGAAAGGAGTTTCTGAAAACAGAAACCAAAGCAAGGGAACAAAACAAATATTAAAAATTGTCACTCAAGAAAATAATCCTGAATTTATTTTATTTTATTAATTTTTTTTGAGATGAAGTCTCACTCTGTCACCCAGGCTGAACTGCAGTGGTGCAATCTTGGCTCACTGCAACCTCTGCCTCCTGGGTTCAAGCGATTCTCCTGCCTCAGCCTACTGAGTAGCTGGGATTACAGGCAGGCACCACCACGCCTGGCTAATTTTTGTATTTTTAGTAGAGATGGGGTTTCACCACATTGGTCAGGCTTGTCTCAAACTCCTGACCTCGTGATCTGCCCGCCTTGGCCTCCCAAAGTGCTGGGATTACAGATGTGAACCACCACGCCCAGCCCTGAATTTTAGAAAGATTGGAAATGTCATATTAAAGGAGGATACTCTGTACCAGCCAATATCAAACCAGAATGGTCATGACCAAAATATACTGGAATAAAATTTCCGAGCTCTAAAGAAAAAGAAGGTATTTTGGGGGATCAAGGCAAACAGACCAGGTGACTTAAGAGGGAAATAAAATAGTGGACAATAATTCGTTATGCCAGAAAAATGATGTGATGAAAGCATTTTAAGGAAAATCAAGAAAAGAAAATATTACTCAAAGATTTTATATCCAGTAAAACTAAATTTCAAGTAGAAAGGACACAGATAGACTGAATAAAGAAAATGTGGTACATATGCACCAGGGAATACTATGCAGCCATAAAAAGGAATGAGATCATGTTCTTTGCAGGGACATGGATGAAGCTGGAAGCCATTATCCTCAGCAAACTAATGCAAGAACAGGAAACCAAACATGCATGTTCTTCCTTATAAGTGGGAGCTGAGCAATGAGAACACATGGACACAGGAGGGAGACAACACTTACTGGGCCATGTCAGGGGAGAGCAATGAGGGGAGAGCATTGGGGAAAAGGGCTAATACTTGCTGGGCTTAATACCTGGGTGGTGGGTTGATAGGTGCAGCAAACCACCATGGCACACGTTTACCTGTGTAACAAACCTGCACATCCTATACATGCACCCTGGAACTTAAAAACTAATAATACTTTTTAAAAAAAGAAAGGATGCAGATAAACTACCATCAATGTGCAAACATTCAAGGAATCTTGTTCCCCATAATCCCTTTCTGAAGAATTGTATTAATGGGCTTCAAACAACCAAAATAATTAGACAGATATTGACGTAGATGGTGAGCATTAATATATTGCTCCTTTTAGAACTGAGACTAAATGAGGGCCCTTTCCTCACACCATATACAGCAATTAACTCAAAATCCATGAGAGGCCTAATGTAAGAACTAAAACTATGAAACTCTTTTAAGAAAATATAGGTGTACATTGTACTTGACCCTGGATTGGGAAGGGGTTTCTTAGCTATGAAACATAAATCACAAGCAACCAAAGAGAAAAATAGATAAATTGGACTTCACCAAAATTAAAACCTTTTTTCAAAAGACAGTACCAAGAAAATGAAAAGACAATGCACAGATAGGGAGAAAATATTTGCAAATCATGTATCTCTTAAGGGTCTAATATCAGAAAATAAATGTATATATTTATCCTACAAAAACAGTAAACATATGTATTTATAAACTGTTGCAGCTCAACAGTAAGGAAATAAATAACCCAATTGAAAAGCGGGCAAAAGATCTGAAGTGATGTTTCTCCAACAAAGGAAAGAAATGGCTGCTAAAGAAAACAAAATCTATATCTTGAAGAGATATCTGCACTTCATCTTCATTGCAGCATTATTCACAATAGTCAAGTTACAGAATCAACCTAAGTGTTCATTGATGGATAAAGGAATTTTTTAAATGTGGTGTGTGTGTGCATGTGTGTGCATGTGTGTACGTGTGTGTGTATGAAATGGAATATTATTCAGCCATAAAAAAGAAGGAAGTCCTCTCATTTGCAACAACATATATGAACACAGAAGACATTATGCTAAATGAAATAAACCAGGCAGAGAAGGACAGTGTATGATCTCACTTACATGTGGAATCTAGAAATGTTCAACTCACAGAAACAGAGTAGAATAGTCATTGCCAGGCACTTCGGAGTGGGGGAAATGGGGAGATGTTGGTCAAAGGGCAAAAACTTTCACTTATAAGATAAGTAAGTTCTGAGAATCTAATGTACAGCATGCTGATTATTGTTAATAACACTGTATTTTATATTTGAAATTTGCTAAGACAAGATCTTAAGTGTTCACACACACAAAGAATGATAACTATTTGAGATGATGGATGTATCAATTTATTTAATCGTGGAAACAGTTTTATAATGTGTATGTATATCGTCATCACATTGCATATCTTAAATATATACAATTTTATTTGTCAATTATACCTCCATAGAGCTAGAAAAATATAAATAGTAAACTCAAAGATTGATGAATAGAGAGAGAGAGAGAGAGAGAGATGATGGATAGAATGATTTAGTTGTTTGACCATTCAATGTAAAGTTAAAGATGAATACAAATTATGTTGCATTCCTCTTATATACACGTAATTACATCAGAGAGCTAATATGTCCTACAGAAAAATACATGAAAATGAGTGCTTTATAAGAGAACAAGAATTGAAGCTAACTGAGAAATCCTTTCATACACTTATTATATACTTTTATAACCCTATATACACTTAAATAGGCGTTTCAACATCATGCCTAATTTTTCAGAGAAGCACATCCATTTTCAAAATTATTGATTCACTGAAATTTTTCTCTGATCATTTTCAAATCATATTGAATTGTGTGAAACCCTCTAAAAAAGGAAATGGCCAATAAGCACATGCAGAGATGCTCAACATCATCAGTCATTAGGGAAATGCAAATCAAAACTGTGGTGAGACACCTCTTCACACACACAGAAAAGATGATCATAATCAAATCTATGGACGAGAGAAAGTGCGGGTGAGGATATGGAGAAGGTGGAATTTTTATACGGCCAGTGGAAACAGAAAATGGCACAACCACTTTGGAAAACAGTCTGGCAATTTCTCAACATGTTAAATGTTGATTTAGCATACGACTCAGCAATTCCAGTCATAGGTATATACCCAAGAGAACTGAAAATGTATTTTCACACAAAAACTCATACACAAATATTGACAGCACTATGATTCATAATAGCCAAAAATGGTAACAACCTATATATCCCTCAACAGATGAATGAACAAGCAAAATGTGGGATATCCCAACTAGACAATATTTTCAGCCACAGAAAGTAATTAAGTATTGATGTATGCTATAACACAGATGAATTTTGAAAATATTATGCTAAGTGAAAAAAGCCAGTCACAAAAGACCATGATTCTATTGGTATGAAATGCCCAGAAGAGGCAAATCCACAGAGAGAAGGAAAATAGATTAGTGGTTGTGAGGGCTGGAAGGAGGAGAAATGGGAATCTCTACTAATGGGTAGAGGTTTATTTTTCAGGTGACAAAAAAGTTCTAAAATTGGATAGTGGTGATGGTTGCAAAACTCTGTGACTATATTAAAAACCGATAAATTGTACACTTTAAAAGAGTGAATTTTATGGTATGTGAATTATGTTTTGTAAAGGTGTTATTTTCTAAAAGACCAACGGAGGGTTAAAAAAAAAAAGTATAGGCCGGGCACAGTGGCTCACACTTGTAATTCCAGCACTTTGGGAGGCTGAAGTGGGTGAATCACTTTAGATCAGGAGTTTAAGACCAGCCTGGCCAAAATGGCCAAATCCCATCTCTACAAAAAATACAAAAATTAGCCGGGCATGGTGGTTTACACCTGTAATCCCAGCTACTCAGGAGGCTGAGGCACAAGAATCACTTGAACCCGGGAAGGGGAGGTTGCAGTGAACCGAGATCATGCCACTGCATTCCAGCCTGGGCAACAGAGCAAAAAGAAAGAAAAGGAAAAGGAAAATATAGTATGCACTGGCTATATGCTCTGACAGTGTAGATGTAATTTGGCTATTTTTAAAAACGAGTTGAATGGGGAAAGCATATGTAAAACTGGGAACTACTTGCAGTAATCAATTGATTCTGGTAGTATTAGTATTAGCATGGGGAATACTTAGCATAATACAGGATTAAGCAAATGAGGTATTATGGGATATTCTATCATCCCTTGTGTTTTTGAAAACCAAATTCTCGAGGTAGTGGAAAGGAGTTGGAGACATACCCAGGCTAGGTTACATACAGAACTCTGTAGTCCTGAATTTGAACTAAAAATGGGAATATGAATTCATGAGATAGGCTGTTTATCTGTGTAGCTAACTGTGTGTGTGTGTGTGTGTGTGTGTGTGTGTGTGTTTCGTAGCTCTGCCCACTGAAAAAAATCTACAAACAATGACCATCCCAGTAGCAATGAATATCCCAAGGGCCCTGACTGTGGTCCTGAAATATTACACCATTTCTCAATAAAAGAAGTGGCTGAGCTGACGTTTGGGATCATACAGGACTGCAAAAGAGCTGTGAAAGACTGTTACACTAGAGCGATGACAAAAGGGTTCAAGAGCCCACGTTAGATATTCTTATTTGCTAAAGATTAAAAAAAAAATTTGTGAATGCCAATAAGAATACTCGTCGCAATGCATTCAAACCTACCAAATATGTTTAAATTCAGAAGTTTATAATCATATTTTTTGAAACTCATTGGTTGCCCTCAGAGGATGATAGGAAAACAACTCATTATCTTAAAACCTGGCAAATTAGAAAACTATTATCTTGCCTTTCTATATGAAGTGTGTCACTGGGAAACCAGTTAGTAGATGAGAGGAAGTGTCTTCTTTTTTCTTTTTTCTCTTTTTTTTTTTTTGAGAGAGAATCTCACTCTGTCATGCAGGCTGGAGAGTGGTGACATGATCTCAGCTCACTGCAACCTCTGCCTCCTGGTTCAAGCAATCCTCTGGCCTCAGTCTCTCGAGTAGCTGGGACTACAGGCATGCACCACCACACCCGGCTAATTTTTGTATTTTTAGTAGAGACAGGGTTTCACCACGTTGGCCAGGCTGGTCTCAAACTCCTAACCTCAAGTGATCCACCCGCCTCAGCCTCCCAAAGTGCTAGGATTACATGTGTGAGCCACCATGCCCAGCTGAAAGTGTCTTTTTGTAATAATATTGCAAACAATAATCGAAAAAGATATTGGGCTGGGTGCGGTGGCTCACACCTGTAATCCCAACACTTTGGGAGGCCAAGGCAGGCAGATCACGAGGTCAGGAGATCAAGACCATCATGGCTAACATGGTGAAACCCCGTCTCTACTAAAAATACAAAAAAAGTTAGCCAGGCGTGGTGGCAGGTACCTGTAGTCCCAGCTTCTGGGGAGGCTGAGGCAGGAGAATGGTGTGAACCCGGGAGGCGGAGCTTGCAGTGAGCCGAGATCGCGCCACTGCGCTCCAGCCTGGGTGACAGAGCAAGACTCCGTCTCAAAAAAAGAAAAAAAGAAAAGAAAAGAAAAGAAAAAGGTATTGAATTAAAATGTCTTCATTTTGCAAATCACAATTAGTTAACAGATATAGGCACTGAGAATCAACAGCAGCTAACGTTGAAAAAGTGTGGAAACAAGACATGAATGCCTCCTGATGAAAGAACAGCCATTTATATCCTGCAATGGGGATCAAGCCAGACTCCAGTTCAGTCTGGTTCCAGGTACCAATTTTCAGGAAACTCAGAAGACACAGTAACCATGTTGAACTGCACCAAGAGGGTATACTTGGCAAGCTCTAGATTCCAAATGTCCTGGGCACTTCAACAGGTAAATTGTAGGGAAAAGAAAGGGATAGAGGGTGGCGGGCGCCTGTAATCCCAGCTACCTGGGAGGCTGAGGATCGCTTGAACCTGGGAGGCGGGATCGCTTGAATCTGGGAGGCGGGATCGCTTGAACCTGGGAGAATAGCTTGAACCTGGGAGGCAGGGGTTGCAGTGAGCAGATATCGTGCCACTGTATCCCAGCCTGGGCAGCAGAGCAAGACTCTGTATCAAAAAGAAAGACAGGAAGAGAGGGAGAGAGGGAGAGAGGGGGAGAGAGAGAGAGAGAGAGAAGGAGAGGAGAAGGGAGGGAGGTAAGGAAGGACGGAAGGGAGGGAGGGAGGGAGGGAGGAAGGAAGGGAGGAAAGAAGGAAGGAAAGAGAAAGAGGAAACCGGTACATTAAAGAGATTTGATGACAGTACAAATTTTTAATGGACAAGACTAAACTACAGGCTGGGGCTGTGACTCACACCTGTAATCCTAGCACTATGGGAGGCTGACGCAGGCAGATCGCTTGAGCCTAGAGTTCTGGGCAACATAACGAAACCCTGTCTCTACAAAAAATACAAAAAAATTAGCCTGGCATGGTGGGACGCACCTGTAGTCCCAGCTACTCAGGAGGATGAAGTGAGAGGATCACTTGAGCCCTGGGAAGTCGAGGCTGCCATGAGCCATGATTGTGCCACTGCACTCCAGCCTGGGTGACAGAGCAAGACCTTGTCTCAAAAAAAATAAAAATTAATTAATTAATTTTTTTTTAAAGCCTAAACTACAGTGTCTAAGGATAGCTACTTGAGTGAAAAAAACATACAGAAATGAAAGGAAGTGATTACTACAAACCAGAGAGTGAGTACTTTGAAAGAGAAGAAAGGGGATCGTCACTGGGTCCAGGCACATAGAGGAGATTCTGGGGCAGCTGGCTCAGTTTAATGTCTTGACCAGAGAGGGTGATTACAAACCCACTCACCTCACAATAACTTATCCAGTCCCACACTTGATTTGGGTGGATTTCTGTGCCTGTTTTGTCTTCCCATAAAAAGGTTTTTAAAATCTCTCCCAGAGCATGTTTGTTTACAATTTCAGATTAAAACCTCGCCTTCTTGGCTTGTCCAAGTTCCATATGTCCTTCCTGCACCATAACTTTTGTGCCCATATTTGAGAGCGAGTTTTTAAACAACTCGGTTTTGTGTCTGACATCACTGAACAAAGATGTCGATGCTGTTCTGGAATCTGCCTCTGCGTGTCTTCATTCGTCACGGAGAAGGGGCTGCATGTCATCTTCCAGATGGTGCTTGACAAGCACACTCTTTATAGAATGAAAGGAAACCGTGGCCATGAACACCGCATTCGGCTTTCCCTCCACTACCTCTGCAGCCTTTTAGATGCTAACATAGACTGCCTGCCCCGCTGCAGATTTATAGCTACTGGGATGTCAACTCCATTCCTCCCAGACTTTGCTTGCAGCAGATTAGTCAAGGCAGGCAGCTGTGATACAGACAGCAGGAAAAACAGTAGGCTTGGAATCAAGACACCTGGCTCCACTGGCAACTCCTTCCAGCTCTGTGACCTGGGACAGGCTGCTCAATATTCCTGCATCCGTTTCCTCATCCAGAAGGTGGGGATTATACACAGGATTGTTGTGAGAAAGGTGATCCATGAAAAATCAACTTGTGAACTTTGAAATGCACTCTCACCGTTCAGAGGTCTTCAGCATCCTCACACAGCTCACTCCCAGTGAATTTCTTTCTCCATGTCATCACCCACAGTAATGGGCCACATGATCATGCTGTCCCCTCCAACACAAAAATGATCAGAAGAGCTTACTGTCCTTTGAATGCCGTTGCAGCAGGGGCTGCTGGGCCACTGAGGTTTGGAGAGATAAGGTGTTGGAATGGGAAGGCCTCAGGGGGTCTCAGAGCCATCTGGTTCCCTGAGTGTCCTGTTGTGTCCCTTCTAAGGAGCCTGGAGTTCCATGGCCAGGTTCAGCGACCACCTTAGGGTCAGGAAGTAGATGTCAGCCACTCTAACCCTCACTTCTGCCACTTCAGAGCAGCTCTGCATTATCCAGTCCACATCCTGGCACATTTGTAAGTAAGAGTTCACTTCACAGGTTCTGAAAACAACAGCAGCAACTAGTATGAGTTCAAGGCAGGGCGCGGCGGCTCACGCCTGTCATCCCAGCACTTTGGGAGGCCGAGGTGGGCAGATCACCTGAGGTCAGGAGTTCGAGAGCAGCCTGACCAACATGGAGAAACCCTGTCTCTACTAAAAATATAAAAACATTAGCCGAGCGTGGTGATGAACGCCTATAGTCCCAGCTACTCGGGAGGCTGAGGCAGGAGAATTGCTCGAACCCGGGAAGCAGAGATTGCAGTGAGTGGAGATTGCACCACTGTACTCCAGCCTGGGCGACAGAGCAAGACTCCATCTCAAAAAAAACAAGAAAAGAAAAATACACTTGCAGGGGAGAAAGAGGGAAGGAAGGGAAATTTTATGTGATTGATATAATGTTATGTTTAAAGACACAACACAAAAGGTTTTTAAAGGAGCCAAATATTCATAAACACACTGATAAGAAGCCTGTGCTTTATAGATGTTCTAACATAACTTCTTGTTAATATGCAAATAACTCCCCAGGAGAGCTATAATGTGATTCTCTTCAGAAGTTTAACAAACTGCTGTGTAAACTAGTAGCTATTAATACTTTCTGCATTCATCTGACACGTTAATTAAACCTTCAAACATTACTGTCAGTTGTTCTTTCACCAATCTCCTGTCAAACATTATTAAATACAATTTCTCATTTCTTTCTATCTAAAAACATCCTTTTTTTTCCTGAAACCTTTAAAAAACACTGTAATGTACCAAAAGATTTGAGAAAACTTGTCTTTTCTAGGAGATGCTGTGGCAAATCAATTCCTTCCAAATAATTAATTTTCTTGAGATCAATGCCTAATTAGTTTTGCATTCTCTTTTAAAGAACTCACTCAATTTTAGAAGATTATTGTTAAGGGAAAACTTATTTCCCGTCTTCCTGCCCTGGAAGGGACAGTATCAGAACACACAGCTCAGGCTTCTCGACTCCTCGCTTGCTTCTCCCCCAAAAGGAGTGACTTATTTGATGGATGAACAGACCCCATCTGTAGGGCAGTGACCCCCATCCTACCTGCTACCTGTTATGAGCTGAATTATGTCTCCTAAAAAGTACATTGAAATCCAAATCTCCAGTAACTGTGAATGCATCTTTATTTTGAAATAGGATCTTTGCAGATAGAATCAGGTTAAAATGAGGTCACTACCATGAGCCCTAATCCAAAACGACTGGTCTCCTCATGAAAAGAGAAGGCAGCGTGCAGTGTTCCCACCTGCACTCCCAGAACTTTGTGAGGGAGATCCCATCTCTATAAAAAATAAAAACATACAGCCAGGCATGGTGGTGCATACCTGTAGTCCCAGCTATTCAGGAGGCTGAGGTGGGAGGACCATTTGAAACCCAGAAATTCAGGCATCGATCACACCACTGCACTCCAGCCTAGGTGGCAGAGTGAAACCCCATCTCAAAAAAGAAGAGAGAAAATACAGATGTTTCTACAAACCAAGGGTGTATCTTCAAGCCGTGCAATGCCAAGGATGGCTGGCAAACACAGAAGCTAGAAGAGGACGGAAGGATTCGCCCCAACAAGTTTCAGAGAAAGTGTGGCCCTCCTGACACCTTGATCTTGGACTTCTAGCTTCCACAGCTGTGAAGTGATAAATTTCTGTTGTTTTAAAGCAGCCGGTTTGGGGTACTTTGTTACGGCTGCCTTCGCAGATGAATACACCATCCTTGCTCTCTCTGCCTCCAGGTTCTGCTGGCACCCGGGCATGGCGAGGACTTGCTCAAGCCAGGTCTGATCTTTCAAACGCATCTCTCATCTGTGCCAAAATCAGGGAAATCATGCTCCTGAAATTCCTATAGGTCTATGTTCAGGGAGGGAGACAAGGGGACTGTCTTAGTTTGTTTTGTGTTGCTATAACAGAATACCCGAAACTGAGTAACTTATAAAGAAATGTATTGGCTTATGGTTCTGGAAACTGGGAAGTCTAAGCCTGAGGGCCTGACATCTGACGAGGGCCTTCTCACCATGTCATCCTATGGTGGATGGTGAGAGGGTGAGAGAAAGCAAGAAGGCCAAATTCAAACTCACTCCCATGATAACGTTAATCCATTTTTGGAGGCGGAGCCCTCGGGGCCTAATTCCCTCTTAAAGGTCACACCTCTTAACACTGTGGCACTGAGGATTCCGTTTACAACACATGCTTCTTGGGGATGCTATAGTTTGGATGTTTCACCTCTTCAAACCTCACATTAAAATTTGATCCTCAGTGTTGAAGCTGGGGTCTCATGGGAGGTGTTTGGGTTGTGAGGATGGATCCCTCATGAATAGATTAATGCTGTCTCAGGTTGAGGGTGGGGGAGAAGTCAGTGAATTCCCGCTCTACTTTATTGCTGCAAAAGCTGGA
The DNA here is from genome assembly GCF_000951035.1 of Colobus angolensis palliatus. Lineage (NCBI taxonomy): Eukaryota > Metazoa > Chordata > Mammalia > Primates > Cercopithecidae > Colobus > Colobus angolensis. Next base: position 2,087,002 of record NW_012116199.1, read on the forward strand.
TGTTCAAAAGAACAGGCATCTCCCTTCTCTCCTGCTTCCTCTGTTGTTACGTGATCTCTGTAATCTCTGCACACAGCAGCTTCACCTTACACCATGAGTGGAAGCTCCCTGAGGCCCTCACCAGAAGCAGATGCTGGCACCGTACTTTTGTACAGCCTGCAGAACCATGAGCCAAATAATAAACCTCTTTTCTTTAGAAATTCCTCAGCCTCAGATACTCGTTACAGCAACACAAACAAAGACAGAGGGACACAGAACCATAGCAAATCTCTCTTCAGTCCAGATCTGTTACTTTACTAGCACTGCTCTAGAACTTTCCTTCTGTTTGTCTCTTGTGTCTCTGTTTCCTTTTTCTTTCTTTTCTTTTTTTTTTTTTTTTGAGACGGAGTCTCGCTCTGTCGCCCAGGCTGGAGGGCAAGGGCGCGATCTCGGCTCACTGCAAGCTCCACCTCCCGGGTTCACGCCATTCTCCTGCCTCAGCCTCCAGACTAGCTGGGACTACAGGCACCGGCCACCACTCCAGGCTAATGTTTTTGCATTTTTAGTAGAGACAGGGTTTCACCGTGTTAGTCAGGATGGTCTCGATCTCCTGATCTCATGATCCGCCCGCCTTGGCCTCCCAAAGTGCTGGGATTATAGGCGTGAGCCACCGCAACTGGCCCCTTGTGTCTATGTTTCTATAACTATGTCATATGTATAGTTACATATGACATAGTATGACATATGTATGTATGTCATATGTATAGTTACAGCCTGCCATTTAGCTATAACATACTGTCCCACTGTGTCACCTGGCTCACCTCCTGTGCCAGTTAACAAGCTAATGTCAGGGCAAAATCCCCCATTCTATTCTCTGCTCTCTGTGGCTGCTATGCCCGCATTCATTCTTGATAGCTTCTCCACTCAAGCCTGCACCACCCTGAGTAACTTCAACATCCCCACGACAACTCCCTCACCAATGACAGCCTCTTGACTCCTCCTCTCTATGTCCCAATCCGCTCCATCTCAGCTGCCCCCTCCCACAGGCACACCTAGGATTTTGTCTTCACCAGAAGCTGTTCTACCTCCAAAACAGTAAATTCACAAACAGCCCATGCCCTGTCCATGACTTCCAGCTTGCTCACTCAACAACGTTCACCCTTTGACTATCGTTTCTTCCCTTGGCTGATATTCTCATATTTGTCCTTGCCTCTTCCAATCTACTTTATGCGTCAAAAACAGGGAATGCTTTTCACATGGGGTCAGGTCTCTCTGTGCATGTCAATTATCAATATAATGTATATAGAGGGGGCATAGGGTTGCCAGGGAATCATAATAATGGTTGTTAAGGAAGGGTGTGGTGGGTGTAGCTTGCAGTGATGGAACAGTATCTTGATTCCTCAATCAAGATACTGTTACATGAATTCCACAATCAAGATACTGGTTACACGAATCTGCAAATGTGGCAGAATTGCATAGAACTATATACACACAAATAAATACATATGAAACTGCTGAAATCTGAATAAGCTTTATGGATTGTATCAATGTTAGTGTCTCAGTTTTGATATTGTACTATAGTTATACAAGATGTTATGGTGGGGGAAACTGGATGAAGGGTACAGAGGACCTTCCTGCACATTTTTTTGCAACTTCTAGCAAATCTATAATCATTCTCCAAAAAGGTTTAAAAAAAAGGAAATAAAAATTTCTTCCTGATCTTTTGCTAGGTGGTAAGGATGTAGCTATCAGCAAAACAGGCTGTATCTCTAGACTCATATGATTGAAACAGATAGGGGGATAAACTGTGGTTCTCATCACTCTTGGGACAAGCCAGGATCCTGAATAAGGTCTATTAGTCCCCCTAATGGGTCCTGCCAATCCTGGTGGCCTCACCTCCCACTGTTCTCCCCTAACCACCTTGGCTTTTACAAATTTCCTAGCGTGTGGGAGCTTCCTCCCCGACATATATCCCAACTCTCACCTGGAATAGCTTCCCCTGTGCTCCTAACCTGGTCAGGTACCTGTACAGGCTCTGCCAGCTCCTTGGACCTCTTCTTCAGAGGTGCAATAGATCTCATCTCCCCTATTAAACTGTAAGAGTCCATGTTTTCTTTGCTGGTAATTAAATCCTCAGCAACGTACCCGGTGGCCAGAACATAGGAGTCACTCATGAATTTTTTGAATGAGTGAATGACTGAAAGGGCTTTAAGCAGAGGATGATGCAATCTGATTTGCTTTTTAAAAAATAAAATTTTGTGGGGCCAGGCACAGTAGTTCACACCTGTAATCCCAGCACTTTAGGAGGCCAAGGTGGGCAAATCACTTGAGGTCAGGAATTGGAGACCAGCATGGCCAGTGAGGTGAAGCTCCCTCTCTACTAAAAATTTAAAAATTAGCCACTTTGGGAGGCTGAGGCAGGCGGATCAGGAGGTCAGGAGATCGAGACCATCCTGGCTAACACAGTGAAACCCTGTCTCTACTAAAAATACAAAAATAATTAGCCAGGCGTAGTGGCGGGCGCCTGTAGTCCCAGCTACTCGGGAGGCTGAGGCAGGAGAATGGCGTAAACCCCGGACGCGGAGCTTGCAGTGAGCCGAGATCGCGCCACTGCACTCCAGCCTGGGAGACAGAGCAAGACTCCGTCTCAAAAAAATAAATAAATAAATAAAAATAAAAATTAGCCAGGCGTGGTGGTGCACACCTGTAATCCCAGCGGGACAGGGGTCTGAGGCAGGAGACTCTCTTGAACCTGGGAGGCGGAGGTTGCAGTGAGCTGAGTTCAGGCCACTGCGCTCCTGCCTGGGCGGCAGAGTGAGACTCCGTCTCAAAAAAAAAAAATAAAATAAGCTTTTGCGTTTTAGGGCAGCTATAGAATTACAGAATAATTATTGAGGTAGCATAGAGTTCCCAAATATTCCACACCAAATTTTCCCCTATTATTATTAACATCTTACGTTAATCTGTTAGATTTGTCACAATCAATGAAACAATACTGACGCATTATTATTCACTGGAATCCATACTTGGTCCAGAATTCCTCAGATTTTCTCCCTAATGTTCTTTTTGGAATGCCATCCGGAACACACGTCCACAGTATAATTAGTTGTCGCGTCTCCTACAGCTCCTCGTGGTGTGTCAGCTTCTAGGGCATTCCTTATCTAAATTCTTATCTATGCTTCACCCTCTTAAGAGCAGCTACACAGATTGAAGTTCTGCTCGGGCTTGTCTCTTCTTCAATGTGTCTTTATTCATTTACTGGACTATTTATTTATATAAGTTCATCTATCCTTCATTCACCTATTGAAGGATATTTTGGACATATATTTATTTATGTAAATATGGTCTCATGGATATTTATGTTTTGGGTTATAGCCTCCTTTATTTTGGTGTTCAAATTGTTCTTTGGACATTGGGAGCTCTTTCAGTTGGCCTATGTGTCTCGTTAACATAACCCCATCATTATGGGAATTTATTTTGTGAGTGCTTCCTTATTTTCTGGCACTAAAAGATGCTCCTGGCTTATCCTGTATATTTCCAACCTAAGTGCGAGGTTCAGCCTTTCTCCAAAAAGCCCTGGTTCCTTCTACTGAAAATGGTGTTAGAAACCAAGCTCTGAACAGTAGGTATGCTCTTTGCTACCGGGGAGTCGTTGCTTCATTGCTTGTAGGCCTGCTCAGCTGGCAGAAGAGCAAAATATATTAGGTTGGTGCAAAGTAATTGTGGTTTTGCCATTACTTTTAATGTAACTGTCTGCATCTATAGTTCTATATGTAACCATTTATAGATATACCTGTGCATATATGTAATGCTGTGTGTAATCACCTGCAACTATATTGAGAAGCATGAGTTCCTACTGAAGGCTTCACCTCTAATCCATTACCATGTAGATCTTTCCAGACTCCTCTCCTTGCTTATCTGGAATCTCCCACGCCTGCAGTGAGGAGCCTAACTTCCATCATTTACTTATTTTAGTTAATTCTTTAATCCCAGTATACGGGTACAGTAGTTTCAGAATTGTTAGCCTATGGGGCACAACTCTGTCAGCTAGAGTAGAGTGTGTATGTACAGTTCCTGTGCCTTTACTCATTCATTTCCAAAGATAGCTAAGCCCAGCGCTTTATTCCTCATCTCCTTCAACAAGATTGTTCCATACATTTGTAGTACATTTAGATCTTTCTGTCACATTCTGCCTCTCATCCTGGGTTCCCCAACATCCTAATTATTTTTTATTTTTATTTTTTATAATTTTTTTTAACAGAGTCTTGCTCTGTCATTTAGGCTGGAGTGCAGTGGTGTGATCTCGGCTTACTGCAACCTCCGCTTCCTAGGTTCAAGCAATTGTCCCTGCCTCAGCTTCCCGAGTAGCTGGGATTACAGGCGCCCGCCACCATGCCCAGCTAATTTTTGTATTTTTTAGTAGAGACAGGCTTTCACCATGCTGACCAGGCTGGTCTTGAACTCCTGACCTCAGATGATCTTCGCATCTCAGCCTCCCAAAGTGCTGGGATTACAGGCGTGAGCCACAGCACCTGGCTCCTAATTTTGTTTTAATTTTCTTGATTAAGGTTTGCACTCTGCACTGTAAAGTTCATAGAAATCCCCCATAGGGTTTTGCCACATCCTTGTACACACCGTTATAGTATCAATCATACACACACAGAAAAATCCCTGCGCTTCACCTAGTCAATCATCCCCCCAACTTCTAACTTCTTGGCAAACACTGATCTGTTTACTGTCTCTGTCGCTTGCTTTATCCAGAATGTCATACAGTTGAACTCATACAGTATATTGCTTTTTCAGACTAGCTTCTTTCATTTAGCAATATGCATTTAAGATTCATCCACAACTAGAGTCGGGCGCAGTGGCTCATGCCTGTAATCCCAGCACTTTGGGAGGCTGAGGCAGGTGGATCACCTGAGGTCAGGAGTTTGAGACCAGCCTGACCAACATGGAGAAGCCCCGTCTCTACTAAAAATACAAAATTAGCCGGGCCTGGTGGTGCATGCCTGTAATCCCAGCTACTCAGGAGGCTAACACAGGAGAATCGCTTGAACCCAGGAGGCAAAGGTTGCAGTGAGCCGAGATCACCCCATTGCACTCTAGCCTGAGCAAAAAGAACAAAACTCCGTCTCAAAAAAAAAAAAAAAAAAAGATTCATCCATAACTTCGTGTGCCTTGATAGCTCAGTTCTAGTTGCTGAATAATATTCTATTGTATGAATGTACTATAGTTTGTTCCTCCATTCACCTATTGAAGGATATATTGGTTGCTTCTAATTTTGGACCATTATGAATGGAGCTGCTATAAACATTGGCATGCTGGTTTATGTAGGGACATATGCTTCCAAATCACTTCAGTTTCAAATCACCTGAGTGTGATTGCTGAATCTGATAGTAAGACTGTGTTTAGGCTGGGCACAGTGGCTCATGTCTGTAATCCCCGCATTTTGGGAGGCCGAGGAGTGTGGATTGCTTGAGCCCCGGAGTTCAAGACCAGCCTGGGCAGCATAATGAAACCCTATGTTTCCAAAATGTACAAAAATTAGCCAGGCATCATGGCATGCACCCTGTAGTCCCAGATACTAAGGAGGTTGAGGATGGAGAGCCTGGCAGGCAGAGGTTGCAGTAAGCTAAGATCACACCACTGCACTCCAGCCGGGACAACAGAGTGAGACCACTGTCTCAGAAAAAAGAAAAAGACTAGGTTTAGTTTTGTAAGAAAGTGCAAACTCTCTTCCAAAGTGGCTGTACCATTTTTGCATTCCCACCAATGAACTGGCATTCCTGTGGCTCCACATCCCCTCTAGCAGTTGGTATAGTTGGTTGTTGGATGTCAGCCATTCTAGTAGGTGTGTGGGGGTTATGTCATTATTGTTGTGACTTGCAACTTTCTAATAACAAATTATGTTTAACTACAGATTAAGTATTCTAAAATCATCATTTTGGGCCACTGCCCATTATTTAACTGGCTTACAAGTAATAATAATACTGATTCAGAAATTTTATTTAGTCAGTTATTTAAGAGAACATTTTGCAGCTAGTTTTGCTTGAGGGTTCATCAGGTCATGACAGGTTTAAAGCTATTTTATCATTGCACTGATGAGATATTTTATCACTAAGATGATATCTGTTTTAAAATTTTCAAACTAGGCCGGGCGCGGTGGCTCAAGCCTGTAATCCCAGCACTTTGGGAGGCCGAGACGGGCGGATCACGAGTTCAGGAGATCGAGACCATCCTGGCTAATACGGTGAAACCCCGTCTCTACTAAAAAAATACAAAAAACTAGCCGGGCGAGGTGGCGGGCGCCTGTAGTCCCAGCTACTTGGGAGGCTGAGGCAGGAGAATGGTGTAAACCCGGGGGGCGGAGCTTGCAGTGAGCTGAGATCCGGCCACTGCACTCCAGCCTGGGCGACAGAGCGAGACTCTGTCTCAAAAAAAAAAAAAAAAAAAAAAAAAATTTCAAACTAAAACTACTAAATGTATGGTAACAAATTTTGAGGCTTCCGTTTATCCATTGTTGAAGGGACCTAAAATCTTGACCCAGTCCAAGGGTACTTCCTCATCCCATCTCCATGCAGGGAATGTTCATCTTTTTACAACATGTTGATAGTAAGTCCATCATTTTTCTTAAGAGGATTTTTAAACCATATTCTCAGCTCTACTGAATGTTAAATCATGTGACTATGAACTTAATAGGCAACGTGCATCACAGGACGTATCAGGGAAGATAGGCTCAAATGTATTGCTGCTGAGCGTGCACAGAAAGCTTTGGTAAGAGAAATAATAATGATGCAGGATTACTTGAAGGCTGTACTGACCATCTATTCATTTAAACGAATAAGGATAGAGATGGATTCAAATTGGTCACAATGGTGATGCTCTAAAGAGACAGACCATGAGGTTCTGCTTCCCAGTTCCCTAGAACTCCCCTGGTCCAGGTCCTTCTGAGGGCTGGTGGTTGAGGTTTTCATTTGATTCTCACAGTTGATAGAGCAAACTTTAAGAAGCTGATATAGAGGAGAAAAAGCATCAAATTAGGCATCAGTTTCCTGGGTCCACTACCTAACACCAGCGCTTCCTTGGACAAGTTACTTAAGCTCCATAAGCCTATTTCCTCATGTGAAAATTGATCATAACAACTGCATTATAATCCCTACTTTGTCCAAATTAGATGAACACTGTGTGTAAGACAGCACCATTGTCTTACAAGGCAGTTACAAACTGGCAGCCAGATCAGGCACAGGGACAGGCCATTTACCCTGCTAGAAGATATATGTTTTAAAAGTTTGAGTCAACTTTTTCAAGTTCGAAAACTTCATATTAAGCCAACAGTTATGACTTCCTTTAAAAACTTTAATGGATCTCACAGTACTGTCCCTACATTTCCAAGAGCCGAGCAGCAGCCCTGCCCTTTAGGCAAAGCATCAGCTCTCCAGGTGCCTCAGCTCCTGACCTTCCTGGCCATCTCTATGTTTTTATATTAAAAGCACAAATAAACTGTAAAGCCATAAAATAAGTGATTAATATTATTGCTGGAGATAATTTATGGAAGGTTTCTTAACACCCGAGAGGCGACGTTCCACTCAGGGTAAAGGTGAGGGTGGCCTCTATACAGCTGGTGACAGAAGGTGCCCATAGCACAATTCAGTTTGTTGAGCCAAATTTTTTGTGCTTCATTCCACAGTCTTTGTAATCTGAGCATGCATGGCTTGAGAAACACTTTTTAGGCATACATTTTGATATAAAGCAATTTGTCAAAAAAAAAAAAAAAGATGCTTGAAATTCCAGAGTCAAGTAGTCTGTCTTACTGACATCATTCATGGCAGTAATATTATATAGGCTGCTATGAGCATCTGCTCAATATTATATGGGCTGCCATGAGCATCTGCCCACTCTCCTAGAATGCCACCTTTCTTTCACTGGGTCTGTCCAAATTGGAAACTCCAAAGCCCATCCCAGTTCTCTCCCATCATCATCATCATCATCTCATCATCATAGATATGATGATGATGATCTCTCTCTCCCTTGACCTCTTAGGGAAATTACTATCTATAAAAATTAACTGGCAGTGTGTCATATGTTGCTTTGAAACTGTTCTATAGTATCATGATGTCTTATTTTACAACCTATAATTTATTTTATTTTATTTTTGTAGAGACTGGGTCTTGCTATATTGCTGGGGCTGGTCTCAAACTCCTGGCCTCAAGTGATCCTCCCACCTCAGCCTTTCAAGTAGCTGAGACTACAGGCATGAGCCACCACACACAGCTTATGACTTAATTATTCATATACAGGTAATATTCACTTTGCATGGTACTGTGGAACTATAAAAATCACCATGCAATCTGAAACCATGCCAAGAAATATTAATAACCAATGGGAAAATATGATTTTTCAATGATACATTCTAATGCTTGTAAAAACATTAAAATCTCTCTTACTGGCAGTTATACACAATAGGAAAATGAAAAGGAATAGTAAAACTGATATTTGTTTATGCCTTGGTGAATTGGCATACTCTTTTCTAAGTTTGCATCACTTCCAACATCATTTTCCCCTTTGTGCTCAAATATATTTGAGAGTTCCGTTAACTTAAAGTGTTTCCCCAGCACCACCATTTTTTTTGTGTGTGTGTGCTAGAGTTACTTCCTCTGGGGTATCTTCTTCATTCTTTTTGTCATGATCTTTTCCCTCATTTATGTCTGTAAGTTTATTGTCAATAAGTCCTTCTGGTTGTATATCTAGAGTTTCTCCAAAGGTGACAGGGTCAACATTCACATGGTCAGCTATTTCTTCTATAACTCCATTTACATCCCATTCAAATTTCACTTCCATCTTTAATACTTTTTGTTTCTTTGGTGTACTTTCATCGTTGTTGGCCAATTTGACCTTCTGATTATCTGTTTTTATAAAATGCCACAGGGGTTTATCACTGAGAATCACAGAGGCAGCACAACTACACACTTTGCTGGCAGTGCATGAATTGAATGACAGATGCACAATGACAAATCACTGCAGATTTTGAAAGAACTTGCTGCGATTGGTCACCAAGCACTGCAGATGTTGGGAGAAATGTCATGATTGGTAACTGATTGTGGTACACATGTGTTACTTACACAGTGATTTGTGGACTGAAGAGCTAGCAGCCCAATTTGTACTCCATGCAGTGACCCACAGTTAATATGCCATGGTAACTGTAATTTGAACCATGTTGTTGGGAGAGTTATTTAATGAAACCATGGTAAATGAGTTCGTTTCATGCTTAATCAGAACCACGAGAAGCAAAGCCTGCCTGTATTTGTATTCTGTCTTCACAAGTCCAGTGTGAGCCCCATGAGGGCAGGAACCATGACTCAAGAAATCATCTGCACATATTCCCCATGCTCACCCCAAGCACCTATCACAGTACCTTGTGTTTGAAAAAATACTCAATAAATACTTACTGAATTCTATTTTCTTCACCAGAGAAAGAACTGTGTAGATGTAACAGAGTATTGAAAGTCAAGAGACTTGAATTGTTGGTCTGGGTCTGGAACTAATTGAGTATGATTTTTCAGACACTCTCTCTTTTAAAAAAATGTATTTTAAGCACAGTGTCTACCTATGATAAGGATAAAATCAGAATTCTAACAAATATTGTGTCTTAGTCACATTCAAGATGGAAAAATCTATGCTTTATTTTATTTTATTATTATTTATATAATTTTATTATTTTTTGAGACAGAGTCGTGCTTTGTTGCCCAGGCTGGAGTGCAGTGGCGTGATCTTAGCTCATTGCAACCTCCACCTCCTGGGTTCATGCAATTCTCATGCCTCAGCCTCCCGAGTACCTGGGATTACAGGCATGCACCAACATGCCTGGCTAATTTTTGTATTTTTAGTAGAGATGGGGTTTCACCATGTTGTCCAGGCTGGTCTTGAACTTCTGACCTCAAGTGATGCACACACCTTGGCCTCCCAAAGTGCTGGGATTGCAGGCGTGAGCCACGCCACCCAGTCAACCCTTTTTTTACAGTTTATTCTCCTGTTGGAACTTTGAAAGATGCATCTAAACGGTCGGCAGCATCCATTCTGGCAGACCCCTTTCTCTCGTGCATGCACATTTATGTGAGCCTGAACTTTGTGAGATGGCACAATTTGATCCCTTTCCATTCTCCATCGATTTTGTATTACTCATCTAGTCTCTTAGTCTTTATCCCTTTAACCCATACCATATGTACTCTATTTCTTCCTCCAGTACAGAAGTAAAGAGTTCTGCTCAAAAGAATGTCTAGAGCCTTAACATTTATGAAGCACAGAGCTTGAAATCTTTATAAATTTCTAATTTAGGGCCAAAAATGGCACAAAGGCATATAATTTCCCCCCTAAAATATTAAAATTATAACTGGAAATTTCAAGTGACTTTTTCAGAGATCCTTAGCAAGTCTATAAATATTGGAATAAAGTCTTTTATATTTTATAAAGCTATTAAAATATTCTGTTAATGAAATAAACCTTATACTATATCACCACTGAATAATATTGATTATGAATTTATCTGACTGCAAAAATACAGTTTATAAAAATGATGAGGATGTTTTTTCCTTCTTTTCATATAAGGCATGCAGTAGGTTCATTCATTTTATAAATGATTAATTTATCTACATCTACAATATCCTAGCTATGGATCCTTAGGCTCTTCATATTCTCTGCACTTTTATCACCATCATTAGAAAATGCCTTTCTTTTGGAGGCCATTTTTCCCTAAGGATATATTCCCTCTTTCAGTGTTGCTGGGAGCTCCTTAATGAGCCAAAACACAAAGCCATTCTGACAGAGAATGCTGGCTGTCAGCTGCATTCATTCAGAGCTAAGTGATCAGATCCACACACCAGCCTAATAGTCAATGTGATCTCACCAAAATGACCAATATCACTGCAAAGGAAGGGTTTCCAGGCCAAGAGAACGTGCATGTGCAAAGATCCTGGGGCAAGAAAGAACCTGGCATTTCACAGCTACCAAAAGCCCATATGCAGGAGAGCACAAAGGGCAGAAAGATGTGAAAAGCATCACCAGATGGCCCAATGATGACAGGGGAAGAGCTGGAAGAGAGTGCCATGAGCACCTGTTGAAATCCCTCTGGCTGCAGTGTGGTGAGTGGATGGCAGGAGTCACAATGGATATGGGAGAAGAAGCTGTGAAAGGATGCCAGAAGAAATGTGACGTGACCTGGCCCTGGGTGCAAGCAAGGGAGATAGGAACAAAGGCATAGCTCCCAGAGAGGTCAAGATGTCAAATCAGTGTTTGAGGCAGGTGGTCCATGTCTGGTCCCAGAACAGCAGCATTAGCATCTGCTGGGAACTTGTTAAAATACGAATTCTCAGGCCCACCGTAGACTTCCTGAATCAGAAACTCTGAGATTTCTGAACAACTGGGGTTTTCCCAAGCCCTCTGGGGGAGTCTGCCTCTTGCTCAAGTGAGAGGTCCACTGGACAAGGTGATAGAAACAGAGAAAAGCCTGAAAAGATGACTCCTGAGCAAGGGGGCGCTCCCACAGGGCCTAGGTGTCAGCGATTGCTCCTCGGGGGAAAGAGAGAACCCTGGGAAGCACTGAGAAGCAGACAGCAAAGCCCCTCCAAGAAATGATGTGAAACTCCAATTATTTATTTATTTATTTATTTGGGACAGAGCGTCGCTCTGTCATCCAGGCCAGAGTGCAATGGCATGATCTTGGCTCACTGCAACCTCTGCCTCCCGGGTTGAAGCGATTCTCCTGACTCAGCCTCCCGAGTAGCTGGGATTATAGGTGAGCACCACCATGCCTGGCTAACTTTCGTATTTTTAGTAGAGATGAGGTTTCACTATGTTGGCCAGGCTGGTTTTGAACTCCTGACTTCAAGTGGATCTGCCCGCCTTGGCCTCCCAAAGTACTTCGATTATAAGCATGAGCCACCATGCCTGGCCTGAAACTCCAATTTTAATTTGAAGGACACATTTGACAACATATGAATTAAATGTATCTATATGGTAAATTTCTTACCAAAAATTTAGATGAGCAGCAGAGGGAGAGGAGACACTTGTATCATTTATGATGGGGGAAATGGTCACTATCCCTAATACGCAAAGGAGTCCATGAGGAAACTCGATGGAAAACTGGATGAAGAATGTGAGTAGCCTTTTCACAAAATGAAGAAATACCAATAATGAATAAAAAGATCATCAGTCTCCTTAGTAACCAAGGCAATGCAAAGTAAAGTGGCAATGAGATTTCTGCCTATCAGATGGCCACAAGAATTTTTTAGACCAAGTAACAGCCAGTGGATCATGTTCCACATTGTGTTTGAGAATAGAAACTGGTACAATCTTTAGTGATGGTAATTTGATAGTGTCTTTTAAAACTTAAAAATGCTCATTCTCTTAAAATAAGCCAGAAAAAAAAAAAGAATTTCTATAACACAATAATTTTTGAAAGTGATAAAATAAACTGTTAAGACAGTTTAATTTCTACATAGATAGCATCTTATCCATAACATATTATACCAAGTAATTCTCAATTTACTTTCAAAGTAATTATGTTATAAATCCCTGAAGCCATTATACATCTCACCCGAGGAATTATAATATCTAGCAATAACAACAACAACAACAAAAACATTGAAAAGGAGTAACCTGCTCAGAAGATTTTGAATGTTTTATTGTGAAATTCAACGTGGGATTTAATCAATTTTTTTTTTATTTCTCTTGGCAAAGTATCTCAACAGAGAGCTATTTCCCTAGGAAAAAAAGAAAACCTTCCATTCCCTATGAAATCAAGTCCACTCTAAAGAAGCTGATTAGGAAGGAGACCTGAGTGCCTTGAGCTCAGTAGTGCTGTCCTGTGAAGATGATGTGACTCGGTCCCCAAAGGGTGGAAGAGCCCTTACTGGCACCACAAGTAAGGGCAGGTGAGAAAGCTGGGCACCTGCAGGTGGTGCTCTGGGGTCTACACAAGGTGACATACACAGGTGACACAAACCGTAGTATTTATAGGAGTATTCAAAGGCAGGCTAACCTCAAACACTCTCGGCTTAGAAATGTACGGATAGATAACGTTTAAACCGAGAAAAAGCTTCGCAGCTTATGTGAAGCTCAAATGCTGCTGAAGTCGCTCTGTTTCCTGGCCCACTCATCCGCCAGCCTGTATATCCTCCGCAGTGAACAAATGATGGACCAAAATGTGGTATGGCAAGTGGCAAATGTAAAACTGGAACAAAGAGATCGTCAGGCTCTTTGAGAATATTACTTTTTCTAAAATATAGTTAATTAATTATTCTTTTGAGAGATAAGCATAGGCCCAGTGGAAATTCAAAGGTGTATATCGAAAGTCGATTGGCCTCCCACCCTCTGAACTTGCTCTGAATTCCTTGTGACTCCTCCCAGGACAGTCTATGCACACACAAATACCTCCTCTATGTGTAAATGTCAGTGGCGTGTTATTCACACTCTTCTGCCTTTGTCTTATTTCACTTAACCATATACTTTGGAAATTGATCCATATCTGTATCTCTAAATCTACTCATTTTTAAAAAGTCATTTTATTTTCAATAAAATGTGGATTCAGGGCCAGTCCTGGTGGCCCATGCCTGTAACCTCAGCACTTTGGGAGGCCCAGGCAGGCAGATCATGTGAGGTCAGGAGTTCAAGACCAGCCTGGCCAACGTGGTGAAACCCTGTCTCTACAAAAATACAAAAACTAGCTGGGCACAATGGTGGGTGCCTGTAATCCCAGCTACTCGGGAGGCTGAGGTGGGAGAATTGCTTGAACCTGGGAGGCAGAGGTTGCAGTCAGCCGAGAGTGCCATTGCACTCTGGTTTGGGCGACAGAGCGAGACTCCGTATCAAAAGAAAAAAATAAAATAAAATGTGGATTCAGAAAACCAAGCAAATAAAATATATGGCTTAATGAATTATTTGAAGGTAAACACTACCTAGGACAAGAAATAGAACTTTGCCAGCTACCCCAGAAGCGCCTCCATATTCCCTACCTAATCCCTGTCTTCTCCTTCCCACCATAAGTGACATTAATCTGACTTGTGTTCATTTTTATTTGTATAGCTTTATCACCCAAATTTGTTCCCCTAGACCTTATACAGTCCTACCTATTCTAAAAAATGTGTGCTAGGTCTTTTAAGTCTCTTTTAATCTATATGGTTCCTCCTCCATCCATTTAATTTCTTTACAACTTATCTATTGATGAATCTGGGCTAGTCAAATTTCCCATGACTGTCTTCTTCTCTTTTCTTTTCTTTCTTTTTTTTTTTTTTTTTTAGACAGGGTCACACTCTGTTGCCAGGCTGGAGTGCAGTGGCGCAGTCTCGGCTCACTGCAACCTCTGCCTCCTGGGTTCAAGTGATTATCCTGCCTCAGCCTCCTGAGTAGCTGAGACTACAAGCACATGCCACCACACCTGGCTAGTTTTTTGTATTTTTAGTAGAGATGGGGTTTCACCATGTTAGTCAGGATGGTCTCAATCTCCTGACCTCGTGATCTGCCTGCCTCGGGCTTCCAAAGTGCTGGGATTACAGGCATGAGCCACCATGCCCAGCTCCACCCACGTCTGTCTTTTTCATGAAGACTCACTTTTCTTCATCTACTATGTGGTTACCCAAAGGTATAGCTCATAAGGAAAAGCAGGCAAATGCTGGATTATTTCCTTTTATTTCTCAGTTTTCAAGTTAAAGAGTCAGTTCCCTTATATCCTCTGAAGGTGACCAATTCTTCTTGTTTTAATATGATTATGAAGTAATGGATTTAAACACATTCTATGAATTTCAATCCTTTTCCACTATTATCCTGTTGAAGCTGCATTGTTTTTCTTGGGCCAGTATAGGCTTCTTCAAGTTGTCTCCTGAGTCCTTTAGACCTGACCCTACTGGTCCTTGATAGCTTATTTGCCAGCTAGTGTGACAAAGCATTACAGGCTCATTTTGTACAGCTCCTGCTCCAGACCTCAAATCAATCACTTGGAGGTCCTGAAACAGTATTCCATGAGCACTTGCATGTTGGTAGCAATTTGCTATGCCCTTTACACTTAAGGTCAGTTTTTCTGGGTATAAAATTCTTGGCTTATACTTTCTTTCCTTGAGTATGTTAAATATGCTAATCCATTCTCCTTTGGTATAAAGCATTTTTCTCAAAAAATCCTGGTGATAGTCTATTTTTCTTTTCCGTATAAGTCACATAAGACTTTTTCAAGATGTCCAAAGAATTTTTCTAGAGGTTCAAAAGGTTTTTTTTCTTAAGTACTAATAATTTCAGTGGGATATAGCTTGAGAGCAGTCATCCTTGGCCAATATTCTCAAGTGTGCATTGAACCCTTATTTGTGTGTGTGTGTGTGTGTGACAGGTTCTTGCTCTGTCGCCCAGGCTGCAGTGAGTACAGTGGTACAATCTCAGCTAACTGCAACCTTTGCCTCCCAGGTTCAAGCAATTCTGGTGCCCCAGCTTCCTGAGTAGCTGGGATTACAGGTGCAAGCCACCACACCCAGCTAATTTTTGTATTATTACAGAGATGAGATTTCACCATGTTGGTCAGGTTGGTCTCGAATTCCTGGCCTCAAGTGATCTGCTCACCTCAGCCTCCCAAAGTGCTGAGATCACAGGCGTGAGCCACCATGTTCACATTTCAGTATATATGATCAAATCTTCTCTTTCAAGGAAGTTTTCTTGGATTATAGCTCTTAGTACTTCCTCTGTTCTCTTGCTTTGGTTTTCTTTGTGAGGAAAACCTATTATTCATACGTACAATAGCCTTCAATGTTCATTACTTTCTCTTAAATCTTTCTCTCTTCATTTCTTTTTTATTTTTTTCTCTTATTTCACCTTCTATGTCTCTTGAGGCATTACCCTTTGTGTTTGTTTACTTTTGTCTTCCTTCCAGGAACACAGGTATTGACATCCATCAAATGTATTTAAATCCATGGATTCATAATAATTAGTCTACCTTACAGAATAATTATTTTTTAGTTCTACTTTTTTCCTGAGTTGTCACTTCATTTCCAAGTTTCTCTAATTCTGATTGGTGCTGTTCTGCCATGTCTGTCATTTACTTAATGTCTTTTTCTGAAATAGATCAAACAGAAGCTTGCTGTTTTATGACAATGTCTCTCTGCCATGACTTCTTTGTCAGTTACAGTGTTATCCTGTTCTTTATTCTCTCTAGTTTTTAAAATTACTTTGCATAGGATAGAACTTGATACTCTTCTAGTGCTTTTTTTTTTCATGTGAGATCAAGTTTTCCTAAACTTTCAGAATAAGTCAGGGTTCCCTAGTGGGCCAGAACTAATAGAATAGAATAGATACATAGGTAGGCAGATAGATAGATAGATAGATAGATAGATAGATAGATAGATAGATAGATAGATAAAGGGGAGTTTATTAAGTATTAACTTACATGGTCACGAGGTCCCACAATAGGGTGTCTGCAAGCCTGAGGAGAAAGGAGAGCCAGTTCGAGTCTCAAAACTGAAGAACTTGGAGTCTGATGTTTGAGGGCAGAAAGCATCCAGCATGGAAGAATGTAGGCTGGGAGGCTAGGCCAGTCTTGCCTTTTCACGTTTTTCTGCTTGCTTTATATTCCCTGGCAGTTGATTAGATTGTGCCCACCAGATTGAGGTTGGGTCTGCCTTTCCCAGTCCACTGACGCAAATGATAATCTCCTTTGGCAACACCCTCACAGACATACCCAGGATCAATACTTTGCATCTTTCAGTCCAATCAAGTTGACTCTCAGTACTAACAGTCACAAAGGCCATGTTAAGGAATGCTTTTCAAATTTCACAGGGCTCCTGCTTACGTGTAAAGTAGAGCCACCTGCTTTCTGGGATTTCCTGGCTGTTTCCTTCCCCCAACACAGACTGAAACTGCTCTTTCCTTCCTTTCTTTCATCCCTGTCTTGCTCAATTTTGATTCCTCTCCCAGCGCCTTCTCCTGAGTGTGGAGCCCTGTCCTGATCAGTCTTGGGAGTTCCTAGGGGCCCGACTGCTCCTGCCTCCTCCTCCTTCCTCCTGCCTTCTTACTGTGGGCACCTGAACTACCTCGCACTAGAGAGGCAACTCTCCCAGCTCCACCTGCTCGTCGTGAATTGGCCCACAATACTTCCTAGTGAATAGCTGGTACACCTGGGGGTTCTTCTGTTCTCAGGTCTATCATGCCCCACCCCCTTGCTTTCTAACTTCTTTCAACCCCTCAAACCCAGACACCATGCAACTCTTGAGGCTGTTGGCCATTTATATATACTGAGGTTAGTGGGAATAATTTGTCACCTAGTTTTGTCATAAATATTTTCCTTGGGTTGTGGGGTTTGCTGTCTAATTTCTCTGTGTCTGCATGAGGACTTGGAAAAACTGAAAACTTGGACCCCTTGCCTAGGATCTGGTTTATTCTTTATAACAGGGGCACTGTGTTTATCTAACCAGTCCCCTATTGATGGACATGTGGGTTGTTTCTGAATTTGCCATCACAATCAATGTGCCCTATTATTATTTGAATGTTTGCCCCCTCCCAAATTCATGTTGAAATTTAATCGTCATTATAACAGTATTAAGAGGTGGAACCTCTAAGAGGTGATTAGGCCATGTGGGTTCTGCCCTCATGAATGGATTAATACAGTTATTGTAGGAGTGGGTTCACCCCCATTCATCTCTCCCAGCGCTTTCTCTTTGCCTTTCTGCCATGTTATGACTGATCAAGAAGGCCCTCACTCCACACACAGTTCCCAGAACTGTGCACCAGTCATCTGTTTATTATAGATTACCCAATCTGTAATATTAATAATTATTATTACCCAATTAGTACTAATTAATACTCAATCTATAATAATAATCTGTTTATTATATATTACCCAATCCATGATATTCAGTTATTGCAGCACAAAATGGACCAAGACATACCCTTTACACAAGTGCATATGAGCAAGTACACCTGTAGGATACATTTCTAGAGGTGGAATAGTTAAATCAAAGGATATGAACACAGTAGGTGCTCAAAAATATTTGCTAATTTGAATTAGAAAATGTATTTGCCACAATAGTAATAAAATTTGTTCTGGCCCACAGCCCAGGTAGACTTCTATTGAGAACAATGTACTTAAATACTGTTAAGTACAACTTTGAGGCTCCTTGAGCAGAAGAAACAGGAAACAAAAAAGACATTGATTCGTTCCTGCAGTTAGCAATCAGGTGTTGCCTAGTGTACTACAGACTCTACTGGGGCCTGGGGATATAGCAGAGGTCCTAGCCCTGGTGGAGCTCACAGCTCAGAGCGGAGAAGCCTCAGTTGTTTGAGCAAGTTTGAGAATTAAATGATTGCTCTTCGTACTCATTATTGAGTAACACTTCGTGAAACGTACCATCTGATCTTTGTCTACGCTTAGAAAAACTTCAGGGTAAAGTTCAGTGCAGAGCACAGGGAGAAAAGCTGTCCAGGATAAATACTTAGATGTCAGCTGTCCACTTGGTCATCTGCCGTTTCTGAGAGTCAGTCTGCAAACCTCCTCTTTAGAAGGCACCCAAGGTTTTCAGTAAACAGATGAGGCTACCTCAGGGGCGCACCGCAATGCTTCACTTCTGTCGCTACTGGAGTTCAAATCTGGGAACTTCAAAATGCATCGATGGAGGAAAAGAAGAAAAACAAAACAAAACAAAAACAAATAGCAAAAGCGGTGTGCATTGCTTCAGTTTCACCCAAGTTCATTCTCTTTTCCAGAAACCCAGCTTCCATGCTGATGTCCTTAATGCCATCGACGCTGTCAACAGTGCTGTTATTCTCTAAATTCAGGGTCAATACATGCAGAGCTAGCTCCTCAGCTCATGGCAAAGATCTCCATTTGGCCATAACATTTTCCCAGATTGGCCTCGTAATGTTTTTTGGTTTTTTGGTTTTTTTTGTCGCTCGGGGCTGGAGTGCAGTGGCCGGATCTCAGCTCACTGCAAGCTCCGCGTCGTGGGTTCTGGCCGGATCTCAGCTCACTGCAAGCTCCGCGTCGTGGGTTCCCGCCATTCTCCTGCCTCAGCCTCCCGAGTAGCTGGGACTACAGGCGCCCGACACCTCGCCCGGCTAGTTTTTTTTTGTATTTTTTTAGCAGAGACGGGGTTTCACCATATTAGCCAGGATGGTCTCAATCTCCTGACCTCGTGATCCGCCCGTCTCGGCCTCCCAAAGTGCTGGGTAATGTTTTTCAACATAGTGCCCTGGACAACCTCTACAAATAGGTGAAGGCATCAAACCCGAATCTCATCTCCCATCCCCTATGTGACTACTCTGCACTGAAACCTGGGACTCCACCTCCTTCTTTATTCCTCTGTAGTGAATCAGTCCCCAAGTCCAAGTCTATTCCGATGATCCCTTCTTCACCTCTGTATTTCCTCTACTCTTTCTGATCAGCCTCCGTAAATTCTGCTGCCAGATTAATCTGTGGCACCCCTTTGAAGCCATGATTCATGTGGGCTGGTCTCAGGCTGATGTGATGTTCAAAGAAACGCAGTCCAGCGTCTACTTGTATTTTTAAAAATTGCTCCTGTTCTTTACATCTCTTTAGCCCCATGCAGGGGATACTTTGCCTATAGAAACATTTCTCAAACACCCTCCTTGTCTGTCCCCTACTCCCGTCACTGCCTGGGGCTTCTCCTGTGCTTTCTTTTCCAAACTCTCCCAATCCCCAGTCCCGCCCTCTGAGACACTTCTCACTCCACACCTCCTGCTTCCCTGGTCTTTGCATCACAAAAGACCAAAGAGTCAGCCAGGAAATGACCCAGCCCTTCTTAGAGAGCTTGGAGAAAGAAACCTGGTGGGGAAACTCTTTTTAGTAGGACAGACAGAAGCATATTAAAACTCATTAAAAAAAAAAAAACTTTTAAAAAGAAAAACACTTTGTAAATGTAATTTTTCTGCTCTTTGACACAGATTTTCCCATCCTCCCCTAGCGTCTAATGGATAGAGTCCACGCTCCTGGCCTGGGAGTCAAGACCCGCCACGTGTGCCCTTAACTTATGTCTCAAGCTTCTCTACTGCTTCCCAGCCTCACCCCTCTGCCCTTCCCAGCCACTGTATCTGCTGTCCCTGACCACACCACCAGTATCCCAGCATGCTGGCTCCTCTCTGCTTCCCCATCCAATTCCTGATTTTCCTTCCAGTGGCATCTCGAGTGGCTTTATCCCAGGGTTTGATGTTTTCTGCTCCTCCCAAACCTCCCAAGTGTTCCAGTTCTTCGTAAGAGTTTGTTCGGTGAATGAATGAAACCCTCACTTCGTGTCCTTCTCTGGTACAGTAATCTCATCATTCAGGCAGCTTCTTGGAGCAACTAACAGGCATTTTCTTAGCTTATTTCATTGCCTTTAAACCAAGGCTGCCACTTCTGCCTGTGCGTTCAGTCTGCCTTCACTGCACCTCCACTCCTTCAAGCTTGGATTGATGAATTCTGTTCTCTAATTTTATCTGGGCAATCAAATTCCCAAAATATGTGTAAAAGAGAAGATTGCATTCCTATTTTACAAACGTGGCAACTCTATGGAATTTTTAATCAGATGCCAGCTTTTCTGCATCTCTGTGATGTTTTCCTCCTTCGGAGTCAGTAGATAGAGCCTTTTGCTTTGCAGTGTTGACCGTTGTCCTTGCCTTCTGGCATTTTTTGCTATCTTCCTCACGTGCATTCCACAGTCAGAATACTGGGCTTTGTCCTTCCCTGTTTCATTACATGAAGCTCTGCTACAAGGATGTTCTGTGGGTTCCTCAGCTCTAATGAAATTCCAAGCATTTCCTTGAAGCTGGCCCCCAGGGAGAAGCTGTTCACACTGGTCTGTGACGCTGAGCTAGAGAGGAGATGACGGCGTGATTTTGGTTCTGGGCTGGCATTTCTTGTTGCAACATCTCAGCATGGCCCCTCTTAGAACCTTCCTACCACCGCATTCGGATCTTATTCCTCCAGCCTCAGGTGCACCTTCAGCCTGCTACCAGCAGAGAAAAAAAAAATGACATATTTTCTTGCTCTATATATCCTTGAGGTGAGCAACAAAATTAAATGTTAACAATAGGGGAAACTGTGCACATACAGACAGGACAGCATGGTAGTCAGATCGGTGCCAAGTTCTGGGAAGTTATCAGTGATGGTCACAGCATGGACCCCACTAGTACCTGCCCAGGGACCGCGATCTGTAGCTGGACCACATCTCAGCGTGCCACAGTGAGGGCACTGGGGACAAATATGTTCCTCCCACTATCCTGGTGGATCCAGAACCTGGAATCATGGACTCTGCTCAGATCCTTTTGAAACCGTGCCCCAAAGAGTTAAAGAAACCAGTGATTCTCAGAAATTCTTAAAGCCGACAGGATGGCAGATAAGAAAAGAAACAGCTTGCTGAAATTCCCTCCAACTGTAAGGTAACGAAACAGGCTGAAATCAGCTGAAACCAATATGGCCCACTGGAGTCTATGCAGAATGAGATTGGTGATGCTAAGACCTGAATTTCCTCTGCATGTTTCATCCTAACTCCCCCAGAATTTGCACGTGGGACCCATAAAAAGGCAGCTCTGAAGAGATCATTGCACATGCCCAAGGACTTTGCAGACCACCCTTTTCACTTCCTGAATCTTTTCTAACAAAAGTACAGCCTTATGCCCAGCACAGGGAGACCTATTTGAGCTAGACTCCTATCTCCTTGTTGATAGACCTGCAATAAAAAGCGTTTCTTTTCTCAAAAACCCAGTGTCATAGCATTGGCTTCCAGTGCATCGGGTAGTGAGTACTTTTGCTCAGATCTGCAGACCAGACCATTTTGCTTTCAGTCAGTCTGGGGTAGGCAGCAGTGCACAGAGGGGCTGAGCTGGTTGATTCGTTCCTAGATATGAGGCAGCTGTGACTGCCTCCAGGGCTTCCAGCTGACCCATTCACTAAGTGAGGGCACAGGCTCTGGAATGGGCACCCTCCTTAACAGCCAGAGCTGAGAAGAGGATCCTGACTGCATTGTGAACACCTCCAGTGTGTGCCCTCGCTCAACGTGTTTGGCATTGTGGCTGAGCCCTGCAGTGCCCCCTCCCCATCCCTCCGCTGGTAGAGAACACTGATGAGACCTGCGGCACAGACACTGAAGGCTCCTTATAATGTTTCCTTCCGCACTCTTGAGCCGATCACACAAAACCATGAGGACCTGACCCACCTGTCTCAGCTAACACGCGTGGGGTCACCACCTGCCTCTGCTTCCCTCACCAGCTCACTTCGGACCTCTGCAAGCTGGCAGTCAACACAGTGTCGTTCCCACGCCTCCAGTTCTTCATGCCTACCGTTGCCCCTCTCACCAGTTGTGGAAGCCAGCAGTATAGGGCTCTAACCATGCCCAAACTCACCCAGCAGGTCTTTGATGCCAAGAACACGATGGCTGCCCCACCAGGACTGCCTTCTTCCATGAACATCCACCCGTCCATGAAGGAAGTCGATGAGAAGATGCTCAGTGTGCAGAACAAGAGTAGCCAGCAGCTACTTCATGGAATGGATGCTGACAACATCAAGACAGCCATGTGCGACATCCTTTCTCACGGCCACAAGATGGTGGTCACCTTCGTCGGCAACAGCACAGCCACCCAGAAGCTCTCCATGGCCTCTCAGGGCAGTTCCCTGCTCTATTCTGCCAGAAGGCTGTCTTCCACTGGTATTCAGGGGAGGGCATGAACAAGAAGGAGTTTGCTGAGACCGAGAACATGAATGACTTCATCTCTGAATGTCAACAGTCTAGGACACCACCACAGAAGGGGAAGAGGACTCAGTGAGGAAGCCCAATGGGAGGCCTAAGGCAGAGCCCCCATCACCTCAGACATCTCAATTCCCTCAGCCTTCTTCCTTGGCTGCCCCTTTCTTCTCCCTCAGTAGTTGTGTTTGCTGCCTTTACCTTGTTTATCTGGGGAGAGGAAGGGTCTAGAGCAGTGCCTGGTACATGGTAGGTGCTCAATAAATATTTGTGTGCTGAATGTCTCCTCTCTCTGTCCACTCCAGGAAACCTAGGTTTTCTGCCAATCTGGGTAACCGTGTATTTGCTTCTGGTACCCTCCTCCCATCTGCCCAATTAATATGTCCCTCTGTTTTCAAAATAATTCTCCAGAAAGCTGGGTCCCATTCAGATCCCATTTAGAACCAACCGGGTGCTGAAAACCCAGATAATGTGCACCATCCTATGCCCACATAGTAGCTAGCACTTGGAGGGCAGAAGGTGGCAGGAAGAAGTTACTGCGAAGGGCTGGGCATGGTGGCTCATGCCGATAATCCCAGCACTTTGAGAGGCTGAGGCTGGAGGATTGCTTAAGTTTAGATATTTGAAGCCAGCCTGGGCAACATAGCAAGACCATGTCTCCATTTTTTTTTTTTTAAGTAAAAATAAAAATAAAAAGAAGTTACTACAAGGAAGAGGATGGGATTTTCCATTCTAGCACAGTTTTGGAGAGGGAAATCCAGGCCCATAAAGTCATAATTCCCAGGTATTTCTGTGCTCCAATTCTCAGCTTCAGAGGAGGTGGTAACAGCATTATCGCATTTTCAGTTTTCTTTGGAGGAGTCTGCCCCGCTTCATCAAGTGAGGCCTTTCCTTCTCCCACTCTTCCCCTCTCAATTTTTTTTTTTTTCTTTTTTGAGACAGAGGCTCCCTCTGTTGCCCAGGCTGGAGTGCAATGGCGCAATCTTGGCTCACTGCAACCTCCGCCTCCCGGGTTCAAGCGATTCTGCTGCCTCAGCTTCCTGAGTAGCTGGGATCATAGGTACACGCCACCACATCCGGCTAATTTTTGTATTTTTAATGGAGATGGGGTTTCACCATATTGGCTAGTCTGGTCTCGAACTCCTGACCTCAGGTGATCCGCCCACCTCTGCCTCCCAAAGTGCTGGGATTACAGACGTGAGCCACAACGCCTGGCCCCCTCTCACATTTTGGATCCCCTCCTTTCTCCTAATCGGAAAAAGAGATTAAAAGGGAGAGATCTGCCTGGGTCCCTTAGCCTCTAGAAATGCCCTCCCCATTCCCACTTTGTCTTACCCTCTAAAAGGAGTAACATCCCTCATTTTAGGTGGGAAGGTGTGTACTGCCACCTAAACGTTTGAGTCATTCCCCAGAGGAGAGGGGATGGGGCAACATCTCATCTCTTCCTTTTGCTGTTCCCTTTTTTCCCCTGCTCTTGGTTTTGTCCTATCCTACACTTACGATTTCTATTTTGGGTTGAACTTGCTGCTTTTTCCTCATATTGAAAAGATGACATTGCCCCAAGAGCCAAAATTAAATGGGAACTGGAAAAAAAAAATCCACTGTGCAAAGATTGTCTTTCTTCCCTAGCCTGCAGGGATGATATATGGAAGCAGAGTCCAACACCACCTTTGTTAAGAGCCTAGAAACTCAAAGAGTGGGCACTCCTGAGAGAGGGCCTCATGCACACACCACGGCACCTGAGGACCTGGTGGGAGAGCAGCCCCCGCCCCAGTTCACAGAGCAGCTGCCATCGCCCAGGCTAACCTGGAGCCTGCAGGTAGCAGTGTCTGTTGGAGGATCACACATATGTTGTTGCTAGACAATGTACCTTGAACAATGCAAATATACAGCAGTTTTGCAAACACCAGAGCAGACAAAAGCCATTCTTGATATTTTACCCTTAATTTGGAATAAATCCTTTGTGCAACAGAGCATTTCCCTCATCCTTTATAAAAAGCTCCTTTTAAGGCAGACCTTTGGACAACCAAGGGGACGATGTCCCCTTGGTCAGACTTCTTTTTACCAGGATGTGACAGAGTTAGCCTGCAGTGTGAGAAGACAAGGCCTCTGACACCACATGAAGGGAGTGAGACAGATCCGGTCAGGGCTGATGGCTGTCAGAGGGTTCACGACTCCACACTCAGAGGCGGATTCTTTTCCAATTCCCCTGCTCTGTGAGACAGTCACATTCACAGAGTGTCTCTGTAGAAGCTTTTATGGAAGCTTTTAAATTTGTTTCACAAAATGTTAACCTGGCTGTGTTTTCTGCATTGCATATATTTAAGGTGTATGACTTGATGATTTGATTGGTAGAATTTTTGATTGTTTACTTTTTCCTTTTTTCATACTGCATTAAGTATAACAAAAAGGGAAAGGAAACTTCTAAAATACATCGGATCTCATTTTCCCTTTACAAGCATTTTGCTTCCTATGACTCAACTTTTACATTAGTCAGGATTCTCCAGAGAAACAGACTCAATAGGCTATATAGAGATGAATAAGAGGAAATTTAGGGACTGGACATGGTGCCTCACACCTGTAAACCCAGCACTTTGGGAGGCTGAGGCAGGCAGATCACTTGAGGTCAGGAGTTCGAGACCAGCCTGGCCCGTCTCTACTAAAAATACAAAAAGTAGCCAGGCGTGGTGGCACATGCCTATCGTCTCAGCCACTCCGGAGGCTGAGGCAGGAGAATCACTTGAACCTGGGAGGCAGAGGATGCAGTGAGCTGAGATCGTGCCACTGTGCTCCAGCCTGGGCAACAGAGTGAGACGCCCTCTCAAATAAAAAGAAATAAATAAATACATACATACATAAATAAGATGAGATTTATTCTAGGAGCTGGCTCATGTGATTATGCAGGCTGGGAAGTCCCACGGCAGGCTGTGTGCAGGCTGGAGGCCGGGAAAGCCAGGGGTATACTGCAGCCGGAGTCCAGAGGCCAGAGAACCTGGGGAGCTTATGGTTTAAGTCCTGGAGTCCAAAGTCCTGAGCACCAGGAATGCAGACATCCAAGGGCTGGAGAAAATGCAGGTCCCTTGGCCGGGCGCAGTGGCTCACGCCTGCAATCCCAGCACTTTGGGAGGCCGAGGCAGGCGGATCACGAGGTCAGGAGATTGAGATCATCCTGGATAACATGCTGAAACCCTGTCTCTACTAAAAATACCAAAAATTAGCCCATCTCTACTAAAATAAAAATACAAAACATTAGCCGGGCATGGTGTCGGGCATCTGTAGGCCCAGTTACTTGGGAGGCTGAGGCAGGAGAATGGCATGAACTCAGGAGGAGGAGCTTGCAGTGAGCCGAGATCGCGCCACTGCACTCCAGCCTGGGCGACAGAGGGAGACTCCATCTCAAAAAAATAAAAAATAAAAAATAAAAATGCAGGTCCCAGATCCAGAAAAGAGAGAGAGAGAATTCCCTTTGCCTCCTCCTTTTTCGTTTTGCCTGGATTCTCAGTGGATGGCATATGCCCACCCACATTCGTGAGGGTGATCTTTAGTCAATGGATTCAAATGCCAATCCCTTTCAGAAACACCCTCACACACACCCAGAAAGGCTGCTCTACAGGCCATCTGGGTATCCCTTAATCCAGTCTAGTTGACCTGTGACATTAGCTGCTGCAACTCTTTATTTCATGTCTTCAGCTGGTGTATTGAGAACCATAACAGAATCCATCCACCTACGCCATCAGGATTCATCAACACAGGTGCAACTTAGTTTAAAAGATGAGGCTTTGGAGGAAGATATTTCAACCACCAAGTCCTACTTGTCACTAAAAGTAGAATTTCAGATCAGTGGGTGGACACTGGGCAGGAGGCACTGTTGTGTGGCATCCCTCAGAGAGCTCTGCAGGGTCTCATCCTGAAGGCTGCACAAGGTGGTGGGTGACGGGGATGCCCGCTGAGCCTGAGGCCCAGGGCAGCCTGACAGAGGGCCTGTGTCTCAGCCCTCTCAGGCAGAGGGTTAGAACCAGGCAGCCTGGCGTCTTGATTTCCAGAGCCCTTTATCCTCATCCTCTTGGTCTCATGTCCTGGTCTGGACTCTTAACTAGCTGGTTAGTTCTTGACCAAGGTTGGGCTTCCTCCACTCCCACCTCTGTTTCTGTTTTCTAATTTTTATGAGCTACCTATCTCTTCCCTAGAATCTTAGAAATAATGGCTATTTCATCTGTCTGTAGCCATGTCTATAGCATCTATAGGCTTAAAAATGTTCTCACGGAGGCTGGGAGTGGTGGCTCACACCTGTAATTCCAGCACTTTGGGAGGCCGAGTTGGGCAGATCACAAGGTCAGGAGTTCGAGACCAGCCTGACCAACATAGTGAAATCCTGTCTCTACTAAAAACACAGAAAAAATAGCTGGGCGTGGTGGCAGACCCTTGTAATCCCAGTCACTCGGGAGGCTAAAGCATCGGAGAATCGATTGAGCCCGGGAGGTGGAGGTTGCAGTGAGCCGAGATTGCGCCATTGCACTCCAGCCCGGGTGACAGTGCGAGACTCTGTCTCAAAAAAAAAAAAAAAAAGGTCTTCGCAGATGATCCAGGAAAGGCTCTTTGAAGGGTCCCTTTTTTGCCAGGGTTTTGCCAGGCTCTTTTCCATACTGACTGATGACGGCCAAAGAAATAAGTGGGAAGAAGGAGTCCACGGAAACTGCCTGGCTATTTCTGAGCCACTGTCCCCTGTCCCAGAGGCTTTGCTTGGGCAGACAGGGCAGTTCAGCTTCCTGAGAGGTGGGGAAAAGGGCAGGAAAAGGGGAGAAAGGAAGAACAAATCCCTCTCATTTGATCAGTTCGTTTATTGAATGTTTCTTGAGAATAAAGACATGCAAAAGATGCAGCCTGTCCTCTGGAAGCAGACAGTATCGATTCTCCCAGGCACTTGGGAGGAGCCAGATGGACTCTCAGGGTCTCATCGTGCTGCTCTCCCAGGTCTTGCCTTAGGCACCACCATTACTGCATTTGAGAAATGGTGTGCTTAAAATGTAAGGGGGCGGCCAGGTGCAGCAGCTCACGCCTGTAATCCCAGCACTTTGGGAGGCCGAGGCAGGCGGATCATGAGGTCAAGAGATCGAGACTATCCTGGCTAACATGGTGAAACCCCCGTCTCTACTACAAATACAAAAAAATTAGCCAGGCATAGTGGCAGGCGCCTGTAGTCCCAGCTACTCGGGAGGCTGAGGCAGGAGAATGGCGTGAACCCGGGAGGCGGAGCTTGCAGTGAGCCGAGATGGCGCCAGTGCACTCCAGCCTGGGTGACAGAGCGAGAGCGAGACTCTGTCTCAAAAAAAAAAAAAAAAAAAAACAGAAGGGGGCAGCTTGCACCATTAGGATGGCTACTATCAAAAAAAAAAAAAAAACAGAAGGGGGCAGCTTGCACCAAAAAAAAAAAAAAAAACAGAAAATAAGTGTTGGTGAGGATGCAGAAAAGTTGGAACCCTTGTGCACTGTTGGTGGGAATGTAAAATGGTGCAGCCACTATGTAAAACAGGATGGCAGTTCCTCAAAAACTTAAAAATAGAATTACCATATGATCCAAAAATTCCGCTGTTGAGTATATACGCCAAAGAAAGCAGGGTCTTGAAGTGATATTTGTACACCGCGTTCGTAGCAGTATTATTCACATTAACCAAAAGGTGGAAGCAAGCCAAGCGTGCATCCACAGACAAGTGCATAAACAAAATGTGGTGTATTCATACAATGGAATATTATTGAGGATAACATTTCTGCTACGTGAAATGAGCTAATCACAAAAGAACAAATACTGCATTATTCCAGTTACATGAGGTGTCTAGAGTCATCAAATTCACAAAGACAGGAAGATGCTGATTGCCAGGGGCCGTGCAATGGGGAGGGGAAGGGATGGGTACACGGTTTCAGTTTTGCAAGATGTAAAGAGTCCTGGAGATAGATGGCGGGGATGGCTGCACAACACTGTGAATGTATTTAACACGACTAAACTGTACACTTAAAATGGTTAAAAATAAAAAATGGTAAATTTTATTTTGAGATGGAGTCTCGCTCTGTCACCTGGGCTGGAGTGCAACCGCGTGACCTTGGCTCACTGCAACCTCTGCCTCCCAGGTTCAAGCAATTCTCCTGCCTCAGCCTCCAAGTAGCTGGGATTACAGGTGCCCATGACCACACATGGTTAATTTTTTTTGTATTTTTAGTAGAGACAGGGTTTCACCATGTTGGCCAGGCTGGTTTTGAACTCCTGACCTGAAGTGATCTGCTGGCCTCAGCCTCCCAAAGTGCTAGGATTACAGGCGTGAGCCACCGCGCCCAGCCAAAATGGTAAATTTTATTGTATGTGTTTTTCACCACAACTTTTTATGAAAAACCTAAGGAGAAGTGTTGAAACTACCAAGGAGAGGTGTTATTGAGAATAAACTCCAACAGCCAAAACCTGTTGGTCCTCTTTGGTCACTTGGAGCAAGTGAGAGGGGCTGCCCTGACCTCAAGCCTCCCCTCTCCAATTGTTTCAAGGTTCGCTTCTGTGGAAACGAAAATGGAGGTTTACTTAAACCCTGGCATGTGTTTTATTTTGTCCTAATTGTGTGGCCAGGCATTTGCTGTTCTCATTCGTTCTGCCAAGTCAGCACCAGAGGCCGGCGAGGTGGCCATGGAGATGAACGAGTCCTTCCAGATGGCAGAGAGCGGTGTGAGGCTGAGGCTTGTCATCGTGATATGCAATGCCCCTGAACTCTGAAGCTGAGAACTTCCTTTGGGCGGCTGGGTGACCATCTGTGAACACTTCCACCCCAAACACCATCATCAGTGGTTTTATGATGATGTTTGAGTTCCTAGTGTAGCAGTTAAATTTTGTAGCAAAAGCTATAATGCTCCTTTATACTTTGTTAAATTATCTTTGGACAAAGAATTATGCAAGAAGGTGCAGAATGAAGGATTCCTTTCTGAAACACAATAAAAAGGGCACATCAATGTTTTTCGGTAGCTCCTGGGGCCGTCTTCCCCTGACAATGTTTCTTAGCGCTGAAACGCATGCATGTTCTTGCAGAGCCAGCATCTGAGTGAGGAAAAGCTTGGCACCCTGATGTCCTGAGTGGGCTCAAGTGCAGGCTTCCAGGACCATGGTGCCCAAGCTACAGGCAGCCAAAGTTTCAGACGTTACCATAGCTAATTGTAATTAACTCAGCTTCATCCTCACAAAGCTGAGGACATTAACACTGTAATTAGCTCCATTTTCCAGCAGGGGACCTGGGGTTTAGACACAGAGTTAGGTTTTGCTCAAGGTCATGCAGCAAGTAAATGTGAAAAATGAGGTTTGAACGCAGGCCATCTGGGTCTAGAGGCTGAAGACTTTACTACAATCAGCTTGGGCTCTGGTGGCAGGAATGTCAACACCATCAGAACAATACAGAACTCAGGAAAGCTCCAGTTCCAGAGAAGATGTTAAGGACACCACAGTGTCAGAAGGTGTCACACTGGTTTTGTTTTCAAATCAAGAAGGCGCTGAAAGGAGGCAATCAGATATTGGGGAAAAAATCACTACCCAGTTGGGGCACATGCACGAGCCTGCAGGGACAGGACGGAGGGAGGGTAAGGTATCTCCACCCAGACCCTCAACTCACCTTCTCCCTCCTTCTGGGTTCAAGTGATTCTCCTGCCTCAGCCTCCCAAGTAGCTGAGATTACAGCTGCCCACCACTACGCCTAGCTAATTTTTGTATTTTTAGTAGAGACAGGGTTTCACCATGTTGGTCAGGCTGGTCTTGAACTCCTGACCTGAGGTGATCCACCCGCCTCGGCCTCCCAAAGTGCTGGGATTAAAGGCGTGAGCCACCGCGCCTGGCCTCCAGTCCCTTCTTTTGGCCTGTAGTTATAAAGGTAATTGTAACCATGAAATATCCAAGATATAAGTTCCCTTTGCCGACTTGGTTTACCCATGTTTTCGTGGGCTCTGTGTCTTCTCAGCCTATATCCTGTGACAGTCATTCACCGATTCACCCAATATCCATTCTCTCATTTCTTATGACCAAATTAACTTCAACCTTTTCTAACTTTGCAATAACAGAAAATCGGAATAATTTATCTCCTTCCTTCTGTCTCCCAGTAACGCACACACATGCACGTGCCTGCACGTGCTAGTGCACACATATGTACATACAACATAGTTTCTAGAAAACGTTCATCTAGCTCAGTTTTTTGGCCCTTAATCGAATGTGTGAGTGGTGTAAGGATGGATTTTCTTGATCCTGTGCTATGTTTAAGGCAATATGTCTCCATCTGATCCGGGTTATGTCTCTACAAATGTTGGATTTATGTAAATGCCACTCTGTCTCCAACCAGTACAGCACATGATTTAGCTGTAGTTCAGTGATGTTATTTTGGAGAACTGCATGAGTTCTAACTACAGAATTTAAGAAATTCTATATTAAAGGAGAAAAACAAGCATCAGTGCTGGCTTTTTAAAAAACTATTTATTTCAAAATGATTGCAGACTCACAGGGACTTGTAAAAATAGGAAATAGAGTTTGTGCAGCCCTCCCTCACCTTCCTTCCCCCAGTGGTGACATCTTTTATAACTCTATTGCAACCTGAGAGCCAAGGACCAAGAAATTAACACTGCTACATTACACTACAACCTTATTCAGTTTTCACTTTTTTTTTACCCTGAATTAATTAATTTGTGTGTGTGTGTGTGTGTGTGTGTAGTTTTATGCAATTTTACTCTGTGTATAGATTTATGTAATGTCATGATCAGGATATGGAGCCATTTTATCATCTCTGGGGAACTATCTCATACCCATCCTATCCAGGCTCACCCATCCACCCACCCCGTCCCTATCAGCAACCACTAACCTGTTCTCTATCTCTATAGTTTTGTCATTTTGAGGATGTTTTGAAATGAACTCGTACCATATCAAAAAACCATTTCAAATTGGCTATTTTTAGTAAGTATAATGCCCTTAAGATCCATTCAAGCTACTGCATGTATCAGTAGTTTTCATTGCTGAGTAGTATTTTCTTTCCTGGATGAGCCAGAGTTTGTTCAACCCTTCATCCTTTGAAGGACAGTTGGGTTGTTTCTGCTGTCTGGTTATTATGAATAAAGTCGCTGTGAGTGTTCACGAGTTTGTGTGTGAATATAACTTTCCATTTCATTACTGGATTGTATTGTTAGTACATGCCTAGTTTGTTGTTCTCTTTTTGAGATGGAGTCTCGCTCTGTCAGTCAGGCTGGAGTGCAGTGGCACCATCTCAGCTCACTGCAACCTCCGCCTCCCAGGCTCGAGCAGTTCTCCTGCCTCAGTCTCCCGAGTAGCTGGGACTGCATGTACTTGCCACCATGCCTGGCTAATTTTTGTATTTTTAGTGGAGACAGGTTTTTGCCATGTCGGCCAGGCTGGTCTTGAACTCCTGACCTCAAGTGATCCACCCACCTCAGCCTCCCGAAGTGCCAGGATTATAGGCATGAGCGGCCGCACCTGGTTGTATATGCCTAGTTTTTGAAGAAACTTATTTTCCAGGGTGGTCATACCACTTTTTTACTTCCACTAGCTATGTGTGAGAATTCCAGTTTCTCAACATCCTTGCCAACATTTCATGTTATGCCTATTTTTATATTTTAGCTATTTAAAAAAATTTTTTTTTCTTATTTTTTGATCTGTGCCCAGGCTGGAGTGCAGTGGCACGATCTCCACTCACTGCAACCTCCGCCTCCCTTGTTCAAGTGATTGTCCTGCCTCAGCCTCCCAAGTAACTGGAATTACAGGCATGTGGCACCACACTTGGCTCATTTTTTTACATTTTAGTAGAGACAGGGTTTCGCCATGTTGACCAGGCTGGGCTTGAACTCGTGACCTATATGATCAACCCGCCTCGGCCTCCCAAACTTAGAATTATAGACGTGAGCCACCAGGTCTGGCCCCTATTTTAGCCATTCTTAAGCTATGTAATAATATCTCATTGTAGTTTAAACTTGCATTTCCTTAATAGCAATGATGTTGAGTATATTTTCATGTGCTTATTTGTCATCTGCATCTCCTCTTCAGTGAAATGTAAAGTTCATGTCTTTTGTACATTTTCTAATTGGATTCTTTGGTTTGGTTTTTATCATTGTTTTACTGTTGAGTTTCAAGTATTCTTTATGTATTCTAGATACAAGTCCTTTGTCAGATGCGTGGTTTGCAAATATTTTTCTCTCCATTTGTAGCATGTCTTTTCATCCTCTTACCAGGGTCTCTGAAGCCACAAAAAATTAATTTTGGCCAGACATGGTGGCTCACGCCTATAATCCAGCACTTTGGGAGGCCGAGGCAGGTGGATTACCTGAGGTCAGGAGATCGAGACCAGCCTGATCAACACGGCAAAACCCTATCTCTACTAAAAATACAAAAAAAATGAAAAATAAAAAACTAGCCAGGCATGGTGGCGTGTGCCTATAATCCCAGCTATTCAGGAGGCTGAAGCAGGAGAACTGCTTGAGCCCAGGAGGCGAAGGTTTCACTGAGCTAAGATTGTACCACTGCACTCCAGCTTAGGTGACAGAGTGAAACTATGTCTCAAAAAAAAAAAAAAAAAGTTTTAATTTTGACCAAGTTTAACGTATTGCTTTTTCATTTAGGTGTTGTTGTTTGGGTGCCAAGTCTAAGAACGCTTGCTTCACCCTAGGTCTAGAAGATTTTCTCCTAGGTTTTCTTCTGAAAGTTTTACAGTTTTATGCTTTACATTTAAATCTGTGATCCATTTTGAGTTAATTTTTGTGTAAAGTGTGAGGTTTAGGTTGAGGTGTTTTGTTTTGGTTTGGTTTTGCCCATAGGTATTCAATTGCTCCTGTATCATTTGTTGAAAAGGTTATCTTTCCTTAAATTGCTTTTGCACATTTGTAAACAATCATTGGGGCATATTTGTGTGGACCTATTTCTGGGTTCTCTATTTTGTTCCATAGTCTCTCTGCCAATATCATGCATAGCTCTATAGTAAGCCTTAATATTGGGAAAAGCGATTCCTCTCATTTCATTCATCTTTTGGAAGATTGGTTATTCTAGTGCCTTCCCTTTCCATATAAAATTTCAAATATGCTTGTCTATGTATACAAAAAGCCTTGATGGGATTTTGACATAAATTACTTTAAAACTACCGAGTAATTTGGGAGAGTTGACATTTTTACTATGTTGAGTCTATCCATGAACATGGCATGTCTCCATTTGTTTACATCTTCTTTGATTTTTTTAATTAGCAGTTTGCAGTTTTCAGCAGACAGACCTGAACAAGTTTTATTAGACTTGTATCTAAATATTTATCTTTTTTGAGTAATTATAAATATTTTGTTTTAAAATTTGGTTTCTTCATGTTGTTGCTAGTACATAAAAATACAATTTATTTTTCTGTGTTGATCTTGTATCTTGGACTTTGCTGTACCCACTTAGTTCTAGGAGCTTTTCTAGATTTCTGATACGGTTTGGCTGCGTACCCACCCAAATCTCACCTTGAATTGTAATAATCCCCACATGTCAAGGGCAGGGCCAAGTGGAGATAATTGAATCATGGGGGCAGACTCCCCCTTACTGTTGCTGTGTTAGTCAAGTCTCATGAGATCTGATGGTTTTATAAATGGGAGTTCCCCTGCACAATCTGTCTTGCCTGCCTCCATGTAAGATGTGACTTCGCTCATCATTTGCCGTCTGCCACAATTGGGAGGCCTCCCAGCCCTGCGGAACTGTGAGTCCATTAAACGTTTTTCCTTTATAAATTACCCAGTCTTGGGTATGTCTTTATTAGCAGTGTAAGAATAGACTAATACAATATCTTACTTAGCATATTTTGCTTAAATAATCAGGTCATCTGAAAATATGGACAGATTTATTTCTTCTTGAGCTGTATGCTTTTTATTTTCTTTTCTTGCCTTATTTTACTGACTAAAAACTTGAGAAGAAGGATCCTTATCTTGTTCCATCATCTTATAAGAAAAAAATGAGCTTTCACCATTGAGATGATGTCAACTGTAGGTTGTTCTGTAGATGACCTTAATCAAGTTTAGGAGGTTCCTTCATATCTAGTTTGCTGAAGGTTTTTATCATAAAATGATGTTGAATTCTGTCAATGATATTAATTTTGATTATATCAAACTTTAACCATATTAAAAATGATCACATCAATTTTAGCATGATCAAATCAATTGTTATGATCATATGATTTTTCTTCTGTTGATATGGTGGATTATATTGATTGATTTAGTGTTGAACCAGCCTTGCATAGCTGCATACATTGCTCATGGTGTATTATTCTTTTAGTACATTGCTAGGTTTGATCTGCCAATATTTTGTAACAGATTTCTGTATTTAATTTCATGAAATATAATGGTCTGTAGTTTTCTCTTTCTTTCTTTCCTTCCTTTTCCTTTCTTTCTTTCTTTCTTTTCTTTTCTTTCATCTTTCTCCTTTTCTTTCATCTTTGTGTGGGTTTTGTTTTAGAATTAGGGTAATACTGGTCTCATAAAATAGATAGGAAGTGTTCCTTCCTCTTCAGTTTTCTGGACAATATTTGTACAATTAGTGCTTGTTCTTATTTAAACATTTGGTAGAATCTCCAGTGAAACCATCAGGATCTGGAATTTTTTCAGAAGCTTTTAATTCATTAATTCAATTTATAATAGTTATAAGACTACTCAAATTATGTTTCATATTAGTTGAATTTGGTAATTTGTGATTTTCAAGGAATGTGTCCATTTTATCTAAGTTGTTAAATTTAAGTGCGTAGAGATGTCTGTAGTACTTCTTATTATCCTTTTAGTGAATGCAGATGCCATACTGATACTCCCTTTTTCATTTCTAATACTGTTACTTTGTGTCTTCACCCTGTTGTTGCCAGTCTTGCGATAAGTTTGTCATTTTTACTGATATTTTCTTTTATTTTCTTTTTTTTCTTGATGGAGTCTCGCTCTGTCGCCCAGGCTGGAGTGCAGTGGCGCCATCTCAGCTCACTGCAAGCTCTGCCTCCCGGGTTCACACCATTCTCCTGCTCAGCCTCCCGAGTAGCTGGGACTATAGGCACCCGCCACCATGCCCAACGAATTTTTTTTGTATTTTTAGTAGAGACGGGGTTTCACCGTATTAGCCAGGATGATCTCCATCTCCTGACCTCGTGATCCACCCGCCTTGGCCTCCCAAAGTGCTGGGATTACAAGTGTGAGCCACCGTGCCCGGCCTTTATTGATATTTTCAAAGAGTCAGCTTTTTATTTCATTAATTTTCTCTATTACTACATTTTTAGTTTCTTTCTGCTCTTCTCTTATTTTTTTTTGTTTGTTTTGTGTTTATTTTTTCCTTCTTTTTCTGGTCTCCTGAGATGGGTGCTTAAATTTTTGACCTTAGGATCTTTCTTCTTTTCTAACCTAAGCATTTGGTGCTATAAATTTCCCTCTGTGCACTGCTTTAGCTGCATTTCACAAATTTCGATATGTTGTGTTTTCATGCAGCTATGTGTACTTTTATTTTTTTTAATTGACCTTTTAAACCATTTTAAAGTATACAATTCAGTGGTATTAGTGCATTCAAAATGTCATGTTGGGCCAGGCGCAGTGGCTCACGCCTGTAATCCCAGCACTTTGGGAGGCTGAGGCAGGTGGATCACAAGGTCAGGAGATCAAGACCATCCTGGCTAACACAGTGAAACCCCATCTCTACCAAAAACACAAAAAAAATTAGCCGGGCGTGGTGGTGGGTGCCTGTAGTCCCAGCTACTCGGGAGGCTGAGGCAGGAGAATGACGTGAACCTGGGAGGCCAAGCTTGCAGTGAGCCGAGATGGCGCCACTGCACTCCAGCCTGGGCAACAGAGGGAGACTCCGTCTCAAAAATAAATAAATAAAAAGTCATGTGTTACCATTACCACTATCCATCTCCAGAATTTTTTCATTATCCCAAACCGAAACTGTATCCATTAAATAGTAAGTCCTTATTCCCCCTTTTGCTAGTTCCTGGTAACCTCTATTCTACTCTCTGTCTATACATTTGCCAGTTCTAGGTGCTTCATACAAGTGAAATCATACAATTTGCCTGAGTCTGGCTTATTTCACTTAGCACAATGTTTTCAAGGATCATCACATGTTGTAGCTTATGTCAGAGTTTCCTTCCTTTTTAAGACTGAGTAATAATTCAGTTCATCGTATGTATGTGCCACATTTTGTTTATTCATCCATCCATTGCTGGGCTCTTGGGTTCTTTTCACCTATTGTGAATAATGCTGCTGTGAACAGCAATGAACAACTCTCTATTTATTCTCTGCTTTCAATTCTGTGTAAGTATATACCCAGAAGTTAAATGACTGGATTGTAAGGTAATTCTAAGTTTAACGTTTTGCAAAACTCAAACAGTTTTCCGCTGTGACTGCATCATTTTACATCCCCACCAGCAGTGCACAAGGGTTACATTTCTTCACATCCTCACCCACACTTGTCATTTTCAATTTGGGAGGGTAATAGTCATCCTAATGGGTATGAAGTAATACCACATTTTGACTTGCATTTCTCTAGTAATAATGTTTAACATCTTTGATGTGTTTATTGGCTGTTTGTACAGCTCCTTGGGAGAAATGTCTATTCACGTCCTTTGCCCATTTTTAAATTGAGCTGCTTGTGGTTTGTTACTATTGTTGTTCAGTTGTAGGAGTTCTTTACATATTCAGGAAATTATTCTATGTGACTTTACTCTTTAAATTTGTGAAGGTTTGTTTTATGATCCAGGTTTTCATCTATCTTCAATGTTCCATGGTGCTTGAAAAGCATGTATATTATGCTGTTGTCATTTAGAATATTCTATCAATGTCCATTAGATCATGTTGGTTGATGGTGATGTTTAGTTCATTGGTATCTTTGCTGATTTTCTATCTAATAGTTCTATCAATTGCTGACAGAGGGGAATTCAAGTACCCAACCATAATTGGGGATTTGTCTAGTTCTTTTCTCAGTTCTGTATTTACTTCATGCATTTTGATGTTCTGTCCTTTGGTGTTTGGTACATGCACATTTAAGATCACTGTGTGTTTTTGGAGGGTTGCATCTTTTATTTATTTATTTATTTAAGACAGATCCTCACTCTGTCACCCAAGCTGGAGTGCAGTGGCACCATCTCAGCTCACTGCAACCTCCATCTCCTGGGTTCAAGTGATTCTCCTGCCTCAGTTGCCCAAGTAGCTGAGATTACAAGTGGGCGCCAACACACCCAGCTAATTTTTGTAATTTTAGTAAAGACAGGGTTTCACCATGTTGGCCATGTTGGTCTCGAACTCCTGACCTCAAGTGATCTACCTGCCTCGGCCTCCCAAAGTGCTGGGATTACATGTGTAAGCCACTGTTCCTGGCCAGGTTGCATTTTTTATCATTATATAATGTCCCTGGTAATTTTCTCTTGGAAGTCTACTATATCTGTTACGAAGCCACTCCAGTTGGCATGGCGTATCTTTTCCATTCTTTTATATTCAATCTACTTATTTCATTATAGTGAGTTTCTTATGGGCTTCACATAAATGGGTCATTTTTTAATCCATTCTTCCAATCTCTGTTTTTCAGTTGGTCACTAATTGTATTTTATAGAGACCATTTATATTAAAAATAATTACTAATATATTAGGGCTTAGGTCTTCCATTTTATTATTGATCTTCTGTATGTTTTCTCCAGTTCTTGTTCCTCTGCATATCTTTTCTTGATTTCTTGTGGATTACCTGAATGTTATTTAGCGTTTCATTTTGATTTGTTCATAATGTTTTTTAGTTTATTCCTTTGAATAATTTTCTTAGTGGTTGCACTAGGTATACAAAATACATATGAAGCATATCACAGTCTACTGGTATGGACATTTACCACAGTGAAGTGTAGAAACTTTACTTCCTTTTATTTTCCTTTGCACTCTCCAATTTTTAAATATCATTGTTTTAAGTACTTCTCCCATATACACTGAGTACCATATCAGATGGCATTATAATGTTTGTTTTAACCATCAAATATAATTTTATAAGGAGAAGGATAGTCTATTATGTTTGCCCTTCTCTTTACTTATTCTATATTTTTTTCTTTCATTCTGCAGCTCCTTTCCTCTTTCTGTCATCTCCATCTGCTACCATTTCCATTCTGTTTCTTTAGCTGTTCTTTAAGAGTAGATTTGGCTGGGTGTGGTGGCTCATGCCTGTAATCCCAGCACTTTGGGAGGCCAAGACAGATGTATCACTTGAGGCCAGGAATTCGAGACCAGCCTGGCCAACATAGTGAAACCCCATGTCTACTAAAAATACACAAATTAGCGGGGCATGGTGGGGCACACCCGTGATCCCAGCTACTCTGGAGGCTGAGGCAGCAGAATTCTTGAACCCAGGAGGCAGAGGTTGCAGTGAGTCGAGGGCATGCCACTGCACTCCAGCCCCGGTGACACAGTGAGATCCTGTTTCAAAAATTAAAACAAATAAATAAAAATTTTAAAAAGAGTAAATCTGATGGCAACAAATTCTATTCCTTTGTCTGTGAATGTCTTTATCCTTCAGAGGCAAATGGTACTTTCACTAGTTAGAGGACGTAGGGTTTACAATTCTTTATTTTTCAGCACTTGAAAAATGCTGGGCTACTTCCTCCTAGTCTCCATGGTTTCAGATGATGACTCCTCTGTCATTCAAATCATTGGTCCCCTGTAACTAATTCATTGTTTCTTTCTAGCTGCTTTCAATTGTGTTTCTTGGGGATTTTTGTCTCAAGTTTTCAGAAGTTTTATTAAAATGTATTTTGATGTGGATTCTTTTGATTTTATTCTGTTTGAGGTTCACTTAGCTTTTTGAATCTATAAGTTTATGCCTTTCACCAAAGTTGGGGAATTTTCACCCATTATTTCTTCGGCACCTTTTCAGCTTCACAAATTTTCTCCTATCCTGGAACTCCGATGACATAAAAGCTAGTTCTTTTGTCATTGTCCTGCAGGTTATGAGACTTTGTTCATTTTTTTCCCAGGCTATTTTCTCTATTTATTTATTTATTTACTCACTTTTTGAGACGCAGTCTTGCTCTGTCATCCAGGCTGGAGTGCAGTGGCATGATCTCGGCTCACTGCAACCTCCACCTCCCAGGTTCAAGTGGTTCTTCTGCCTCAGCCTCCCGAGTAGTTGAGATTACAGGTTCCCGCCACCATGCCCGGATAATTTTTGTATTTTTAGTAGAGACAGCATTTCACCATGTTGGCCAGTCTGATCTCGAACTCCTGACTTCAGGAGATCCCCCGCCTCGGCCTCTCAAAATGCCGGGATTACAGGCGTAAGCCACGGAGCCGGCCCTCTTTGTATTATTTAGATTAAATTTTATTTCTCTCTTCTCACATTCACTAATTTTATTCTCTATCATCTCTAAGCTAGTACGGAGCTCATTCAGCAAATTGTTTATTTCAGTTCCTGTATTTTTAGTTCTATAATTTTCATTTAGTTCTTTTTTTACATCTTCTATTTCTTTGCTGAGACTTTCTATTTTTACTTGTTTCAGGAGTATTTATAATTGCTTGTTGAAACTTCTTGTGATGACTGCTTTGAAATCTTCATCAGCGAATTTCAACCGCTGAATCATCTTCGTGTGTGCTTTTGTTTGTTGTCTGTTGTCATTCAAGTTGTTATTTTCTGGGTTCTTGGCATGACAAGTGGTCTTTGATTGTATCTTGGATATTTTGGGTACTATGTTAGAAGACTCAGAGTCTGTCTTCTTTAAAGCTTCCATTTTAGCAGGCAGTCTCCCCATTTAGATTTAGGATGCAAGTCCTTTAGGCTGTGGTTCCAGTGACGAGGTTTCAGAGCCCTTGTAGTGCTATTGTAGTCAAGTGTGTTCGTGTGCTACTTGGGGGCACTCTGCAATGTGTATGTACATTTGCATGTGTGAAACTTTCATACTGGTCCAGTTCTAATCTTTTGACGTGTTGAATCCACCAGTTTTACCTTTGGGTTGATCAGCTGTCTGCTCCAGACCTTCTATGCAGGCTTAAAGAATCATTTTCTCCAGCTTTTTCCTATCTGAGATCCTCTTCCCCATGTCTAGCTGGGGGTGGGGACAGAAGTCCAGACTCCCCACTCCATCTCTGCAGACACCATGCCAGTAGGGAAGGAACTTGCTGCCGACAGTCCCCTGGCCCTGGTGGGTGGGAGTGGGAGTCCACACCCCCTACCTGGCCTCTGCCAATGGCACCAGCCCAGGCTGCCTGCTGCTGCTGGGCAGGGCATGGGAGTGCAGACTCTCTTTGAGACTTCACTGCAGTGCTGGAGTTGCTGCGGTGTTCACTTAGCTGAAGGTAAAGTGGGTATTATCAAAAAAGATTTCTGTCCTGTGGGCTGCCCATTTCCCTGTCTCTGCTAGAGAAATAAGGTTTTTTTTCAAGCTTTATTTTCCATCTGTGCCTTATGGTGGTTCTGGGTTGCAGGCTTCTCTAGCACCCAGTCCAGAATATAGCAAAGATAAAAAGAAAACCCAGAGATTCGCCACCACCTCAGTCCTCAAGTTCTGAGTTCTCCAGCCAGGCTGCCTGCCTCTTTTTTACTTTTCCAAGGGTCCTTATGATTGTCCATTGAATTATTTCCAGGGTTTTTAGTTTTACTTAACAGAAAGGAGCAGAGGGAAGTGAATCTACTTGTCTAGGAGTAGAAAGCCGGCTCCTTTTTTATGCTAGATGTTTTTGTCTTTTACATTGTAACTAGAAACTCCTGGATTTTTTTCCTCAGAATATTGGAGTCAATCAATGTTTCTTTCATTTTCAAATACAGAGATGTTTTAGAACGTGTTTACTAAAATGATAAAGAATCAGGTTAACAGAGGCCAGGAATGGTGGTTCATGCCTGTAATCCCAGCACTTTGGGAAGCCGAGGCAGGTGGATCACCTGAGGTCAGGAGTTCAAGATCAGCCTGGCCAACATGGCGAAACCCCGTCTCTACTAAAAAATGCAAAAATTAGCTAGGCGTGGTGGCAGGCATCTGTAATCCCAGGTACTCGGGAGGCTGAGGCAAGAGAATCGCTTGAACCCAGGAGGCGGAGTTTGCAGTGAGTCGAGATCGTGCCTCTGCACTCCAGCCTGGGTGAAGACTTCATCTAAAAAAAAAAAAAAAAAAAAAAAAATGGGGTGGGGGTTTCATGAGGGGCTCACTGCTCCGGGTCTTACCTGGGTTCTGCCAGTGGTGGGGCTGTTACTTTCCACTGGCAGCCACACCAAGCTGGCCACACCTGGCACCTCTGGTGCAGTGGCTGAGGATGCCCCGGAGATGAGGTCTTCAGATGCCCCTTCGTGTACACCAGATGCCAACTGCCTGCTGTAGGGGAGGGTGGTGGAGACCCTAAAGTTCAGTGTGCAGGAAGATTAGCTGGTTTGCCAGACAAACTTAGAGCATCCCTGCCCTGTGGGGTAAAGGGTAAGAACTGTCACCCTTTGGTGCTGGCTCCTGTGCCAGGACCCCCTCCCGGGACAAGTGCACACAATCCCCTCTCAGCACTGCTGGCCCATAGC
This sequence comes from Colobus angolensis palliatus, assembly GCF_000951035.1. Lineage (NCBI taxonomy): Eukaryota > Metazoa > Chordata > Mammalia > Primates > Cercopithecidae > Colobus > Colobus angolensis. Next base: position 2,129,191 of record NW_012116199.1, read on the forward strand.
CCTGCAGCTTGCAGCGGGCTCCGCCCACCTCTTCCCTACAACCCCCGCTCCTGTTTGGGGCTGTAAAAATAGAAAAATACTCCCATACAAGCCCAAAATGCTTTTGCTATTCTCTCACCCCACAACAATCAACACAGAAGACTTCTATGGCCAAATGTGTGGGGATTTCTCCCCAACAATACACAAGCAATCGGTTCTGCAGCAGACACCAGCTGGGTGTCCCCGACTTCAGTTCTGAGACTGTCCACCTGGAGGTAGCATCAGATCCGAGGGTGAGGGCGCCGTGCCCAAGACTAACCCCCTCCCCAGCCTCGCTGGATACCAGGAACAAGCGTGGGGCCTCCAGAACTCCTGACTGGCTGGCTTCAAGTTGGGGTCCCCATGGCTCCTCTTTTGGTTTGATGAATTCGCTGGAGTCGCTCTCGCAGCTCTGGGAAACACTTACCTTTAGTAGTTGATGAAAAAGGATACAAATGAAGAGATGCAGAGGGTGAGGTATGGGAGAAGGAGCACGAAGCTTCGATGCTCTCCCCAGGGACCGCCCTCCAAGAAGCAACCCGGGTTCAGCCATCCAAGAGCTCCTGGCATCCAGTTCTTTGGGGTTTTTACGGAAGCTTCACGACTGATTAAACCACTGGCTATTGGTGATCAACTCAACCTCCAGGTTGGGGGGTGGAGCTGAAAGTCCTGACCTCTCATCCTGCCTAGGTGTTTCTGGTACCCAGCTCCCCCCTCCCTAGGGGCTGCCAGCCAGCAGGTAACTCATTCCTGTACAAAAAGACATCACTGTGGAGTTGCTAAGGATTTCAGGAGTCATGTGCCGGGAAATGGGGTTCACAATATCACAGGGGCCATGCTGGGGCTCCCGTGAGCCTGAGTCACCCAGCCTCGTCCACAGTGGGCTCAGGAGCCCTGCACTGTAGAGCAGGATGTGCATCCCGTGCATGGGACAGGGGACACAGAGGACACAGAGGAGCTTGGAAGTGTGGCAGGACTGGGCCAGGACAACCCATTCTCCTGCCAAGGAATAGTGAGAGAGAAGGCTCCCCAGGGCGCAGCCACAGCACACCTGGGGGTCCATGGAAGCAGACCCCATGCAGGCCTCTCCCTGTGACTTTGGGTCATCTGAGACTGGTCATTTGAGCCCCGGCCATGCGCTGTTGATAATGTGAGACCATAGCCTATCCAGGAATTCAAACTGAGGCGTCTGCTCCAGCCACCTGTGATTTATGGGCATTAATTGCACACCTGTCTTATAAAATCAGGATGGAGCCGCCACTGCTGAGGCAAGGAAAAGATTTGTCTAAAATATTGGCTGCTGTCGTCGATACTGGGACCTCTTGAGCCAGGTCCCTTCCACATTCTGATGAGGTAAGGCTGCTCTGGAAGAAAAAGGTCTCCAGAACATAAATCTATTTGACACCAAACGTCTCCTCATGGTGAGCCAAACCCCCCTGTGCAGGAGCCAGAGATACAGACACAGAAAAAGAGGAGCTGGTTCTGTCTTCAAGGACAGAAAGAAAGAGAAACTGCCTGGTGCTAAAGCAAGCCCTCTTTGCAGCTCATTCTAAGCCCAAACCAGCTCCTGCAACTCTTGCCAAAGCCGTAGCTCTTCATGGGGATGGAAAAGCAATCTCATCCTGTGTGGCCATCGGGATGATTTTCTCCTCCCCTCGTGCCTGCTGTAGACGACCTCATGTCATGACTGTTGCTTTGGCCAATGGAGCATTAGCAGTGAGGTGTGGGCAAAGGCCTGCAATATGCTTGTGCGTACAGTTGGCTCAGCTCCTGGCCTCTGGCCCTTCACCATGAGAACATGTCCAGGTGCTGCTGATCAAAAGAGGAGGAGCCTGTGGGGCACATCGGAGGCCACCCTGCCGCTTAGAGCCCAGTGCAGCTGAGCCCAGTGGCCTGCACAGCCTTGTGTGAAGTGCTACAAGACACAAACTGTGAAGCTGTCTGTTACACAGCATTATTGTGCCAATAATCCGTCACCACATCCAGGACTTTAGAGAAGCAAGACGCTGATAGGATGCTCCCGCCACCATCTTCAGAATTATCTGAAAAACAACCCTGACACCAACATAATTTTTTTTTCTCTCACTTCTTCAAATTACATTATTCCCTCAATCTGTGAGTCAGGGGTTATTTTATTTTTAAAGTTTGCTGCCTCCTCAGTAGATATAATTTGACCCTAATTTTGTAAGACATGAATATATATATATTCCAGAGATGAGACTGAAATGCTCAAGATGGTGACAGCAGTATTTCTGGGTTGAGAGATCTAGAGTGACTTATGTTCCACTGAAAACATTTCTATATTTGTTCACATTTTCTATAATAAGTCATTATTTTATGATCAGTTATATATACTTGATTTTTGAACAGACAAAGCTTAACATAAACATGGTTTAAACATAAAGTTTACTTCCCCAGAAACTTTGTTCAGAATGTCAAAAACACAGGGCAGGAAGATAAGTCAATCCTTGCACAACGGAGTCACTGTTCACCCTGGGAAGGGAGGTAACTGCCAGAAACCCAGACAAAGGGATCCTCAGATGCTGTTGGCCTCTTCTGCTTAGGAACTGATGGCAGAAAATATTTGTCCTTGAGAAAGCCAGCCCCTGATTAAATGTTACTATGCTCTGATACAGTGTCAGTAAATCATTTCCAAAACCCCAACACTGAAATAGTGGGAGGTGGCCATGACCACTTGGGTGATTTCTCACCTGGGAGGACATCATAAAGGTGAAGACAAGCACTGGGGTACAAATGTGCTTGCAATGGGGATATCTGCAGTGAGCAGAGAGTGGGGCACACACCTCCCTAGACTTGTTTCTCAGAAACACATCAGGTCACCCACTTTCTCTCCAAAAGCAGAACATAAAGTTAGATTGAGCTCATGTTCCCTTGTCCATGAATAACTGGATGTGTGAGGTTATGACAGATTTAGAACCTGCCAAAATCAGAGTGAGTATCCTTCCTGGGATAGAACACACTCTACTTCTCTGAAGTGGAATAAGATGGAAATTTCATAACCTCAAGGGACAGAGAACATTGCCCACTGCAGCAGATGGTAATACTCAGGAGCATCCTCCAGGGTTTGTCAGGTGGGCAGAATCAGAATGGGTCATGGGATGAGAGATCTATTACAGGAACGAGAACTTGCCAGTTGCGGGAGGAGCTAGAGAAGCGAAGGTATCAGAGGGAAGTTGGCAGAGTGGAGGAGTCACCAATTAGCCGGTCTGAGAAATTAAGCTCGTCGCGTTGCCAAAGCTGGTCCCTGAAGGCAGAGGAGACATCTACAGCAAGCTATTTCTTCTGTGGGTTTTCAGCCAAGCACCTGAAGATGGTCTGGAGCTATTGTCGGCCAGGAAGATGCCCCACAGTGAAGAAGACCAAATGGACAAGGAGTACAAGGACACGCAGGAGGCTGTGGCACCTCCAAGTGTGTCTGTCACCACCCCTAACTGTGCTGATCTTTGGAGGGTAATGGCTGCTGCCTGCTGATCAGAATTGGCTGAGTCCTTTCCGTAAGGAAGGAAGGGGAAAGGGAAATCAAAAGAGAATCTGGCCTTGTCAGTTTCTATGGCAAGGCTCTACCAGCAAAAAAAACAGTGGCTATGGGCCAGGCAGCCCGCCTGCTGCAGAGCCAGCTCTTCCAGCTAAGGGCTCCTCCACCTCAACACTGCTGATGCTTCCAGCCCAGTGATCCTTTGTGGTGGGAGTTTATCCTGAACATCCTTGGCCTCTACCCACAGGATTCCAAGGGCATAGTCCCGGCAAGTTATAACCAAAACCATCTCCAGACATTGCCGAATGTCCCCAGAGTGGTAGCAGACAAAATCCTGCCAGGTGAGAACCATCGTTTTACCTTCTGCATCTCAGAGTGCTGAACCAAGGTTTGAGAACACAATGAAGCTTATTCGCTCACATTGTGCTCACTAAAAAACATTGTTTTAAAAAATGTTAGGCCGGGCGCGGTGGCTCAAGCCTGTAATCCCAGCACTTTGGGAGGCCGAGACGGGCGGATCACGAGGTCAGGAGATCGAGATCATCCT
>NW_012116199.1:2136591-2145859 GCF_000951035.1 Colobus angolensis palliatus
CGAACACGGTGAAACCCCGTCTCTACCAAAAAAATACAAAAAAAAAAAAACTAGCCGGGCGAGGTGGCAGGCCCCTGTAGTCCCAGCTACTGGGGAGGCTGAGGCAGGAGAATGGTGTAAACCTGGGAGGCGGAGCTTGCAGTGAGCCGAGATTGCGCCACTGTACTCCAGCCTGGGCAACAGAGCGAGACTCCGTCTCAAAAAAAAAAAAAGAACTAATAAATGACTTCAGCCAAGTTTCAGGATACAAGATCACTATCAAAAAATCAGTTGTATTTCTATACATTAGCAGTGCAAATCAAAAAAATGAAATTAGAAAAACAGGCTGGGCACAGCGGCTCATGCCTATAATCCCAGCACTTTGGGAGGCTGAAGTGGCAGATCACTTGAGGTCAGGAGTTTGAGATCAGCCTGGCCAACATGGTGAAACCCTGTCTCTACTAAAAGTACAAAAATTAGCTGGGCATGGTAGTGCGTGCCTGTAGTCCCAGCTACTCAGAAGGCTGAGGCACAAGAATCACTTGAACACGGGAGGCACAGGTTGGAGTGAGCCAAGACTGCACCACTGCACTCCACCTTGGGCAACAGAGTAAGATTCTGTCTCAAAAAATAATAATAATAAATTAGAAAAACAAATTCATTTACGAGATAATTAAGAGGAATAAAATACCTGGGAGTAAATTTGACAAAAGAAGTACATAACTTATGCTCTGAATACCATAAAACATTGCTGAAAGAAATGAAAGAAACTCTAAATATATGCAAAAACATATCCCATGTTCATGTATTCAAAGACTTAATAATGTTAACATGGCAATATTACCCAAATTGATCTACAAAATTAAAGTAATTCCTGTCAAAATCCCAGCTGACTTAATTGCAAAAATTGACAAGCTGATTCTAAAATTCATATAGAAACTCATGGACCCAAAATAGCAAAAAAGAAAAAATTTTGAAAAAGAAGAACAAATCTGTAGCACTTAAAATTCCCAATTCCATAACTTAACGTAAAGTTAACAATAATCAAGACAGAGTAGTATTGGCATAAGGATAGATATATAGATCAGTGGAATAGAATTAAGAATCTAGAAATGAACCTGTGTATCTATATATTCAACTGATTTTCATTAATGATCCCAAAACCATTCAATGGGGGGAGAGAATAATCTTTTCAACTGGGTGTGGGGAATAACAATTATATATATATATATATACACACACACATACATACATATATACATATACATACATATATATATATATATTTTTTTTTTTTTGAGACAGAGTCTTGCTCTGTTACCAGGCTGAAATGCAGTGGTGCAATCTCAGCTCACTGCAACCTCTGCTTCCCGGGTTCAAGCGATTCTCCTGCCTCAGACTCCCAAGTAGTTGGGACTATCGGCGCACACCACGACACACAGCTAATTTTTTGTATTTTTAGTAGAGACGGGGTTTTACCACATTGGCCAGGATGATCTTGATCTCTTGACCTTGTGATCCACCCGCCTCAGCCTCCTGAAGTGCTGGGATTACAGGCGTGAGCCACCGCACCTGGACAATAATAATCTTTTCAACAAATGGTGCTGGGACAACTGGATGTCTACGTGCAAAAGAATTAAATTGAACCCCTACCTCATGCCACATGCAAAGCTGAAAGACAAGTAAAAATGAATTAAAGACCTAAACATAAGAGCTAAAACTATGGAATTCTTAGAAGAACACACAGACTTAAACCCTCATAACCTTGGATCAAGCAACATTTTCTTAAGGATGACACCAAAAGCACAAGAAACAAAACCCAAAGTAGATAAATTGGACTTCACTAAAATTAAAATTTCTGTATTTCAAAGGACAACATTAAGGAAGTTAAAATACACGCACAGAATGGGAGAAAATATTTGCAAATGATCCCATCAACTCAACAATAAAAACACAAATAACACAACTGAAAAGTGGACAAAGGATTAGAATAGATATTTCTCCAACATATACAAATGGAGCAATAAGCACACAAAAAGATGTTCAACATCATTAGCCACCAGGAAAATGCAAATCTAAACCACATGAGATAGCACTTCCCATCCAACAGAAAATCTAGACTCAAAAATACAGGTGATAACAAGCATCGAAAAAGACGTGAAGGGGCCGAGCGTGGTGGCTCACGCCTGTAATCCCAGCACTTTGGGAGGTCAAGGTGGGCGGATCATGAGGTCAGGAGATCGAGACCATCCTGGCTAATGCAGTGAAACCCCGTCTCTACTAAAAATACAAAAAATTAGCTGGGCGTGGTGGCGGGCACCTGTAGTCCCAGCTACCTGGGAGGCTGAGGCAGGAGAACAGCATGAACCCAGGAGGCGGAGCTTGCAGTGAGCCAAGATCGCAGCCTCTGCACTCCAGCCCGGGCGACAGAGCGGGACTCCGTCTCAAAACAAAAAAAGAAAGAAAGAAAAGAAAGAAAGAAAAAGATGTGAAGGAATTGTAACTCTCATACACTACTGATGAGAATGTAAATTGGTACAGTCACTTTGGAGAACAGACTGGCTGTTCCTCAAATGGTTACCATATACCCTAGTAATTCCATTTGTAGGCGTATACTGAAGATAAATAAAAACATATGCCTGCATAAAAGCTTGTACATGAATGTTCAAAGCAGCATTATTCATAATATCCAAAAAGTGGAAACAACCCAAATGTCCACTAACTGATGTATGAATAAAATAAAATGTGGTATACGTTTTGTTGGATATCATTTGTCAAGAAGAATAAATGAACCACTTATATATGCTTCAGCATGAACGAACCCTGGAAACAGTACGCTAAGTGAAGGAAACTCGTTCCAAAAGACCATACGTTCTATGATTTTACTTTTGTGATATGCCCAGAAGTGGCAGGTCTTTACAGATAGAAAGTAGATTACTGTTTGCCAAGGGCTGATGGGACAATGACAAAGAGGTGCAGAGTTCCTTCTTGGGAAAATAAAAACGTTCTAAAATGGATTGTGTGATAACCCTATGAATATATACTAAAAGCCATTTAATTGTGCACTTCACATGGGCAGATTGCCCAGTATATAAATGATATCTCAATAAAGCCAGTTATTGAAAGGAGTCATATAATATAGACAGGGAAGTAAACACTCAAAGGGTTCTGCCTGAATTCGTCATCACAGAAGTGAGTCCTGGCCGGTCATGGTGGCTCGGGCCTGTAATCCCAGTACTTTCGGAGGCCGAGGCAGGCAGACTGCCTGAGCTCAGGAGTTCAAGATCAGCCTAGGCAACATGGTGAAACCCCATCTCTACTAATATACATAAAATTAGCCAGGCATGGCAGCAAGCGCCTGCAGTCCCAGCTATTTGGGAGGCTGAAGTAGGAGAACTGCTTGAACTTGGGAGGTACGGGTTGTAGTGAGCCAAGATCGCACCACTGCACTCCATCCTGGCTGGCCGACAGAGCGAGACTCCAAGACTCCATCTCCAAAACAGAAAAGGAAAGAAGTGAGTCCCAAAATTACTAACCCAGTCAGAAGAAATTGGGATCAGCCAGGTATGGTAAGTCATGCTTGTAATCCCATAATTCCAGCTCTTTGAGAGGCCAAGGCAAGAAGATTGCTTGAGCCCAGGAGTTCAAGACCAGACCAGGAAACATGGCGAGGTGCCATCTCTGAAAAAAGAGAAAGAAATTGAGTTCACTGGGAGACTGCAAACTTAGAGGAACACCAAATGCACACTACAGCGGGACATTAGCAGAGAATACTTCAAAATGGAGCATATGGAAAAGAAAAGAAATCCATGGCCCTCCAATTTGCAGAGCTCACGCCAAACCTTAAAGCCAGGGATGATGAGACATGACAATTCTGTTTCTCAGTTAACCCAGAATTAAGTCTAAATAGTGAAAAAAAATAGATGTAGACCCTGCTAACAGCAGGGACTTTGGAAAAATGTATCCAGCATCAAAGCAGGACTCAAAGGCGAAAGTATTTTGAAAAGAAGAGGCAAAGAATGCAAGGCAGATATCAGGAGCCTTTCCCCATTAAATCATAAAGCACGAATGTTGAAAACCACAGCAACGACACCTCCCTGCTACCTCATCAAAGTTGCCACATTATAGTAGCTTGTTCATGGTGGGGAACCAGTCATTTTCTCATGTGATTACCTTATTTATTTATTTATTTTGAGACGGAGTCTCACTCTGTCACCCAGGTTGGAGTGCAGTGGCGTGATCTCGGCTCACTGCAAGCTCCGCCTCCCAGGTTCATGCCATTCTCCTGCCTCAGCCTCCCGAGTAGCTGGGACTACAGGTGCCTGTCACCAGGCTTGGCCAATTTTTTTACTTTTTTAGTAGAGACAAAGTTTCACCATGTTATCCAGGATGGTCTCGATCTCCTGACCTCATGATCCACCCGCCTCGGCCTCCCAAATGCTGGGATTACAGGCATGAGCCACTGCGCCCAGCTGTGATTACCATATTTCTGAAAGACATAATAGTTTTGTGGGAAATGCTCAGTATTTTATTGATTTGGGGTACTAGAATAAGACGTGATTTATTTCAGAGTGAAGTATGTGAGGTTTTTCCTCACTGTGGCAGGTCACACTGGAAGCAGGGCAAATGTCAGATTTATGCTTTTGGTCTTGTCTTGAAAGCAAAAGGCTGGTTGTAGCCAACAGAGCTCTTGCTGGCATAATTGCAAAGGCCATAAGAGTGCTCAGCTATGTCTTCTATTGTCTCATTCAGAAGAAAAGAAATCATTGATTGTATTAGCTTTCTACTGATGCCTAACAAATTACCTCAAAATTAGCAGCTTAAAACAGCACGCGTTGATCACCTCACCATTCTGGAGGTCAGAAGTCCAGGTGGTCTGACTGGCTTCTCTGCTCAAGGTCTCATGAGGCTGACATTGAGGTGCTGGCCAGGCTGGGTTTTTAATCAGAAGGCTCCAGGAATAACCCATTTCGTGCTTACTCGGGATGCTGGCAGAGTTCCGTTCTATGCAGTTGTAGGACTGGGGAACTTGCTTCCTTTCTGGTTGTCAGCTAGGGGTGAAGAGCCACTGTCCTCCTGTATGTGAGGCCGTCTGTGTCTTCAAACCAGTGATGGCACTTCAGTTCCTTCTTGTGCTTGGGCTCTTTCCCCTTCTGCCTTCTCTTCTACCTGCGTCTTCTCCCATCAGCTAGGGAAAGTCCTCTACATTTAAGGACTTGTGTAATTAGATTAGGCTCACATGGATAATCTCACAGGTTAATCTGTGAATCTTAAGTTCAGCTGATTTGGGACCTTAATTATAATTGCAAAATCCCTTGTCAGCAGTACCTAGATGAACATTTGATGGAATAACCAGGGACGGAAATCTTGGGGCATGGAGGCACTTTTAGGACATGGCCTACATACCTATAGACATAAAGAGACACAAAGGCCTATTTCTAGTTGACACAAGGGCCACTCCTAGTCTATCCTGAACCCTACTGCAATAAAACAGTCACTCAGAGAAATCAATGGGTTACTACAATGGGTATTTCAAACCCACTTTTCTATCCATAGCCTTGACCACCATATGAGGACCAACAGAAGAAAACCCTGTTTTCTCCTCCATGGTTTCATGCCTCTCCACCCACCTGGCAGAGGCCCTTTATATACATGCAGCTACAGGATCAAGTGCCCACCTGAAAGATCATTCTTGGAAAATAAAGAACTACTAGAAACCCAACTTCATGGCATGCTATTTCTACACTTGACTTTCCTAAACTTGCCTAGACCATGACTCTTGAAACTGTAGATAACTTACTCCGGCTGGTACATTGCAATTTATGAGCAAAAGCTCTGTTAATGGAGGACATACAATAGGAATGGGGCCTAAAAACACACAGGTAGATCCTCTTAAGTCCTTGCCTAAGCTACTCTAACGTCCTCTGAAAGCAGAAGTTATTCAAGGAATAAAACCAATTATACATTCTCAAATCGAAAGTGTCTCACAAAAGTCTATGTATCGCCTTTTTACAAACCTAATGGAAAAGGATGGGATGTTCATTTGTTCAAGACTTAAGAAATATCCCTAAAGTTATTCCTAGGTTTCCCACAGTGCCCCATTCTAATACTATTCTATCTCCAGTTTCACTTACAGGCAAATAGTTCACTGTGGAAGACCTTTCTCAGCCTTCTTTGGCATCTCTGTAAATAAAGATAATCAATAGGTATTTTCTTTATTTGGAATGACTAACAGTATACAGATATTTGGGCAATAATACCTCAGAAACACCTTAGATTCCTTCCAGTCTTTAAATCATGATTTAAAGGACATACTCCTGAAAGGTTACAATTTCATTCAATATAGAAGATGTGGGGAAAAGAGAGATCAGACTGTTACTGTGTCTATGTAGAAAGAAGTAGACATAAGAGACTCCATTTTGTTCTGTTCTAAGAAAAATTCTTCTGCCTTGAGATGCTGTTAATCTGTAACCCCAGCCCTAACCCTGTGCTCGCAGAAACACGTGCTGTGTTGACTCAAGGTTTAATGGATTTAGGGCTATGCAGAATGTGCTTTGTTAAAAAAAGTGCTTGAAGGCAGTATGCTTGTTAAAAGTCATCACCATTCTCTAATATCAAGTACCCAGGGACACAATACACTGCAGAAGGCAACAGGGACCTCTGCCTAGGAAAGTCAGGTATTGTCCAAGATTTCTCCCCATGTGACAGCCTGAGGTATGGCCTTGTGAGAAGGGAAAGACCTGACCGCCCCCAGCCCAACACCCGTGAAGGGTCTGTGCTGAGGAGGATTAGTGAAAGAGGAAGTCCTCTTTCCAGTTGTGATAAGAGGAAGGCATCTGTCTCCTGCTCATCCCTGGGTAATGGAATGTCTCGGTGTAAAACCTGATTGTTCTATTTACTGAGATAGGAGAAAACTGCCTTAAGGCTGGATGTTAGCAGCAATACTGCTCTTTAATGCACTAAGATGTTTGTGTACGTGCACAACAAAGCACAGCACCTTTTCTTAACCTTGTTTATGACACAGAGACCTTTGTTTACATGTTTTCCCGCTGACCCTCTCCCCACGATTACCCTATTGTCCTGCCACATCCCCCTCTCCGAGATGGTAGAGATAATGATCAATAAATACTGAGGGAACTCAGAGACCAGTGCCAGCGCAGGTCCTCCCTATGCTGAGCGCCGGTCCCCTGGGCCCACTTTTCTTTCTCTATACTTTGTCTCTGTGTCTTTTTCTGTTCTCAGTCTCTCATCCCATCTGACGAGAAACACCCACAGGCGTGGAGGGGCAGGCCACCCCTTCATCTGGTACCCAACGTGGGTGCTTTTCTCTAGGGTGAAGGTATGCTCAAGTGTGGTCATTGAGGACAAGTCGACGAGAGATTCCCGAGTACGTCTATGGCCATGCCACCCCTTCAAGAAGACTTTGCCTTGTATATACCTCTCCCAGAAAACCCTCAAGAGGACTCGATCCATCTTTTAAAGGAGCAAGTGGCTAAATATGATAAAGCCTCAAAGGAAAAATGACCATTTTTCCAAGAGGTGGGACATGGTTCAGGAGGTGACCTCTCCACTAACAGGCACACTCTACCCAAAAATAGGACACTCGTAGGATTTGGGAAACTTGAGAGGTATGAAAAGCAATGGATTCTCAATTTTTCCAGCACAACTTGACTCCTCTATGAGCTTACCAAAAACACGCAACCAGAAAACTTCCTCGATGAAACTGACCTTGTCACTTTGAAATCTAAATCACAGCAGACCCCAAAACCAGCTCTACCTGAACAACAACATCATCATTTACATTACGCCCGTTTGGCACATTTCCTTTAGCTGAAGCAAAAAGGAGGTGCCACGGGGTATCAAAAAGAGGCTTTAGCTCAACAACATGGGAAGTACCAGAAACCACTCCTGATTTAGGCACTTGTCTAGACTCAATGACTAGGGTTTTCTTCCGTGTTATGTACCATAACAGTGGTTGCAAAACAGTCAGTGCTTCTGTGGATATTATCCTTGTCGCACCATTAACTCCATGGGTTGCACAGGCTGTTCAGTCCTTACTGCTGACAAGCAACAGCCAGCATTACTCTGCAAGCCCATTAGCTCAGGCTGGCTGCTGTTGTTGGTCTCTCATGTTACCTACCATGTGTCAGTGTTATCATCTCAGTCTTGCAGTATTGCTTTCACTGCCTGAGGAAGAGCCCCAGGACTACAGTACAGCAAATATGAAGTCGAGTATCTTCAAGAAAGATCTAGTTGATGTTCTCCTAGAGAATCTGGAGCCAGTGTTCTTTTTAAATGATCAAGGTCAATACCACTGAAGTTATGCAGTGACTACATAAAACTGTATTAGGGCCAGGCACGATGGCTCATGCCTGTAATCCCAGCACTTTGGGAGGCTGAGGTGGGCAGATCACCTGAGGTCAGGTGTTCAAGACCAGCCTGGCCAACATGGTGAAACCCCATTTCTACTAAAAATACAAAAAATTAGCTGGGCATGGTGGCATGTAGCTGTAGTCCCAGCTACTTGGGAGGCTGAGGCAGGAAAATTGCTTGAACTAGGGAGGCGGACGTTGCAGTGAGCCAAGACCGCGCCATTGCACTCCAGCCCAGGCAACAAGAGTGAAAGCTAACAAACAAACAAAAACCAAAAAAAACAAAAAAACTGTACTAGATGATAACCTTTCACCCAAAGTTGAGCCAGCTCAAACAGTAGAACTAGTAGCCCTTACCAGAGCTGCTGTCAAAAGGGACACATGTACACACACACACACACACAGCTATTATGCCTTTGGTGTTGTATATAATTTAGTGATGCTATGGGACTGAAGGAATAGCTGACCTCATCAGGGAGGCATAAAAAAATGGAGAAAAAAATAGATTTGTCAGAAGCATTGATGCTCCCAAAAGAGGCATACAATTAAAAGTGAAGGCACATAGTACAAGCGATAATAAAGAAGGTGATGGGAGTGCATTGGCAGATATTAAACAAAGGAAGTGCACTTTCCTCCTTGTTCTTAGGAGTTATTTATTATGAAGGAAATGTAAAAACATGAATAGATTTTTTACATACAATTTATTTCAGAGAGAGTATTTAGCCCTAGATTCAAGAAACAGAAACACCAGGCCGGTCACGATGGCTTACGCCCATAATATCAGCACTTTGAGAGGCTGAGGCGGGTGGATCACCTGCACTTTGAGAGGCTGAGGCGGGTGGATCACCTGAGGTCAGGAGTTTGAGACCAGCCTGGCCAACATGGTGAAACCCCGTCTCTACTAAAAATACAAAAAC
>NW_012116199.1:2146641-2156239 GCF_000951035.1 Colobus angolensis palliatus
AGACCAGCCTGGCCAACATGGTGAAACCCCGTCTCTACTAAAAATACAAAAACTAGACAGGTGTGGTGATGTGTGCCTGTAATCCCATCTACTCAGAGGCTGAGGTAGGAGAATCGATTGAACCTGGGAGGTGGAAGTTGCAGTGAGCCGAGATCGAGCCACTGCACTCCAGCCTGGGTGACAGAGCAAGACTCCATCTCAATAAAAAAAAAAGAAAGAAAGAAAAGAAAATAGAAACACAGGTTAAAATCAGGTTGTTCTGTCAATTTCAGTGGTCTCTAATGGAGCAAGGATGGCCACTTGCTTACACCAAAATACTGAGGTAAAAATTGACCAAAATGCACAGCACTGCTTCTACCATGGATAAGGGTTAATGCGGACACTTGCCCTTGGTAACTAGAGAAGTGAAAGGCATATGCTTCATCTGTACTATTATAACCACCCCCCACAAAAAAAAACTGTGACAGTGGGACACAGGTCTGAGTCATATCCCAGAGGACTTTTAAACACTTGAAGATGGGCTTTATCCACTTTCCCAAGTCACGAGATTATGCATATGTGCTAGGGCTTGCCTGTAAAGTCTCTGGAGGTGAGCTCTTCTCAAGTAGAAAAGCCACTGCAATAACTAAACAAGCAAAAAGTTCGACAATGGTTTTTCCCACCAGGGAAATCAAACTTACTAATGTTAAAGTACTCATTTACTGGAGCAGTCATAAAGGGACTTGGTGAGGTGCTACTACTTCATCAAAAATCTAGGCCGGGCACGGTGGCTCACACCTGTTATCCCAACACTTTGGGAAGCTGAGGTGAGTGGATCACCTGAGGTCAGGAGTTCAAGACCAGCCTGGACAACATGGTGAAACCCCATCTCTACTAAAAATACAAAAATTAGCCAGGTGTGGTGGTATGCACCTATAGTCCCAGCTACTCATGAGGCCGAGACAGGAGAATCACTTGAACCTGGGAGGAGGAGGCTGCAGTGAGCCGAGATCGTGCCATTGCAGTCCAGCTTGGGTAACAGAGTGAGATCATCTCAAAAAAAAAAAAGTCTTGTTACCCTTTCCAGGTACAAATGTAGGTACACAACTTAAATTGGTGGTGATGTGTGCCTATGATCTCAGCTACTCCGGAGCTTTTCGTTTTTCTTTCTTATCGCTTCTTGCTTTCTGTCCTGCTTCTGAGGCAGGAGGATTGCTTGAGGCCAGAAGTTCAAAAGCAGCCTGAGCAACATAGCAAGACCCTGTTTCCAAAAAAATAAAACAAAGTACAATACATTAGCCGGGGATGATGTCATGCACCTGTAGTCCGAACTACTTGGGAGGCTCAGGTGGGAGGATTGCTTGAGCCCAGGAGTTTGAGACTGCAGTGAGCTATGATTGCACTACTGCATGCCAGCCTGGGCAACAGATAGAGACCTCTGTCTCTGAAAAATAAAAATAATAAAACTGGTTAAGTTGTCTGAAGCTCTTAAACATCCATGGCTGAGAATTTTACCCCTAGTGGCCATCAGGTCAGCCTGTTCTGGAACTTACAGACTGTAACTTTATGAATTAACAACTAGAAGACCCATGCACCTGGAAGTTTTTCCACTCGTCATTGATTGGACCTTGCTTCAGGCAGACCTAGATACATACTGTTAAAGAGAAATTCAATAATCATTCTTATCTTCCATGAGTGCAAACTAGATTTTCAAAAACTTCACCTTCAGAACCTCTACACTCCTTCAACTTAGGTATTAGGTACTCTGGAAAAGACACCAATTGGAAATATTCTCTAGAGACATTCTGGAAAAGATCCTGGGAAGGTGATGGCAGAAGTGGCCCATCCAGGATGGCAGCTGTCAAGATGCCAGCTGCAGCAGAGAGGCAGGCCCGGGCCTCCAATTCCTGGAGCAGGTAAGAGCCCTGCTTTCCCCAGGGTACCTCTGCAGCTGCCCTCCCAGGCACAAGACCTGGGCGTCTCTGCAGTCTGCACCTTTGGGGCCTGGGAAGGCCTCCTGTCTCCACAAGCTCAGGATGTCTTCTCCGCTGCCTGGCCTCTCCCAGTTCAGCACCCACTCTGATCTTGAAGCATGGTTGGGGCCAAGTCCGGGCACTGTCACAGCCCAGGTGGGTGTATGCACACTCAGGGCATCACCAACACACCAGCTCCCTACCACCTCAGCCCCCTACAGGCTTTGGGCACCCATGAGCATGGGAGGGGATGCCAAGGAGGGACTGAGGACAGTTTGGTGCCGGCCTGCAGGTGCCCCTTAGTTCAAGCAGCCTGGGCACCATGGACAGCAGCAGGAGACAGACAGGTTCCTAGGTGGAAGGGGGGTGGGTCCCCAGCAAAGCCCCGCCTTCAGGCTGGAGAAGGCCTAAAGCCTGGGAGCCAGGCTGCCAGTCCTGTGGACTGGAGGGGGAAACTCATGGCACTTTTTCCTGGGCCCATCCATGGCTGCCCATGGAACAATCAGAATGCACTTCCCCACTCAGAGGCCCATAAAAGCCCCAGGCTCACCCAGAGCAGGAGAGACAACGGGATGACCAGCTGCAGAGAGGGCCTTCCCACTCCAGCAATGAACTACCTGCAGAGAAGAGCAATACACTCCAGGGCCTCCTTTCTGCTAAGAGTTGTAGAGATGACAGGACAACCTGCCAGCAGAGAGGGACCATCCATCCCAGGGCCTCCTTCTGTCTGCTGAGGGCTGAACACTCATCAGGACACCCTGGCTGCAGAAAGGCGTTACCCACAGTGGGTCCCTGAGCTATTCTACTGCTCAATAAAGCTCTGTCTTGTTCACCCTCCACTTGTCTGCACGCTTCATTCTTCCTGGTTGCAGAACAAGAACTCAGGGAGCTGAATGGCAAGTCTAGAAGTGCTGTAACACAAACAGGGCTGAAACATGCCCCTTGCTCTCCACATTGCAGGTGAAGAGTGAGAGAGAAGAGTTGAGGCCCTCTGGGGAGCCCAGACCTGGGAGCTCCCCAAGCCAGGGTTGTGACTCCCTCTTTGAGGCCCTGCAGTTCTTGGAGTCTCTGAGCTTTGAGGTGTCACTGCATTCCCCCTGTGCCAGCCAAAGCTGCTTGCAGTCTGCCTGGTCCAGCTGCAGCCTTGCAGAGAGCTGCCGCCTGTGCTGGTACCTGGAAACTGCCCCCTGCTACTTCAGGAGCCAGCCTGCTTGACTGTGTGCAGTGGCTGGACCCCATGCTCACTTGCTCACACATCTTGGACTCCACACCTGGCTCACCCTTGGCAGGGGTGGATCCAGGCTGGTAGCATGAGCCAAGTACAGCCTGCCAGGCCAAGTGGGAGGAACAAGCTGAATCGACCAGATCAAAAGTCAGACAAAGGTACCACCAACTACAGAGGCTTCTGGCCACAAAAATGACACCCAAAAGATCCCATAACAAAGGCTGTTAGTAAGAGATAACAGTAAAACTGTGAGGTGTGTATTCTTGGATCCAAGTACTTTGCACCACATTGATGTACTTGAAGTAGCTTCCACTCAAGATCATCAGAATAAGACCCAATGACCAAAACCGCAAATACTATTTTCTTTCTCTTTTCTTCTTGTTTCTTGCTTCTGTCCCTAATCCTTATATTGACTTGGATTCCTTTTTGTTGATTTAAACTGCTGATAGTACACTGATACAGTTTGGCTGTGTCCCACCCAAAATCTCATCTTGAGTCGTAATCCCCATAATCCCACACATCAAGGGAGAGACCAGGTGGAGGTAATTGAATCATGGGGCAGTTTCCCCAATGCTGTTCTCATGATCGTGAGTGAGATGTCACGAGATCCGATGATTTGATAAGTGTTTGGTAGTTCCTCCTGCATTCCCTCTCCTTCCTGCCACCTTGTGAAGAAGGTGCCTTGCTTCCCCTTTGCCTTCCGCCATGACTGTACGTTTCCTGAGGCCTCCCCAGCCATGCTGAACTGTGAGTCAAGTAAACCTCTTTCCTTTCTAAGTTACCCAGTCTCGGGCAGTTCTTTATAGCAGTGTGAAAATGGACTAATACATACACCAACAATGACTTACTCATGTATTTTATTCTTGTCCTTAATATACATGGTCCAGGGAGAGCTTATGCTTACCAGGGCATTTTCCATCTAAGAGTGTAAAGCTCCAGGAAATTAGAAAGAGCCTGGATTTTTAAAAGCATCTCTGACCTCTGATGTATCCCTTATTACCGGATATCAAGCATTCCACATTTCTGCTCAAGATTTCCAAGCTTATGATGCTAACTTGTCCTGTTCAATCATGTGGATTGGACATATTTCATTTATACACATCAGCATAACTATACTTATCTTAAATATTTATAATATTGCTATAATTATACTTAACTTAAATATTAGATCCATCCAAGGCCTAAACTCTTTTCCAAAGTTTGAACTGAGAAACTGATCAGGTTTGCTCTCATTGTTTTTATGTTTCCACCTAAATTTTTGTAATTGTACACTAAATTCTGTGACTAATGGTAAAATTTCTCAAATTTTAGCATTCATATCATGGAAAATCTCATCAGACCCAAATCAAAACTGAAAACTAAAAGTTGGACCAATTACCAAATTTTGTGCCAATACTACATAGAGGAAGGCAAACATATTTGTGCAGTTGCAGAATCCATATATATTAAACAATTAACATTCATTGTATACTGAAAGTAGAACATACGCTTTGACAGAAAGATTTCATATAAAAGCTGTACTGAATCTGGTCAGTTTTTAACTTGTGGAAAGACTTGCATTAATAAGAACTTACATGAATTTTTAAATTCCCCATTTCTATCAAGGATGTTTTACACCCGTCTGATGCTCTCAGTGGAATACAAATCGATTTGGAGGAATTAGAGATGGTGAGATCTGTACCTCTGTGTAAGGTATCTTTCCTTATCTTGCAGTATACAAAATCTCTATTGCCATGGTAATCATTTCAAATAAAACTATATTTGCACTATAGGCTTAAAAAAAATGAGCCTGAACTTTCTTGACGAAGTGTTACTAGACAACAGAATTGCCTTTGATTATACACTAGCCAAGCAAGGTGATATTTGTGTCCTAGTACCTCCCATTGCAGCTGGATCAATGGAAGTTCCTTATGTAAAATTCAAGGACAAGCCAACTCGTTGTCCAAAGTGGGATAATGCATACAGTGAAACCTAGTCTCATGCCTTGAGTTTTGACAAAACAAGGGGCACTTTGCATTGGTTGTGTTGTTTCTATCTCCGTTTCTAATCATTGCTGTTGTCAAATGATTTGTAAACAGGTTCTGAAATGCTGCTGCACCATCTCAACAAACATCAAATGATCCTAAGTTGAAAGGATTCTAAAGTGACTCTGAAAAAATACAACTGAAAAATTAGCACCTTTGGTAGAGCGTGATGATGGCCTCAGCTCTTCATCCCTCCAGTAGCCTCAGCTTTTTCCATGTGCCCTTTCTCTTTGAGACACAGGACCACAGGACTACAGCTGAGAGTGTAACAGGAAAAACTCTCTGGCAGCACAACCCTAATCTATGCACAAGGTAAAACTAGATAATTTTGAATCTTGTGGTTCACTGAAAGTAACCATAGCAACAACAGAGCCCATGTCCACCTCAGGCATCGCCTATATTGACTCAGCTCCCCACACTAAAAGCCCAGCAGAAGAGGCTATGTTACCATCTCTATGCAAAACGCCATTCCCTTTAGCCTTTACTGTGCAACACACCATGTTTGGCTTTCAACTAAAAATTACAAGACACACAAGCAAAAAAAAAAAAAAAAAAAAAAAAATCCCCAGTCAAGAAACGGAGCAATTAGCAGAGCCAGACTTAGGTATGACCGGATGTTGGAACTGTCAGACAGGACATTTAAGATAACTATGATTAATACGTTAAAGGCTTGTGGAAAAGTTGACAATGTACATGAACAGATGAGGAATTGCACCTAAAAAATAAAAACTATGAGAAAAAATCAAATGGAAATGCTAGAATTAAAAAAAAAAAAAAAAAAGACCGGGTGTGGTGGCCCACACCTGTAATCCCAGCACTTGGGGAGGTCAAGGTGGGTGGATCACTTGAGGCCAGGAGTTTGACACCACCTGGCCAACATGGCAAAACTCTGTCTCTAGTAAAAATACAAAAATTAGCTGGGTGCCAGTGGTGCATGCCTGTAATCCCAGCTACTCAGGATGCTGACGCATGAGAATCGCTTGAGAGGCAGAGGTTATAGGGAGCCGAGATCATGCCACCTCACTCCAGCCTAGGTGACAGAGCAAGACTGCATCTAAAAAAAAAAAAAAAAAAGAATCTATGTAGCCCAGAGGCATAACATTTTTAAAGTGCAGAAAAATCAAAGCTCCCACCTTTGAATTCTATACCCAGTGAAAATATCTTACAAAAACAAAGACAAAATAAAGACTTTTTCAGATAAACAAAAATTGAGACAATTCATTACTAGAAAATCTGTATTAACATAAGAAATGTTAAAGGAATTTTTTTTTTTTTGAGACAGTCTCACTCTGTCACTCAGGCTGGAGTGCAGTGGCGCGATTTCAGCCCACTGCAACCTCCACCTCCCAGCCTCAAGCAATTCTCACGTCTCAGCCTCCCGAGTAGCTGGGACTACAGACGTGCACTACCACGGCCGGCTAATGTTTTGTATTTTTAGTAGAGACAAAGTTGCTTAATGCTGCCCACGCTGGTCTTGAACTCCTGAGTGCAGGAAATCTGCCTACCCCAGCCTCCCAAAGTGCTATTACAGGTATGCGCCACTGTGCCTAGCTAGAAAATTTTTAAAGTAGAATTCTGATAGCAGACAGAAACTTGGGCCAACACAGCAAATGGAAAGCAGCTCAAAATAATTAACCATTATTTACCAAGGAAGTGCAAATTAAAACCACAGGACATACCACTACACACCTACTAGAATGGCTAAAAAACTGACACCACCAACTGCTAGCAAAAGACATGGTGCAACAAACACTCTCACATCTTGCTTGTAGGAAAGTAAACTGGTAAAGCCACTCTGAAAACCAGTTCATTTGTTTCTTTTAAAGTTAAACATGTACTTACCATATGACCCTGTAATCTCACTGCTAGGTATTACCCAAGTGAAATGAAAACTTACCTTCACACAAAAACCTGTACACAAATGTTTAAAGCAGCTTTTCATGATCACAAAACTCCGGAAATAGCCCAAATATCCATCACCTTGTGATTATATGTCTGGAGTTGGCTACTGCCAATTGATTCTGGTCTTACTGACTTCAAGAATGAGGCCAGACCTTCGCAGTGAGTGTTACAGCTCTTTTTCTTTTTTGAGACGGAGTCTCGCTCTGTCGCCCGGAGTGGAGAGCAGTGGCGCGGTCTTGGCTCACTGCAAGCTCTGCCTCCCTCGTTCACGCCATTCTCCTGCCTGAGCTTCCCGTGTAGTTGGGACTAGAGGCACTAGCCACCACGAGTGCCCGGCTATCTTTTTTTTTTTAATGGAGACAGGATTTCACCTGTGTTAGCCAGGATGGTCTCACCTCTTGACCTCGTGATCCACCTGCCTCTGCTTCCCAAAGTGCTGGAATTGTAGGCGTGAGCCAAAGTACCTAGCCGTGTTACAGCCCTTAAACATGGCACAGAGCCAAAGAGTGAATGGCAGCACAGCAGTTGTGAAGAGCCAAAAGACAAAACCTCCTCAGGGTGGAAGCGGATGGGAGCATGTTGCAGATGTGGGCTGAGGGGGGGCGGTGGGGGGATGGGGGGAGGCCAGCTTTTATTCCCTTATTGGCCCCACCCATATTCTATTTCTGTCCTATCAGAGTGCCCTTTTTTCATCTGACTGATTTTCACAGTCTTTTTTTTTTAGGGTGGAAGCGGATGGGAGCATGTTGCAGATGTGGGCTGAGGGGGGGCGGTGGGGGGGTGGGGGGAGGCCAGCTTTTATTCCCTTATTGGCCCCACCCATATTCTATTTCTGTCCTATCAGAGTGCCCTTTTTTCAATCCTCTGCATCGAATGGCTACTTTTAGAATCCTGCTGATTGGTGAATTTTACAGAGTGGCGATTGGTGTGTTTTACAGAGTGCTGATTGGTGCATTTTACAGAGCACTGATTGGTGCGTTTTACAATCGGCTTGTGAGACAGAAAAGTTCCTGATTGGTGCATTTTACAATCCTCTTGTAAGGCAGATAAGTACCCCTAGTCTCCACTCAACCCAGGAAGTCCAGCTGGCCTCACCTCTCAAGTAGATAACCAAATTGTTACATATATGTATGAAATACTATCTACAGTGTGTGTATATATATATATATAGAAATATTACTCAGCAATAAAAAGGAATGAACTACAGAGACACATAACAGCATGAATGAATTTCAAATGCCTTGTGCTATTAATACATGAAAGGAGTCAGATTCTAAAGGCCATATGATATGGTAGAATGGGAAAAAACGTTCAAACAAATCGGGGTTGTCAATGGTTGATGATATGGTTTGGCCGTGTCCTCACCCAAATCTCATCTTGAATTATAATTGCCATAATCCCCACATGTCGGGGCGGGGACCAGGTGGAGATAATTGAATCATGGAGTGGTTTCCCCCATCCTGTTCTTGTGACAGTGGTGAGTTCTCCTGAGATTTGATGGTTTTTATAAGGAGCTTCCCCCTTCACTGGGCACTCATTTTTTTCTCTCCTGCCACCTTGTGAAGAAAAACATGTTTACTTCCCCTTCCGCCATGAGTGTAAATTTCCTGAGGCCTTAGCCTCCCTAGCCTTGCTGAACTGTGAGTCAATTAAACCTCTTTCTTTTATAAATTACCCAGTCCTGAGTATGTCCCTATAGCAGAGGGATAATTAACTAATACAATTGGGAATTTAGGAGGAGGTGGTTATGGAAAAGCGGAATGGGGGAAGGTGGAAATTTTAGGGGTGATACAATCATTGTGTATCTTGACTGTGGGTGGTAGCAGCAGTGGTTACACAACTCTATAAGATTCAAATCTCATAGAATTGTATACTAACAAGAATTTTACTGTATCTAAATCACACTTCATTAAATATAAAACAAATCAATAAAACAGAAACAATCTACTCAATACAACACCCAAGACTGATCTGAATGTGAGCTGAATCTGAAAGTTTGATAATTTTCTTATCCTTTCAGGTCAACCTTTCATCTCTGAATAAGGTAAGGCCATTATAAAGGACTATAAAAAAAAACTTTATAATTATAGAAATACTTGCCTGGAGTTTAATCAAACATAATGTTATTTTCACCAGCCAAAGCTGTTAAATGACTATAAACTTTGAGCAATACACTAGCAAAGGTGATAAACAACCAAGAGGTGATCCTCACCCAACGTAACTGAAAATTCTTTCCCAACTAAAGAGCAACAAGACTCACTTCACACAACCATATACATACAGACGGATGCATTCTGCCCAGTCCAGGCTGTGAGCTGCAATTGTTAACTGGCAAAATCACAAGGAACCTCTCCTTGCTAGCACATAAAATTCCTGGTATTTTTTTCCTTGTGGGGATCCACTCAGTTGAAATAAATAGAGTGCTCACATTTTCAGTCAGTAGGTGGTCCTTATCTTTTCTTTAACAATACACCCAGAGGCCGGGCGCAGTGGCT
>NW_012116199.1:2156529-2159633 GCF_000951035.1 Colobus angolensis palliatus
TAATAATAATAATAATAATACACCCAGAAAACCACTATCACCACTATTTAGGTCATGAAACTGAACAGACTGGAACCACAGTAATAATGCATTTTCCCAAAACATT
Source organism: Colobus angolensis palliatus (assembly GCF_000951035.1). NCBI lineage: Eukaryota > Metazoa > Chordata > Mammalia > Primates > Cercopithecidae > Colobus > Colobus angolensis. The sequence continues at coordinate 2,156,636 of NW_012116199.1, forward strand.
ACATTCCTGCCTCCCTAAAGGTAACCACTGTCATACTTTTAACACCATAGACTAGTTTTGCCTTTTTTGTAGCATTATGTAAATTGAACCATATAGCATAAATAATTTTATGCCTCAACCTTATGCTTGTGGAAGTTGTCCACATTACAGCATGAGTAAGTAGCTGTTCATTTTTATTACTGTATGATATTTCATTGCATGAATGTGCCACTACTTTTTTTTTTTTTTTGAGACAGAGTCTCGCTCTGTCACCCAGGCTGGAGTGCAATGGTGCTATGTCAGCTCACTGCAACCTCCGCCCCCCAGGTTCAAGCAATTCTCATGCCTCAGCCTCTCGAGTAGCTGGGATTGCAGGTGTCTACCACCACCCCTGGCTAATTTTTTTGTATTTTTAGTAGAGACAAGATTTCACCACGCTGCCCAGGCTGGTCTCAAACTCCTGAGCTTAGGCAATCTGCCTGCCTCGGCTTCCCAAAGTGCTAGGATTACAGGCGTGAGCCACCACACCCAGCCACCACTATATTTATGTTCCGCTATCAGTGAACATTTAAATTGTTTTTGGTTTGAGCTATTACAAATAATGCTACAAGAATGTTTCCATTATGCCATGGTTCGAATGTGCCCCCTCCAAAATTCAAGCATTGCCAATGTGATAGTATCAAGAGATGAGACTTTTAAAAGGTGATTCAACCATGAGGGCTCTTTTTTCTAACTGAAATTAGATACCCTTCTAAAGGGACTTGATGGAGGGCTTTGCTCTCTCCTGCCGTTCTGCTGTCCGTCCTGTGAGGACACACACACAAATGCCCTCAGCAGATGCCAGTGATTTGATCTTTGACTTCCAGCCTCCAGAACTGAGAGAATAAATTTTTTTTTCTGTGTAAATTACTCAGTCTTAGGTATTCTCTCACAGCAGCACAAAATTGACTAAGACATTTGCCTTTTCGATGTGTATCTTTTGGGTTTCGAACCATGTTCGAACTATGTTACCTCTTCAAAATTGAATCAAATTAAAATTGTAAAGTAATGAACAAATTCAGTGAGCATTTCTTTGGATTTCTTTTTGACAAGTAGTAGTGCAAATATACTCTGTGTGAAAAGTAGTTCTAAAGTAGCACTTTATTTTTATCATTTGCAATTAGAATCCAATGATTACAGCTGACCCTTGAGCAACATGGGTTTGAACTGCGTGAGTCCACTTCTATGAGGACTTTTTTCAACCCAATGAGGACTGAAAATACAGTATTCATGGGATGTGAAACCTGCATACACAAAGGGCCAACTTTTCTTATAGGTGAGTTCCAGAAGACCAACTGCAAGATTTAAAGATGCACAGATTTGGGTATCCTCTGGCAGTCCTGGAACCAGTCCCCCTCAGATACCAAGGAACAAGTCTGTAATTATTGCAAAGCATTCATGATATTTACCTGAATTAAGAGTGTGGCTGTAATTTCAGCATTTCCGCTGATTTGTAAAGAATGCTCCATTTAATGAAAATTAGTAAACAAGGCCAAAGATGTTTTAACTGAGAAAGGAAAGGAAAGGTTCATTTGAAAGAATCTGAAAATTGCATCCTCTGAGAAGATGCTTTTGTTTGTTTGTTGTTTTGTTTCGTTTTGAGACATACTCTCACTCTGTTGCCCAGGCTGGAGTGCAATGGCAAGATCTCTGTTCACTGCAACCTCTACCTCCCGGGTTCAAGCGATTCTCCTGCCTCAGCCTCCCAAGTAGCTGGGATTAAAGGCAAAGGCCACTATGCCCGGCTAATATTCTATATTTTTAGAAGAGACGGGGTTTCACCATGTTGGCCAGGCTGGTCATGAATTCCTGACCTCGTGATCCGCCCGCCTCAGCCTCCCAAAGTGCTGGCATTACAAGTGTGAGCCACTAAACCCGGCTGAGAAGATGTAATTTTATCTCATAAAATTCAGATACCTTCACTGTGTTTTAATTCAGCTGACTAATTTATCTGAGATTATACTTTAAAACCTAAAATATTACATAGAGGTATGTAATATTAGGTTGAATATTACAATTCAGCAGAATATTTAATGAGCTACACATAAACACACACATTTACAAGCATCCAAGGCTATAAAATACCCAGAAATCATAAAACCAATGGCTGACAGTCTCCACTTCATTATTACTGTTTACTCTAAGGGTCATTATTAAAGTAGTGTGAAAACTGTTGCCCAATGGAATAACTGTTCTTTTCCATTTGAATACAAACATTGTCAGTGACACATGCATTAACCTTTAAAACACCCATGTTTTCCATGTCCATGTCTACCTAAGATGTCAGAAAACTATCTACTTAAAGAAAATGGGCCAGGCATGGTGTGTCACTCCTGTAATCCCAACACTTTGGGAGGCCGAGGCAGGCAGATCACTTGAGGCCAGGAGTTCGAGACTAGCCTGGGCAACATGGGGAAACCCCGTCTCTACTAAAAATACAAAAATTAGCTGGGAGTGGTGGTTGGTGCCTGTAATCCCAGCGACTGGGGAGGCTGAGGCCAGAGGATTGCTTGAGCCCAGGAGGTGGAGGTTGTGGTGAGCCAATATCATGCAACTGTATTCCAGCCTGGGTGATAGGAGTGAAACCCTGTCTCAAATAAAAAAAAAGAAAGAAAGAAAGAAAGAAAATGCAGCTGCATAACTGAGTGCTTACAAAGCTACTCTGCCATGAGTTACTACAGGAAAATGGAGATTCTGGGAGAAGAAACAGTGTATAGATCCAAAAGTTTTGGTTTTGCTGCGGTCTTATTGTGCATGCTTTTAAAAAATCAGATGTGGGATTTTCCCCAAATAAAAATATTTTTTAGGCTGGGCGTGGTGGCTCAAGCCTGTAATCCCAGCACTTTGGGAGGCCAAGACGGGTGGATCACGAGGTCAGAAGATTGAGACCATCCTGGCTAACATGGTGAAACCCCGTCTCTACTAAAAAAATACAAAAAATTAGCTGGGCGTGGTGGCGGGCGCCTGTAGTCCCAGCTAC
>NW_012116199.1:2161113-2174941 GCF_000951035.1 Colobus angolensis palliatus
AGACTCCGTCACAAAAACTAAAAAAAAAATAAAAAAAAAAATCTGAAGTCCTCGCCGTGACTGCACCAGCCCTCCAGCATCCCTGTTTCTTGGGCCTGCCAGGCCAGTCCCCACCTGAGGACTTTTGCACTTGTTATGTCCTCTGCCAAGAAAGCTCTTCCCTGAGATCTCAGTTCCTGGAGCGGCCTTCCTTGACATCGTAGTTTCCCAGGGCTGCCGTAACCACAGACTGGATGTGGCATAAACAACAGAAATGCGGTCTCTCACAGTGCTGGAGCCAGAAATCCAAAATCAAGGTGTCTGCAGGGCCATGCTCTCTTGCTCTGAAAGCTCTGAGAAAGAATCTATGTTACATATCTTTCTCAGCTTCTGGTGGTTCCCATAAACCCTGCATGTTCCTTAGTTTATAGACGCGTCATTCTAATCTCTGCCTCCAGTGTCACCTGGCGCTCCCACTATGTGTCTGTGACCCTTCCCTTCTTATAAAGACACCAGTCACGTTGGATTAGGACCCACTCTAATTCACCATGACCTCACGTTAACTTGATTACTTCTGTGAAGACCCTATTTCCAAATAAAGTCACATTCACAGGTGCCAGGTTAGGGCTTCAACATATCTTTTTTCCTTTTTTTAGAGACGGAGTTTCGCTCTTGTCACCCAGCCTAGAGTGCAATGGTTTGTGGTCTCAGCTCACTGCAACCTCTGCCTCCCAGGTTCAAGTGATTCTCCTGCCTCAGCCTCCCAAGTAGCTGGGATTACAGGCACCCACCACCATGCCCAGCTAATTTTTGTATTTTTTTAAGTAGAGATGGGGTTTCACCATGATGGCCAGGCTGGTCTCAAACTCCTGACCTCAGGTGATCCACCCACTTCAGCCTCCCAAAGTGCTGGGATTACAGGCGTGATCCACTGTGCCTGGCCGTCTTCAACGTATCTTTTTGGGAGCCCTTTGAATCTTCAATGCATAAAAACATCCTATATCCTATAGATGTGAGAGTCGCTGTTTGCTCTACATCTTGGCCTGTTTTCTTCACCCCATGTCATTTCCCACTATCTGGAACTATGCCCCAAAGGATAGTGGCAGCTGTCTACATTAGAATCTCCCTACCCATTCTCCTTAAAACTGTACAGGTGAGCAAGGAGAGACACCCATTGCTCATGTCTACACCACATCCAGAAGGCAGAAGAAAAAAGTGGCTTAAAAAGGATCCAGCTGAAGCAAGAGAGCACCCTAGCAATCAATCACAGAAGAAAAAGGGTGTTGTTGATTAAAGAAACTGCCCTTCACTCTAGCAACAGAAGAGGGAGCAGTTGATCTGCACAACCAATAGGCCGCTCCGGCCCCTAGCCCTCCACTGCATTGTCTGCTATTGCCAGTCCAGGGAAACGCAACAGAAATAAACAAGAACAATCACAAAGCAGAAAAGGAGAACCATACTTTCTGGCAGATGGAGCCACTTTGGAAAACAGTTTGGTGAGTCCTCAAAAAGTTAAACAGGGAATTTCCGTGACCCAGCAATTCCACTCCTAGGTATATCCCAAGACAAAGGAAAACATGTCCACACAGACACTTGCACCTGAATGTTCCTAGCAGTATTACTCCATAAGAGCCAAAATGTGGAAATCGCTCAAACGCGCATCGACTGATGAATAAGCGAACACGTTGTGGTATATATCGATACAACAAGAGACTATCTGCGGTAAACAGGAATGAAATACTGATTGATACTACAACATGGATTAACTTTGAAAACATTGCTGGGGTTCGGAAGCTGACGCCCCATATTTGATGCTTTGTACATGCTGAACTGAAAAAAGAGCTTCAAGGTGTCTCTCCTCCCTCCTGCCCCAAAGCATAGGCTCCCCTGATGTTCCCCCATCTGTCTAGAGTCTGGGCCTACGAAGGAAAACAATCACCTCCAGTCACTTTCCTGAGTTTTCATTAACTGCACCCGTATCTCAGGAAGGAAAACTACAGTCTGTCAACACACCTCGACAGAATTTGTCACAAACCATTGTCTGCTCTGCAGGCCCAAAAGACTTTACCGCAGACCGTGGCGTGTTCTTCAAGCCCTTTGAATCTTCCGCAGTCATCACTTATTGCCCCTCCACAAAATTCCTCTTCTTCCACTCCCGTAACTATGACTAGGGAAGATTCAAAGGGCTAAAAATACAAAAAATTAGCTGGGCGTGGTGGCGGGCGCCTGTAGTCCCAGCTACTACGGAGGCTGAGCCAGGAGAATGGCGTGAACCTGGGAGGCGGAGCTTGCAGTGAGCCGAGATCCCACCACTGCACTCTAGCCTGGGCTACAGAGCAAGATTCCTTCTCAAAAAAAAAAAATATATATATATATATTTTTTATAATAGGATAAAGTTATGTCCCAGCATAGTGATATTCATGACCATCCTCGCCCCTCCTTTGTATGGTCTTTGTGACATTCTTGACACGTCTACCATTTTAGTGGATTACGCCCTGCAACCTGGCTCTAGGCAGAAGACTGCCTCTTCTTCTCAGAAGCCTGCCTGGGTTGCACGGGGACACCTCGCCCAGCAGTGTTCACAACTCTGTCAGCTCTCTGCTGCCCCTCTCCATCCATGCCACGCACACAAATCCATAAGGACTGGCTCCCGATTATTATTATTTTTTTTGAGATGGAGTTTTGCTCGTGTTGCCCAGGCTGGAGTACAATGGTGCGATCTCTGCTCACTGCAACGTCCAACTCCTGGGTTCAAGCAATTCTCCTGCCTCAGCTTCCCGAGTAGCTGGGATTACAGGCATGCACCACTATGCCTGGCTAATTTTTGTATTTTCTTTTTAGGAGAGACAGGGTTTCTCCATGTTGGTCAGGCTGGTCTCGAACTCCCAACCTCAGGTGGTCTGCCCGTCTTGGCCTCCCAAAGTGCTAGGATTACAGGCGTGAGCCACCGTGCCCGGCCAGGACTGGCTCCTGATTCTAATGGTTGCCTGGAACCCCGTGCCCAGCCCAGCTGAGCTCTGTACCCACCAGGGCACTTGATCTGCTGTAATTGCTCTGGGCCTCAGCCTCTCCATGCAGCACACACACACATGATCAGTGTGCTTCACAAGGATATAGGGAGAACTTTAGGAGAGGGAGACATGTCTTCTAAGAATCATTTTTAGTAATAAATAGCATGGGCGGGGGCAGTGGCTCACGCCTGTAATCCCAGCACCTTGGGAGGATGAGGCGGGCGGATCACCCGAGGTCAGGAGTTCAAGACCAGCCTGACCAACATGGACAAACCCCGTCTCTACTAAAAATACAAACTTAGCTGGGCATGGTGGTGTGCGACTGTAATCCCAGCTACCTGAGAGGCTAAGTAAGATAAGAGAATCACTTGAACCCAGGAGGCAGAGATTGCAGTGAGCCGAGATCGCACCATTGCACTCCAGCCTGGGAAACAAGAGTGAAACAAGCATGGGGGGATGAAGCCTCATATTTTGACAATAAACTTCTCCTGGCGTATATTACAATCTGATGCATTCTTAAATGTGAATTCCTTTGTGCTAAAAACATTAAGTGCCGCATTTTCTCAATGCTCTGAGCTTTTAATTCTGCGGCATGGCTCTGTGACTGTGGCTGTGAGTAGGGACGGCTGTGTGGATATGCACGTGGTCATTCCACACCTTAGATGTGAGAGGTGCACTCTGGTCTGTGGTCGACAGCTAAGTTGCTCTATCTCTTTAAACTTCACTGCACCAAACTGGAGAACCCACAGCTGCTGTTTCCCAGTGGGTCTGGGCAGTAGCTGAGGTTGGTTTGTAAGCCAACTATAATTTTCTGTGGTGGATTCTTTATTTTTCTTTCTTTCTTTTTTCTTTGTCTTTTTTTTTTTTTTTTTTTAGCGCTCCTGCGCACTGCCTGATGTTCCCTCCCTGGGCTGGATGCCAATGCTGGGAGACTCAGAAGCCGCCTGTGGAAGATGGCAGTGTGGGTGTGGCCTGGGTACCCACATGATGGGGTAGAGGGAGCCATCATCCCCAACACAAACCTGCCCACTGGCTCGAACCCACATTGGACTGTGGGACCTGGGTGGACCCCCTAAAATGTGGGTTTTGTGATGGTTATGACAGCCTGCATTGACTGGCTCCTCAGCCAGTCTCGGGGTCTTTGGCAATATTTGGAACTTGCTTGGCCCTTTGTCTTTTGATACTTATCTGGCCAAATCTGGCCTGAACGGACCAAACTTCGGCCTTTTCTGTTTCTGGGCAGGCATTGTTGGGCACCGCCAAAGAGAAATCTCAAAGTCAGACATTGCATGGTCTGGGATGCAGCTGTGCCCAGCAATCCTGGTGTGTCCCCAATCCAACTTCCTCTGCCACCTTCTGGAGTGGCTATTTCAAGTCTCTGGTTTTCTGAAGCCCTCAAGTCTCTCTTTCCACTTCAAAGAGAACATGGCAGTCATTGATTGGGAACTTGCTCCAAGTGACGGGCAAGTGTGCCCACCCTCCCATCCTCTCCCACATCTAGGGAGTTCATGGCTAGCCCTGACCTCTGGGCACTGGCCCCCAGTCAGAGACCTCTGCAGGGGCAGTGCTCCATCTCACGCCATCTCTTGCCTGCACCTTCCTCTCTGCTAGTGCCTTTCTTCTGTGTATCTGGCTGTGTAAGAGAAGTTCTCTAGCAGCAGAGCCTAGTTCAACGGTTAAAAAAAAAAAAACACCATAGGTTTCATGCCCTGAATACCACTTACAGAGCAACTGCTGGGTACTTGCAATATAGGCAAAATGCAGATCTTGCTCAACTCTTCTGGTGTCTGTCTTTGTTAACTAGCCGTCGCGCTCCCAGAGGTAAAATGGCTCTCTTGAGAGGGGTGACACAGCCATTCATGGTGGGTAGCAGACATCAATCGCTACCACTTGTTTTCTTGGTGGTGGTAATGGAGACCCTCCAGGGAACCCTTACACCCCTCTGAATCTCCTCATGGGAGGAAAACTGGGTTGTGCTCTGAAATGTCATAAAGTCATATTTGGAGAGCTGTGCTGACTCTGAGGGGCTGGCTGAGATCTCTCTCTTCCTGAACAGCATGCCGACTGCCATGCCACGGTTCCTCATGCAGGCAGCGCAGGGCAAAGCTGGGAGGCACATCTTGGACTCTAACGTAATGATTTTTTTCCTGCTTCTGTGGTTAAACACATTTAGAGGACCTGCTTTGAAGGTTCCTATGTTCCTGGCTGCATTATGCAAATCATAGGCACGTGTATGTTAGGAATGCAAGGAGCCTGTTTACATCATCTTTTTTGTTGTTGTTGTTGAGGCTGAGTCTTGCTCTGTCGCCCAGGCCAGAGTACAGTGGTGCGATCTTGGCTCACTACAACCTTCGCCTCCCGGGTTCAAACAATTCTTGTGCCTCAGCCTCCTGAGTCGCTGGGATTGCAGGCACACACCACCACACCCAGCTAAATTTTTTTTTGTATTTTTAGTAGAGATGGGGTTTCACCATGTTGGCCAGGCTGGTCTCGAACTCCTGACCTCAGGTGATCCTCCAGCCTCTGAACCCAAAGTGCTGGGATTTCAGGCGTGGCCTACATCATCTTTTGTGGAAAAAAAAATTGCTTATACACTTGAATGTCTAATCAGCATTTCAAAGGTAACATTCCCAAAACTAAATTCTCATTATCCCTCCTCCCCAGCCACCTTCATCCCAGCAGGGGTGTCACCAGCAGCTCAGGCCAAAGATCTAGCCGTCAGACTTGACTCCCCTCATGCGCTCTCACCCATCTAACCAATCAGAAATATTACTGACTCTGCTTTCCAAATCTACCCTCATTACACCTCCCCCCAACTCACCTCCACCCTCTCCCAGACGCCACCATCATTCCTGGACAGTTACAGTGGCTTTCTACAGGTCATGTCTCCCCCATTGTCTTCTCTCCCGAATTCTATTTTCCATAGACAAGCTAGAATATTTGGATCATGAAAATCTCACTGTGCTATTCCCTGCTTACAATAACCTCCTCTCCCTTGTGGAATCAAATCTGAAGTCCCAAATTATAGGCATGAGCCTATAATACCAGCACTTTGGGAGGCCAAGGCGGGCGGATCACGAGGTCAGGAGATCGAGACCATCCTGGCTAACATGGTGAAACCCCGTCTCTACTAAAAAATAGAAAAAATTAGCCAGGCTTGGTGGTGGGTGCCTGTAGTCGCAGCTACTCGGGAGGCTGAGGCAGGAGAATGGCGTGAACCCAGGAGGCAGAGCTCGCAGTGAGCCAAGATCACACCACTGCACTCCAGCCTGGGCGACAGAGCGAGACTCCGTCACAAAAAATAAAAAAAAAAAAAAAAAAAAAATCTGAAGTCCTCGCCGTGACTGCACCAGCCCTCCAGCATCCCTGTTTCTTGGGCCTGCCAGGCCAGTCCCCACCTGAGGACTTTTGCACTTGTTCTGTCCTCTGCCAAGAAAGCTCTTCCCTGAGATCTCAGTTCCTGGAGCGGCCTTCCTTGACATCGTAGTTTCCCAGGGCTGCCGTAACCACAGACTGGATGTGGCATAAACAACAGAAATGCGGTCTCTCACAGTGCTGGAGCCAGAAATCCAAAATCAAGGTGTCTGCAGGGCCATGCTCTCTTGCTCTGAAAGCTCTGAGAAAGAATCTATGTTACATATCTTTCTCAGCTTCTGGTGGTTCCCATAAACCCTGCATGTTCCTTAGTTTATAGACGCGTCATTCTAATCTCTGCCTCCAGTGTCATCTGGCGCTCCCACTATGTGTCTGTGACCCTTCCCTTCTTATAAAGACACCAGTCACGTTGGATTAGGACCCACTCTAATTCACCATGACCTCACGTTAACTTGATTACTTCTGTGAAGACCCTATTTCCAAATAAAGTCACATTCACAGGTGCCAGGTTAGGGCTTCAACATATCTTTTTTCCTTTTTTTAGAGACGGAGTTTCGCTCTTGTCACCCAGCCTAGAGTGCAATGGTTTGTGGTCTCAGCTCACTGCAACCTCTGCCTCCCAGGTTCAAGTGATTCTCCTGCCTCAGCCTCCCAAGTAGCTGGGATTACAGGCACCCACCACCATGCCCAGCTAATTTTTGTATTTTTTTAAGTAGAGATGGGGTTTCACCATGATGGCCAGGCTGGTCTCAAACTCCTGACCTCAGGTGATCCACCCACTTCAGCCTCCCAAAGTGCTGGGATTACAGGCGTGATCCACTGTGCCTGGCCGTCTTCAACGTATCTTTTTGGGAGCCCTTTGAATCTTCAATGCATAAAAACATCCTATATCCTATAGATGTGAGAGTCGCTGTTTGCTCTACATCTTGGCCTGTTTTCTTCACCCCATGTCATTTCCCACTATCTGGAACTATGCCCCAAAGGATAGTGGCAGCTGTCTACATTAGAATCTCCCTACCCATTCTCCTTAAAACTGTACAGGTGAGCAAGGAGAGACACCCATTGCTCATGTCTACACCACATCCAGAAGGCAGAAGAAAAAAGTGGCTTAAAAAGGATCCAGCTGAAGCAAGAGAGCACCCTAGCAATCAATCACAGAAGAAAAAGGGTGTTGTTGATTAAAGAAACTGCCCTTCACTCTAGCAACAGAAGAGGGAGCAGTTGATCTGCACAACCAATAGGCCGCTCCGGCCCCTAGCCCTCCACTGCATTGTCTGCTATTGCCAGTCCAGGGAAACGCAACAGAAATAAACAAGAACAATCACAAAGCAGAAAAGGAGAACCATACTTTCTGGCAGATGGAGCCACTTTGGAAAACAGTTTGGTGAGTCCTCAAAAAGTTAAACAGGGAATTTCCGTGACCCAGCAATTCCACTCCTAGGTATATCCCAAGACAAAGGAAAACATGTCCACACAGACACTTGCACCTGAATGTTCCTAGCAGTATTACTCCATAAGAGCCAAAATGTGGAAATCGCTCAAACGCGCATCGACTGATGAATAAGCGAACACGTTGTGGTATATATCGATACAACAAGAGACTATCTGCGGTAAACAGGAATGAAATACTGATTGATACTACAACATGGATTAACTTTGAAAACATTGCTGGGGTTCGGAAGCTGACGCCCCATATTTGATGCTTTGTACATGCTGAACTGAAAAAAGAGCTTCAAGGTGTCTCTCCTCCCTCCTGCCCCAAAGCATAGGCTCCCCTGATGTTCCCCCATCTGTCTAGAGTCTGGGCCTACGAAGGAAAACAATCACCTCCAGTCACTTTCCTGAGTTTTCATTAACTGCACCCGTATCTCAGGAAGGAAAACTACAGTCTGTCAACACACCTCGACAGAATTTGTCACAAACCATTGTCTGCTCTGCAGGCCCAAAAGACTTTACCGCAGACCGTGGCGTGTTCTTCAAGCCCTTTGAATCTTCCGCAGTCATCACTTATTGCCCCTCCACAAAATTCCTCTTCTTCCACTCCCGTAACTATGACTAGGGAAGATTCAAAGGGCTAAAAATACAAAAATTAACTGAGCGTGGTGGCACATGCCTGTGATCCCAGCTACTTGGGAGGCTGAGGCACGAGATTTGATTGAACCCGGGAGGTGGAGGTTGCAGTAAGACGAGATCGTGCCACTGCACTCCAGCCTGGGGGACAGAGCGAGACTCCATCTCAAAAACAAAACAAACAAACAAACAAACAAAAACAGGTAATTGGGTCATGATGGCTCTGCCTTTGTGAATGGATTAACCCATTCATGAACTAATGGACTGGTGGGTTAATGGATTAATGTGTTATCACAGAGTGGAACTGGTGGCTTTATAAGAAGAGGAAGAGACATGGGCCAGCATGCTCAGTCCTCACAACCCTCCTCCTCCGCGATGTGATGCCCAGCACCACCTTGCGACTCTGCAGAGAGTCCCCACCGGCAAGAAGCCCTCATGAAATGCAGCCACTCAACCTCGGACTTCCCAGCCTCCAGAAGTGTGAGAAATAAGTTTCATTTCTTAGCAATTACTCAGTTTCAAATATTCTATTATATGCAACAGAAAATGGACTGAGAGAGTTCTTAAGGAGTTCCCCATCACATCCGAGGCTTATCCAGAGGTGGCCCTTGTCTGGTTCCCCAGGAGGCTCCTGGAGGAAAGGAGTGGATGCTGCCCACCACCCCATTCATTGGATGCAGGGCCCGAAGGGAGGACCTGTAGAGGGTTTTCCAGCAGCTCCTTAAAAGGAGCCTGGAGAGAGGTGATTGAATTACTTCCTCAGTGCGTCTTATTTGTTAATGACATGCTGATTTCAATGATCCATGTCATCCCTGTCCCTATTACCATAAATAATGAAGCATTAGCTGTACGTGGCAGTGGCTGTCTAGAGCAGCAAAGAGCCGATCCCACGGTATGTCTGCCCTGTCAGAAGCATGTTGGCTGTGCTTAAAAATGACACCCCAGCCTGTCCCTGCAATCCCCATGCGCTTTCATCGTGAGTCAGGACTTCAAGATGCTATTCATTCCGAAGCCATGTCAGCTCAGCTGTCAAGATAAGAAAGTTTATTGCACCTTGTATTTATGATAAACTGGAGTGACATGCAGATTTTGAATTTCTTATTCTAAAGCCATTTTAATCTAGGCTACATGCAGCCTGTCAAGAGGCAGGATCCATGGTGGGGGCTGGGGACTGAAGGGAGGTGACAGCAGTGTGGTTGGCAGACAGGGGAGAGGGAAGGTGAGCAACCGACAAAGGTGCCTGGGTTCCCAAACAGGGTTCCAGAGGCAAGTCCACGCCGCCTGGAAGTGAGATGGCTCTGGGGCAGGACGCATGAAGGGTCTCGCCCAGAACAGCGGTTCCAGTGGTGACTCCCAGGGATCTATGGAAAACCTGAGCACGGGGGAAGCTTGCGTCACAATATGTTTCAGCCCTTTCGAGGACTCGGTATTTGTGAACACAGGCCAGCCTTGGAAATTGAATATGCTCTCGACTTGCAATACTGCCACTTAAGAGGTTGTCGGGCTGGGGGTTACTCATTCAGGGCACTGCTGTCACTTCTGGGGTTGTCATTCAGGGCACTGTTACACTTTTGGACTGTAAAAAGCCAAATTATTACACGCTGAAGCGGATGTGTGGGGCCGGAGGTTTATGCCACCAAAAGGGCCTGCAGTGAGGGGTCCTAGTACCCCAGGCACAGAGGACCATGAGCTGCCCAGGGCCTCATGCCTGGGGAAGGCTGAGATGTGAAGCCCGGTCCCCGTTCCTGGCACAGAGGGCCTAAGACCTTTGGAATCTCTGCAGTGAGAAGAATGAATGTTTTTTGTGTACTAATGAAATGACTGGAGGCTGGGAGCCCCCGAACAGCTTCAGGATAAGGGCTGGTCCCAGAAAGACCAACGCAGGATTAAGGGGTTGGAACTTTCAGCCCCACTCCCTGCAAACCTCCTCTGGGGAGAGGAGACAGGCTAGAGACTGAGGTAATCACCAGTGGTCAATGATTAATGAATCATGAATCATGCCCATGTCATGAAAACTCCCTGAACATTCCTGAACAATGGAGTCTGGAGAACGTCCAGGTTGGCAAACACGACCGTGTATTGACAGGGCGGCACACCCCCGACTCCATGGGGACAGAAACTCCTGGGCTCGGGACCCTTCCAGACCTAGCCCTGGCTGTTTGTCTGTGTCCATGGTAATAACCTGGTAATAGTAAATAAGTGTTTTCTTGATTTCTGTGAGCTGTTCTAGCCAATTATTGACCTGAGGGAGGTGGAGATTGTAAGAACCTCCTGACTTTGTAGCCAAGTCGGACAGAAGTGTAGGTTCTCTGAGTACCTAAGACTTGTGACTGGCGTCTGTGGTGTAGGCGATCTTGTGGGACCGAGCCCTTGAACCAGTTCAGTCTGACATCAGTTAGTGTCAGAACTGAATTGAATCACAGGACACAGCTGGTACCGGAGAACTGGCTGGTGTGGGAAAAGATCCCACATTTGGGGTGAGAAGAGTTTGAGTAAGAACAGCTCAAGCCCATTCTTCATTTCTCAGCAGGGTGGCTTTTGTTTGCTTTGCTGCTCCAACATTTCATTACTCATCTGGGCCCCAATGGGCCTTTATTAAGAAGATAAACCTTTTAACATAAAAACTGGCTCCAGATCTGAGCCACTTATTTCCCCTGAAGCTCTCTGGGGTCCTCGTGGGCTCTCTGTTTGGACAGGTGATCCCAGCGAGTCTCCCAGCTTCAGAGGCTGAGAGGCTGTGATCCCCATCAAAGGCAGCACACACCAGCTTCCCCCAAGGAGCCGCCATCTGCCTTCAATTCCACCTACAGTGGGACAGAATTGGCAGTGGGCACAGCTGGCTGCCATGGCTTCCAGGGGCTGGAAGGAGACAATTTACTGCAGGGATTCTTTTTTTGTTTGTTTGAAATAGCATCTCACTCTGTTGCCCAGGCTGGAGTGCAGTGGCACGATCTCGGCTCACTGCAACCTCCACCTCCCAGGTTCAAACAATTCTCATGCCTCAGCCTCCCGGGTAGCTGGGATTACAGGCACACGCCACCACAGCCGGCTAATTTTTTGTATTTTTAGTAGAGACGAGGTTTTGCCATGTTGGCCGGGCTGATCTCAAACTACTGGCCTCAAGTGATTCACCCGCCTTGGCCTCCCAAAGTGCTGGGATTACAGGCATGAGCCATCGCGCCCGGTTTACTACAGGGATTCTTATCTGAGGGCTTATGGATCCCAAAATGGCATGTATAATTTTTATTTTTAAGGTCTGGTTTCTGAGGAAATCAGTTGTCCAATTTTCAAATGGGTCCTTGACTACCCTCAAAGGTTAAAAATGATTTCCAGGTGAAAAAATAAAGAAAAATACTGTTGCATTCTCTATGTTTTTTTTTTTTTCTCTAAAAGTCAAATCAAGTATGGGAAATTCCAGTTATCCAGGGTGCCTCGACCAGGGAGTCCTCTGGCTGCTTGAACATGGAGGCACCACACACCGTCCATGTGTAATCACCCAGCGGCTCTCCATGCCCTCTGCCTAGACAGAGCCGATTTATCAAGACAGGGGAATTGCAGTCGAGAGTTTAATTCACGCAGAGCCGGCTGTACAGGAGACTGGAGTTTTACTACTACTCAAACCAGTCTCCCTGAAAACTTGGGGATCTGGGTTTTTGAGGATAATTTGGTGGGTTGGGGGAGCTGGAAAATGGGGAATGCTGACTGGGTAGGTGGAAGATAAAAATGTCCCTGGAAAGGGGTCCCGATCCAGACACCAAGAGAGGGTTCTTGGAGCTCACACAAGAAAGAATTCAGGGCGAGTCCATAAAGTTGGCTACTCCATAGGCAGGGCAGAGGCGTGAGCTGCTCGAGGGAGTCTACTTAGTTATTTCTTGATTATATGCTAAACAAGGGGTGGATTATACATGAGTTTTCCAGGAAAGGGGCAGGCAGTTCCCAGAACTGAAGGTTACTCCCTCTTTTAGACTATATGGGGTAACTTCTGGATGTTGCCATGGCATTTGTAAACCGTAATGGTGCCGGTAGGAGTGTCTCTTAGCATGCTAAACATTATAATTAGAGTATAATAAGCAGTGAGGACGACCACAGCTCATTATACTCATTATAAGACGTCATCATCTTGGTTTTGGTGGGTTTTGGCTGGCTTCTTTACGACATCCTGTTTTATCAGCGAGGTCTTTATGACCTGTATCTTGTACTGACCTCCTACCTCATCCTGTGACTTAGAACGCCTGAGCTCCTGGGGATGCAGTCCAGTAGGTCTCAGCCTTATTTTACCCAGCCCCTATTCAAGATGGAGTTGCTGTGGTTCAAACATCTCTGACAAAATCACAGAGGAAAGTCGGAGCTGTCCTCTTTTGCTGAGTCAGTTCCTGGGTAGGGACCACAAGACTCCATGAGCCAGTTTATCAATCCGGGTGGTGCCAGCCCATCATCGACCATCATGTGCAGGGTCTACAAATTATCTCAAGCACTGACCTCAGGCCTTACCATAGGGAGGTTATCCTCGGGAGCAACTGGGGAAGGCTCAGAATCTTGCAGTCTCCAGCTGCATGACTCCTAAAGCCTAATTTCTAATCTTGTAGCCAATTTGTTAGTCCTGCACAGGCAGTGTAGTCCCCAGGAAGGCAGGGAGTGTGTTTTGGGAAAGGGCTGTTATTGTCTTTGTTTCAAAGCAAAACAATAAACCAAGCTCCTCCCAAAGTTAGTTCATGCCCAGGAATGAACAAGGACAGCTTGGGGGTTGGAAGCAAGACGGAGTCAGTTAGGTCAGATCTCTTTCACTGTCATAGCTGTCTGTTACAATTTTGCAAAGGCGGTTTCACACGGACATTGCTTTGGTAAGATCTACCATTTCTCTGAAGGCTGAGTTTGGGATGCAGTGGCCTTTGAATACCGCTGTCCTGTGGCTGTGTGTGTGTTCAGGGCAATCCAGGAAATCTGGAGAAACCAGAGCGTGTGGGCCCCGCCCCCATTTCTCTGGTGGGTCAGGCAGGAGGGTGACTGAGGAAGTGTGTCCTGGGATACTTCCCGCCTCCCAGGGTGTGTGGGACTCAGCCCTTCCCCAGCCTGCAGAGGATGGGGGTGCTTTGCCAGCGGTCAAGGCATGTGCCCCAGGGGGCCAGGAAGCCTTTATCAACTCCTTGCTACCCCAGCCAGAAGCAGCAAAGGCTCCACCCTGTCCTGCTACCTGAGCACAGAGTTTTTTTTTTTTTTTGCTGTTGTTGTTGTCGTTTATTTTTGAGCCAGAGACTCGTTCTGTCGCCCAGCCTGGAGTGCAGTGGCGCAATCTCAGCTCACTGCAACGTCCGCCTCCCGGGCTCAAGCGATTCTCCTGCCTCAGCCTCCCGAGTAGCTAGGACTACAGACGCCCGCCACCACGCCCAGCTAA
>NW_012116199.1:2175971-2291064 GCF_000951035.1 Colobus angolensis palliatus
TCGCACGGAGCGGGTCCATCCGCAGCGAGGGGCCGCTCACTCCCGCGGAGCCCGCCAGAGGGCAAAGCCCCAGATAGACAGCAAATAGGGAGGCGGCTGGCACCTGGGGAGGCCGAGGCGGGAGGATCGCTGGAGCCCAGGAGTTCGAGACCCGCCTTGGCAACATAGTAAGATCCCCCGCTCCAACCTCCCACCATCTCTACAATAAATTTAAAAATTAGCCGGGCGTGGTATCAGCACTTCGGAGAGGCTGAGGTGGGAGGATCACCTGAGCCGGGGACGGTCGAGGCTGCAGTGAGACGAGATGGCGCCACCGCACGCCAGCCTGGGCGACAGAGCCCAGACCCCGTCACAGCAAAATTGAAGGAGGCGGCGGTTTCCTTCCGGAACCACTGCAGATCAAGTGCAGGGAGCTGTGGAACTCCCGGGCACCCAGCCCTCGGGGCCCTGCACCGCCAGCCCTAGAGCTGGGTGTTCCGGCCCGGAGGGATAGGGGTTTGCAGGGTGGTGAGCGCTGAGGCTGCCCGCGGGGCGAGGGAGCTGCCGGGGAGGAGGCAGGGAGGCTGCACGCGCAGCGGGGTCCCGGCTTTGTCCCAAGCAGTTCCCAGAAAAGAGCTGAGAGGAGCAGGAGGGAGAGGAGGAGGAGAACCAGGCCGGGATTTTCCCGCCTGGGGTCAAACCAAAGCAAACAAACCAAAGTGATGCGTCTCGCAGGTGCCTTGCTTCTGCCCCTGCCGCAGCTGAGATTTGAAGGAAAGGCTCTGTGCCGAGTCCCAGCGGGGGTTTTGTAAATGCTGCGGAATTGGTCTCTCACGGTTCACAGAGCAATCGCCACACTTGCTTGGCCTCCTGGAAGGCCTTACTCTCTTTTTATAATTAAAAACAATTTTTTTGGACGGGCTCGGTGGCTCACGCCTGTAATCCCAGCACTTTGGGAGGCCGAGGCGGGCGGATCACCTGAGGTGGGGAGTTGGAGACCAGCCTGACCAATCTGGAGACCCCGTCTCTACTAAAAATACAGAATTAGCCGGGCGTGGTGGCGGCGCCTGTAGTCCCAGCTACTCAGGAGGCTGAGGCAGGAGAATGGCGTAAACCCAGGAGGCAGAGGTTGCAAGTAAGCCGAGATCGTGCCATTGCACTCCAGCCTGGGCAACAAAAGCGTAACAACGTCTCAAAAAAAAAATTTTTTTTTTTGTAGCAAGGGGGTCTCACCATGTGGGCCAAGCTAGTCTCAAACTCCTGGGCTCAAGTGTTCCTCCAGCCTTGGCCTCCCAAAGTGTTGGGATTACAGACATGAGTCACCGGGCCCAGCCAGCCTTACTGTTCCGAATGGTGTCACATCTTTGTGGACTGTTGAAAATGAGGTTGTTTTCCTCAGTCTCCTAGAAGCCCCAAAATAGCCATACAGATGTCCAAGCAGTTCTGGTTTGATTATCAAGGAGCATGTATAAAATAGCTACGTGTGAATGGGGTCTCTGCAAATGGAAACTGGCGGGGGAGGCTCGGGACTCAGAGGTCTGCGGGAGAAAGTGCATAATGAACACAGACCCATGGCCTCTCCCCGTGTGCCAGGGCATCCTCCCACATAGGCCAAAAGTGCTCTGCAGAACAAAGTACTTTCGGTCCACAAAATGCCTCCCAGCTCTTGCCTGCAAAGGGAAGAAAGGATAGCTGAGGGTCATTAAGCAGAATGCCAGGAGATTTATGGAAACCCCCTCTGATAGCTCAACCTAATTGCAGCTCCCTCCAGCGTGCGAAATGCGGCTAATGGACAGCTGCTCCTGCGGCTCTGATGTTGCTGGACCTCCTCAGCACTCAGCCCAGGGCAGCCAGGAAGAATGAATAGTGATTCAGAGGGATAGGAGGAAGCTGTGTGGCATTTCACAGATACTTATTGTAAAACTGCTGGTGGCCATGTCTTCTTTTCCTATCAGAGCTAATGAGTTTTGATATGTGAACATTTCTTCTCCTTCATAGGTAATGTGTTGATTTGGCACTTTAATCTTAGAATAATCATTTCTAAAACCAACCCAACTGCTTTTCTCTACCATTTTGGCCTTAGCAAACAGATGAGTCTGTAGACTTGAGCATTGCTTGGGCACCATCTGTGTTCAGGTCAGGCAGGGGATGCTGGTGGCTGGGAAACACAGAGGATGGAAGTGTCTTAGGTGCACAGGAAGGGGTGGGGTCAAGGCCACAGGGGGTCGGCCCCTGGCAGCAGTCCGGGAGGGCTTCGTGGAGGAAGGGAGAGTTGAGTGATAAAGCGGTCCCCAGGTAAGGGGGAAGAGCATCCAGGGAGAGGAGACTGCTTCTGGGAAAACCAGAGGCATCACCTTGCAGGGGCTGGTATGGTGGTGGCTCAGGTGGGAGGAAGAGAGACCCCAGGGAAAATAACAGGTTCCATTGACAGGAGGCCTGCTCCGGTGGGGAGGCGGGCTGGTGGTGGAGCCATGGCTGCAGGCCAGAGGGCTGCCTGACCAACAGGTGTGTTGGCCAGGGTCCTTGTAGCAAAAACAGGGAGCTGAGGACCTCATGGCCGATGAACAGTTCCCTAGAGAAATGAGTGGTAGTAGCTGCAGGGGCTGCTTCCTGGTGAGGGCTGCCTGGCCAGAGCATGGCCTTACATGGGAGGGTGCTGCCACCTGGTGACCCTGCAGGGACCCTGTGTGGAGGGAGCCGGGGGTGGCATGGGGATAGTTGCCTTGCTCTCCTGCTTTCAGCCTCCTGCAGCTCCCCTCAGTCCCCGCCCTGCCACACAAGGTCAAACCCACCAGGAGTCAGAAGGTGAAGGGCGAGGTCCCAGGGTGAGGCGCAGGGACAGGGAAGGTGCTGCCTGCTGCAGTGTGAGACCTGGGAGCATCTGGGAGCTGAGGAGGCCTGTAGCAGGAGGAAGACAGTGGCAGGCAGTGACAGGAAGGGAGGGCCAGCATGGGGCGGCAGTCCCAGAGCTCGGGCTCCTTGCCAGGCCAACCTCTGTGGCCTGGGGGGTGGAGGTGGTAATTGCTGTCATATCATAAACACGTCAAGCTTACAGTGAAATGTCTAGTGTGGCTTGGGAACAAATGCATGTGCAGGTATTTGAGTATCTGCGCTTACCTAATCTCAGGGAGCAGGAAAACGAAAGCTTACCATGTAAACACATCAGCAGTGGGGCTTATGTGTGTCTCCACATTGGAACCCCCAAGACAGAGACTGGAGGCAGAGTTGATTTCCAAGCCCAGAGTGCTGGGCAGCCTTTGGGTTTTATGTCTGCTTACTTGGAGCTCAGTGATAGAAATCTAGGCCCCAAAAGAGGAAAGGACTCTTGTGCATAACTGGCACAGCCGAGGAGTGCTTCAGGTGCAGCTGGATCCAGGCATCCTCAAATAGTGTGATTAGGACTCCACTTTCCTTTCTCACCTTGGCTTGGCTCTGCCCTGCTCTGTGTTGTTTTCAGACGAGGTGGGGCCCCAGCAGCTCTGGTCCCCTTGACATGATCCCAGAGAAGAGTCAGCCCTTCCCTCCTGGGTTCTACACTGTCCCCTAAGGGACCTCAGACTGGCCTGATGGGAGGTCTCAAGCAGGCCATGTGAAGGGCATTTCACAGGAAACACAGAAACGGGAATTCTGTAAGGTCAGCGGAGCTCTGAGCCGTTCTTGGGCCTGTTTTTATGATCCTCCCTCTAAATGTAGCTCACACTTCCCTGCTCCTGTGCAGGCACCTGGTGAGGGGTTGTCATGGTCTCCTGCCACTCATGAGGCTGTCAGATACTACCTGTGCTGTCCCTGCATTCTCAAGCTCCAAATTGTCAACTAAGAAATGGTCATTTAAAAAGAGAAAAGTGAGGCTGGGCACGCTGTCTCATTCCTGTAATCCCAGCACTTTGGGAGGCCGAGGCGGGCGGATCACCAGAGGTCAGGAGTTGGAGGCCAGTCTGGCCAACATGGTGAAACCCTGTCTCTACTAAAAATACAAAAATTAGCTGGCAGTGCTGGCGGGCACCTGTAATCCCAGCTTACTTGGGAGGCTGAGGCAGGAGAATCTCTTGAACCCAGGAGGCGGAGGTTACAGTGAGCCAAGATCATACCACTGCACTCCAACCAAGGTGACGGGGAGACTCCATCTCAAAAACAAAAATTGATTTCTGAAATGGTTTTTTCCACGGGCGGCGCCATCAGTGATCCTGCCTGTTCCACTCTGAGGTCGGTCGTGAGCTCTGTGACATTTCACTCTCAACTCAAGGCTTTTTTCTTTCATTTATGGCCATAGTCCAAATGGTTTCACAGATAAAGAAATCTACAAGCCCAATCGTGGTGCGAGAAAAAAACTTTAACACTCCGTCGTTCAGAAGGAAATCAGGAAGAGGAATTTCTCCTTTGAGACTAAAAGAAAGTCAGCTTTAACCAGTACATTGGGGGGCTGGATCGATGTGGTAAACAAACCAAAACATTGTTTTTAAATAAACAGAAATACATTTTTTCCCCTCGACAATGAACTCATTGTTTTTTTTGGGGTGGGGGTGGGTGCACAGGATTTACTGTTTTGTTTTTTTTTAACCCAAAGAGAAGGAAAACACTTTCCTTACTCCTGAAAATGGTGAGTTTGTACATTGCCCCTTTATGTGGAGCAGTGTCATTTCAGCAACTACAGATCAGTGAAGCGGAATCTCGTCCATCAGAGGCTGGGCTCTCAGGCACCAGGACCAGGGGCTTTTCTTTTAATAAGGGAAACCTCTTCTCTGTGGGACCCAAGGCTTTGGATTCCTCAAAGCCTGGAAGCTAGAGCTGGATGACAGGTTTGCATCAGAGCAAATTTCTTGAGGCAACTTCAAAGTGACAGGTTTTGTTGAAGAAAAAGCTCTTCGTGGGGTAGTTGGGAAGATGGTTGGACCCTGTGTGGGGAGCAGGAGGAGGGGAGAGGGGAAAGAGAGGCGAGAACACGCTCTCTGCTGTCACTCTAAGAGCTCCAATCCCATCGTGGGCCGGACCCTCATCCTCATCGCTTAGTGAAGCCTGATCACTTCCCAAAGGCCCCACCTCCTGGCACCGTCACTCAGGACCCCAACCCTTTTTTGGCACCAGGAACTGGCTTTGTGGAAGACAATTTTTCCATGGACTGGATTGGGGGGATGGTTTTGGGATGATTCAAGCGCATTACATTTATTGTGCACTTTATTATTATTACCCTGTAATGTATAATGAAATGATGATACAACTCATCATAATGTAGACTCAGGGGGAGCCCTGAGCTTGCTTTCCTGCAACCAGACAGTCCCATCTGGTGGTGACGGAAGACGATGACACCCGACGTGTGTTGCTGATGTCCAGTCTGCTCTGTGATCTCATTTTGGTCGCTGTCACTGCAGAAAACCCTGCTTCACAAAGACAGGATGTTGGAAATGGAAGTGGGCTTTTCAGTGCTTTGGGGACAATCTCAGGAGATTCTGCCTTGACTGTAATCCAGAATGTATGGAGATTTGAAGTTGTCGCAAACATACTTTGAAGGCCACCACATGCGGCTGTATAATTGAAGTCCATCAGCTCACTTGCCTTGATAAAGCCTGCCACTGCATACGGCTTCGTTGTCACCTGCCACTCACTGATAGGATTTTGATAGGACTGTGCGAGCAATTGATTTATGATGGTTTTTGTGCTGTCAAAACTCTCTGCTAATGTTCATCTGTATTTGCAGCCACTCCCAAGCACTGGCGTTGCCGCCTCAGCACCACCTCAGATCCTCAGGCATTAGTTAGATTCTGATAAGGAGCGTGCAACCCAGATTCCTCGCATGCGCAGGTCACAGTAGGGTTTGCGCTGCTATGGAATCTAATGCCACTGCTGATCTAACAGGAGGCGGAGCTCAGGCAGGCATGCTCACCCGCCCACCTGCTGCTCGCCTCCTGCTGTGCAGCCCAGTTACTAACAGACAGGTGCTGGTCCGTGGCCCAGAGACTGGGGGCCCCTCCTGTCACACAACCAAACTGGGTCCACTTGCCCTCAAGCAACAGAAGCCAAACACCAAAGCACCAAGTTTTGGCTACAAGAAGGCTTTATTGCCAGTTGATTGACATGGAGACTGGAGGAAGTCTTCCTATCTGTCTTCCTGCTGGCCTTGCACCATAGATGTAAGGGAGAGATTTTGAGGGTGGGGTTTTGGGGCTGGACAATGATTGGCTGGAAGGAGGGGGCTTTATTGAGTCCCTCGGGCACTCACTGTTGTCCTACATGCTGCTTCGTGGGTTGCATGTTTTAAAAAAATGTTGGCATTAGCAGGAACTGGAAGTGGGGTTTTTGACCCTCTGACATCAAAAGGTGGCTCGTGGGTGAGTCAGTGCACTCTGCAGACTAGTCAGCCACGTTGGCTCCAACTGGTCCCTCCTAGCAGCCCACTTAGTTGCAAATAGAAGGGATTGTAGCAAATTGTCTTCTTCTCCACTGTCCTGCAAGATGAGCTCAAGAAATTTTCCTGGTTAACAAATCCTGTGTAATCCTGGGGCAGGTTTCAGTACCATCCCGTTAGGGATTGGGGCTTCAGCATATGAATTTGGGGGGGTACACTTCAGCCCATGGCAAGCTGGATACTTGTGCTCCCTTCCTCGAGATGAGAATGTGAACACACAGAGGCAAAGCAGCCCATACGAGGTCACAGAGAGAGGGTGCCGTGGAGTCAGAACGCACGGCAGGGACCCAGTCCCTAGGACCCTGTCTCTGAGCCCCAGGCCCCGTGCTGAGCAGCAGGAGTCACTGCGCGCCTCTGCTTTGTGCTTTGTGACCACGCGTCATGGCCAGGCTGGGGTTTTCCACCCTCTGTCCGTTATTCCCATCTTAGCGTGAGGTCAGAGGCCTGCAGGACTTATTTCCTGGCCCCCACAGGATGAAGGAGGAAACCCGTGGGAACTAGCACATGGCCCTGAAAGCAGCCTCTCCTTGCCCTCATTGTCCATCAGCACAAGACACTCCCACCAGCACCATGACAGTTTACAAATGCCTTGACAAAGACCTAGAAGTTGCTGCCTTTTTCCTAGAGATTTCCAAATAATCTGCCCCTAATGTGCATGTCAGTAGAAGTCAGTATAAGTGGCTGTGAGTGCAGCTGCCCCAGCCCGTATGCTGCGGACTCTGGGTGCACTGCTGAGGAGTTAGCCCTGGCCCAGTTCAGGAAAAGTGGCTGCCTAATGCCAGCAGCTGGCCTTTGCATTCTTTCCTGGGTGAAGCCGAGAACCCTAAGGGGCTAAGTGCCACTGTGAGAGCCCGCTGCCACCTGCATCCAGTGGGTAGGGTGTCATTTCCAGGTTTCCCGCCAGTGCTGCAGCAAATATCCCTGTAGGCTGTAACTCGTACACTTGCTGGCATTTTTTTTCTGTGAGATGAATCTTCAGCCGCAGGATTGCTGAGCTGAGTCTAAAGGATTTCAAAGTTTTATTTTCAATTTTTTTTTCTCAATTGTCCTGTAAGAGGGCAGAACTACTTTACTCTCTTCCAGTGGCAGATGAGAGGTGCTTCTCAACACCGGCCCAGCCCCAGGGATTATCCCTCACTTTAGTCTTGGCCAATCTGAGACGATCCATGAGGGGAGCTGATGACTCACTGTTTTCCAGACATTTCTTTGGTGGTTGTTGAAGTTGAGCGTGTCTTCATGCTTACTGGCCGTTGTTCTTCCAGGAACTGTCAGTTACTGAGCTCTGTCCTTAGATTTGTCATCCAGTAAAAACTGATCGGCAAGAGCTCTTTGTATATTAAAAGAACTACTTTTACTATTAATGCCTGACAAAATATTCTCCCCATTGACTTGATGTGCTCTCCATAGGTATAGTCATGAACCACATAAGCACATTTTGGTCAACAACAGATTGTATCTAACAGTGGTCCCATAAAATTAGAATATCACATTTTTACTGTACCTTTTCTATGTTTCGATGCGTTTAGATGCACGAATACTCATGACTGTGTTGTCGCTGCCTGCATATCCAGCACGGTGCCGTGCTGTACTGGAGCCATGTAGCGCAGGAGCCACAGGCTACACCATGCAGCCTAGGTGTGTCGGAGACTGGACCATCTAGGCTTGTGGAAGTACCCTCTATGATGTTCTCATAACAATGAAATCACCTAACAATGCATTTCTTGGGATGTGCCCCTGTTGTTAAGTGGCACATGACTGGTGTGTTGCTTTTTGTTTAAAGTCTGCATTTTAACGTCAGTAAAGAGGCACAGTTTACACTTTACATACCCATATATATATATGTATGGGTGTATGTATGTATTTTTTGCAAAAGGGTCTTACTGTGTCACCCAGGCTGCAGTACAGTGACATGATCTCGGGTCACTCCAGCCTCCACCTCCCTGGCTCAAGCAATCCTTCCACCTCAGCCTCCTGAGTCGGTGGAACCACAGGTGCGCACTGCTGTGCCTAATTTTTTAAAATTTTTTGTAGAGATGGGGTCTTGCCATGTTGCCCAGGCTTGTCTCGAACTTCTGGACTCAAGCGATCAGCTCGCCTCAGCCTACCATCATGCTGAGATTACAGGCGTGAGCCAGTGCACCTGGCCTACATGTATTTATTTTTATTGTCATATTTATCTGGTTTTTTTAATGACTTCTGATTTTGTGGCATGTTTAGAAAGGCTTCTCTTGTTCCAGGATTATAAAAATAGTCACCTATACTTTCCTTGAGCATCTTTATTATTTCACTTTTCAGCTTTAAATTTTTGTTTCATCTGGAATTAATTTTGGTCAAAGAGTTCAATAGGGGTACAATTTATTTTCCCCCAAAGAGGCGGGACAGCTGTCCCAATATAATTTACTAAATAGCCTATCTTTCCTCTGCCAATCGGAAATGCCAACTTTACCATAATGTCTGCAACTTAATCTCAAATGGTGGAGCAACAAACATATTTATAGTGTATGTGTGTTGAAATTAAAGCAAATGTGGGGAAATGTTAGCATAGCAATTATTGAATCAAGACAGTACATTTGGCCTTCGTTACCCATGGGTTCTGCATCTATCTGCCCATTCAACCAACTGCAGATTGAAAATATTCTGGAAAAAATATTTTAAAAATACAATAAAAAATACAAATAAAAACCAATATAGCATAACAGCGATTTCCATAGCATTTACATGGTATTAGATATTACAAGAAAACGAAAGACGATTTAAAGTATATAGATGGCCCGTGGAGTTTATATGCAAATACTTGACCATTTTCTCAAGGATTTGAGTCTTTTCAGATTTTGTTATCTTTGGGAGTCCCGGAGCCAGTCCCCTACAAATACTGCAGGACGACTGTGTATGGAAGATCATGACACCATCCAGTTTTGTTTTCACAATAAAATTGTGTTTAGGCCAGGCGCGGTGGCTCATGTCTGTAATCCCAGCACTTTGGGAGGCCGAATCACCTGAGGTCAGGAGTCCGAGAACAGCCTGGCCAACACGGTGAAACCCCGTCTCTACTAAAAGCACAAAACAAGATTAGCTGGACGTGGTGACGCATGCCTGTAGTCCCAGCTACTTGGGAGGCTGAGCCAAGAGAATCGCTTGAACCCGGGTGGTGGGGGGTTGGCAGTGAGCCGAGATCATACCACTGCACTGCAGCCTGGGGGACAGAGCGAGACTCTGTCTCTATTAAAAAAAAACTCGTGTTTAAAAGTCTAAAAGAAAAGGAGCGTTAGAATGGAGATACAGTCTCTACTTTCAAAATGGATGGTTGAGCAAAAGTTCATTTCCTGCAGAAAGACCTGGCGGGTGTGGCCAGGACAAGCAGAGAGCTGACAAGGAAGGCAGAAGGCCGTCAGGCAGGGCTTGCACTGCAGGAAGCTGCTCTGGCTGTCCCTGAGTAGAGAAAAGAGTTGTGATGTGTGGACATGGGCCTGTTGGGGGCCTCCAGCTCCAGCTTGAATGACTGTTGCCATTGATGTGCAGGAGAAACCCGTGGGAGCCGCTGGCCCCTGGGGACAAGGGTGGTGGCTGAGCCAGCGGGAGCGGGCAGCTGGCTTATGGCGAGGTGGCGGGTCTGGGATAGGCTGCGGCCTTAGGGTTGGTGGTGACCATGTACCAAGGCACACGGCTGGCTTCCCTCTCACCTGCAATAGCTGGGGCACGGCTCACTGCCCTTCTTCCTCCTGTCACACCAGTCACACCGAGAGAGGGCCCTGCACGTGGTGACAGCATGGGCTGAACCGACTCCATGTGGCCAAGCACCAGGGACACTCCTTTACCTCCTCAGGAAGGCTCAGCTGCAGAGGAGCAGAAGGAAGAACCGAAGATAAGAAGAAGGAGAAAAAGTTGGAGGAAGGGCAGGAGTGGAGAGTGGGCCCGCCAGGGAGGGAGAGGGAGATCGAGCAGCCAACCCTGCCCGCATCCCCCACCCACACCCTAGCCCCTTCCCAGCAGAATTGGTGACACTTTTCTTCCCAGTGCCTTTCACATTTCCAAAGCAGCTCAGAATTGCTCATAGATAACAGGTTTGGGGTTTCTTCCTAATGACAAGGCTCCTGAGAACAGAAGCAGCTGCCATCTGTAGGGTATTCATCATCCTCCTGCAATGGGGAAATGAGTCATTTTAGCATAAAATGTAAAACTGCCATGAAATTCAAATTGCAGTACGTTGACAAGAATTATAATGTTTGCAGAAAGTCTCATCTAGGAGGCTGATGTGGTCCTGAGGGAAGCCCCCTGTTACCTGAGAGAAACGGCTGCAGTCACCAGCAGGGTCTGACCACGTCTCCCAGGGTGGACAAGACCGAGGCCGCCTCTTAATTTTTTCCACCATTTTTGCTCCTGGACATTAAATAAGACAGAGAAAGCAGGAAGATGGAGACAGAGAACCCCTCCAGATAAGAGTCATCATCCAAGAGAGTATCAGCCGAGTGGGCAGAATTCTTGCCAGTATAGTTGACTGTGCGTGGGAGGGGAAGTTTCTACGACCTTCTGGAAAGAGAATATTGTCTTAAAAGGGCCACCAATGATACCCTTTGGTCATTCCAAAATGACCTCTCTGGGCTTGAAGCCCCTGTAAGAGGTGAAGGCAGCTGGACTTCCTGGGTCCGGTGGGGACTTGGAGAACTTTTATGTCTTACAAGAGGATTGTAAAATGCACCAATCAGCAGTCTGTAGCTAGGATTGTAAAACGCACCAATCAGCGCTCTGTAGCTAGTAAGAGGATTGTAAAATGTACCAGTCAGTGCTCTAAAACACACCAATCAGCACTCTGTAAAATGCCCCAATCAGCATTCTGTAAAATGCACCAATCAGCAGGATCCTAAAAGTAGCCAGTTGCAGGGAGGATTGAAAAAAGGGCACTCTGATAGGACAAAATCGGAACATGGGTGGGGACAAATAAGGGAATAAAAGCCGGCCCCCGCCTCACCACCCCCTAGCCAGTAGCTGCGTTCATTTCTGCACTGTGGAAGCTTGTTTTTTTGCTCTTCGCAATAAATCTTTCTGCTGCTAACTCTTTGGGTCCATGCCACCTTTAAGATATGTAACACTCAGCTGGTGCGGTGGCTCACGCCTGTAATCCCAGCACTTTGGGAGGCTGAGGCTGGCGGATCACGAGGTCGGGAGATTGAGACCATCTTGGCAAACACAGTGAAACCCCATCTCTACTGAAAACACAAAAAATTAGCTGGGTGCGGTAGTGGGCGCCTGTGCTCCCAGCTACTGGGGAGGCTGAGGCAGGAGAATGGCGTGAACCCGGGAGGCGGAGCTTGCAGTGAGCCGAGATCGTGCCACTGCACTCCAGCCTGGGCGACAGAGTGAGACTCCATCTCAAAAAAAAAAAAAAAAAAAAAAAAAAAGATATGTAACACTCACTGCGATGGTCCATGGCTTCATTCTTGAAGTTAGAAAGACTGTGAACCCACCCGCCGGAACCAATTCCAGACACATCTGGTCAATCTAGTTCCAGATCCAGGGAAATGAATGCCCTGGTGGCAGGAGGGAATAACCATTCCAGCTGATAGCAGTTGTTCAAATAATAGCAAAGGCACATAGAAAGTGTGTTGCCGAGGTGCAGTCTGACAGTTGCTCCAAATACAAATTTTGCCTCGAAGCTCCTGTAAGCCATGGGTTGTACTCAAAAGCTCTACATTCTTTGTGCAAAGGCTGGAGAAGGCAGCGAGAGGGCCACATGCGGGTCTTTTCTTAGAGTGTGGGAAATGAGGCTGTCATCCCTTTAGGTGGCAGGGTGGCTCGGAGCCTCTGTGCCCACAGCAGCCAGAACGAGTTCCCCTTGGGGTCATGGACCTGGTATCTCAGTTGAGCACATGGTCATTTTCACCAAGGCTGCCTGGTATTGTGTAAAGTTAGTGGCCTGTGCACATGAGTGCCCCAGGCCCTTAGGCAGCTGCCAGTGTGGCCTGGGGCTTCCCTGTTGGGAGGGAGCCACCCTGCACCTGTGGGTGAGTCCTGTCCCCTGGCAGTCTGGCAGGCAGGTGTGGCCCATGGCAGGGTGAGTCCCTGGCATGGATCTGCTGGTTCCCCAGGTGAGAGTTTCTATGTGGCCAAAGGTCACCAGGAACTGACAGCCAACGCTGAGCAAACCCGAGCTCAGGGTTCATGTTGCCCGAGCAGAACCTGCTGATGTGCTCTGCAGGGAGGCATTTTTCTTGGTTGGCTGACACTCCCTGGAAGGAGGCACGGGCCAGGCCAGTGTGCTCAGCAGCACCCTAGAGCACTGCTCAGGGCAGACGCGGGGGCTGAAGTGTGGGGTCAGTGTGCTCCCGCCAGGACCAAACCCAACGCTTCCTGCCTCCTCCCTTCCTGCTCTCAGGTGGGGCTGTTGTTGGGGAAAGAAAGGCAGGAAGGACAGTGTGGGAGGCTTTTACAGGGCCAGACCTGGGAATGGGGTACAGTGAGGGGTGGCACAGGCCACCTGGCCCCACTAAGGGCCAGAGGCGAGGAGAGACGTCCGACTGTGCCCTCCTGGGAGGAAGGGGCGCTCTGCCACATGGCACCCCAGGCCCTTGGTTATCTGCGAGCATGGGCTGGGGCTTCCCTGTGGGAGGGAGCCATGCTGCACCTGTGGGTGAGTCCTGTCCCCTGGCAGCCTGGCAGGCAGGCGTGGCCTGGGAGGAAGGCACACCCTGCCACACGGTGTCACCACTGGCTGGCAACTGTTGGGGAATTTACTGAAGCAAGTGCAAGACCCCCACCCTGCCACAGCAATCACGTGCCTTTGGTGAGGCTGAGCCTGGCCCCTGGGACCCCACTGACCTCTCCTGGCCTCACACTACATGGAGTTGTATTACTCCTCCACATTTCAACCAAGACGACTGAGAAGTTGGCCTGTAGCAGGCACACATGTGGAAAAGAGGAACTGAAGCCATGCGGGGGCTTCTCCTTCAGAGGAGGTGGCTTCGTCTACGTTTTCAAAGCAATGGCCACTTCACTGCATCCACCTGCGTGCCATGTCCTGGCTTTGATCATTGACATGTGCCTGGCTTTGCTGCTCTCAGCTTCTGACCTCTGCAGGCTGTGTCCTCAGACTTCCTTTTGAAGAAAATCGCTGAAGCTTTTGGCCTCACTTCTTCCAAGACGCAGCTACAGATACTCTCCAGGCCCAGCTGCCTGTTTCTCGGGGCTGGGCCACTGGCTTGGGTTTGCTCTGCTTCACCAACGCCATGTGACTCTGAAGGGCCTCACTCACACCAGGCCCAAGCACTGGCTTGGGGACAGGCCAGGCTGGCATGACCCTGATTCTGCAGATGGCATTTTTAGTGACTCTGCTAGTAACTGGTTCCTGAGATAACAAAGCCACTGACACAGGGATGACAGATGGTTAACAGCACCTCCCGAGAGCAGGCCTGTTCTGAACACTTGACCTGTGACAGTGCATCCATGCCACGTGGCTGCTCGGTGAAGAAGATGCTATCATCATGGTCTCTGCAGTTCTACGATGGGGACACTGGGGAGAGAGGAGTGGCTGTGCTGGAGCATGCGTGGATGGGCGGGGAAAGGGAGGGCGTGAGCCTGGTGGTCTAGCACCATATTGCCCCACTCCGCTTTCCTCCAAGGCTTGGGTCTGCACGGGCTGGAACCCTCCTTCTCTGGGAGGGTCACAGCCCTGTCCTGTGAGAGGTGGTGCGGATACCTCCTGCTCCTGAGAGAGCCTGGCCCTCCGTAAGGCGTCAGGGAATGGATCCGCCATGCCAGCCCAGTCCTGTGCCGCCAGGGGCCTTTCTAGAAGATGGGAGTGCAGGCATAGGCTGCCCGCCCAGCTGCAGAGTTCCCTCCTCAAGTGTACCCTGGAGTAGGGAGGGAGGAGCCTAGGGCACTCATGGGCTCATGGGCTCCAGGTCCCTTGGCTCCCTGCCACCCTCATGGTGATCTGTCCTTGCCATTGCACTTCAGCCTGGGCAACAAGATCGAAACTTCATCTCAAAAAAAAGTGTTTTTGTTTTTTTTTAGAGACAGGGTCTCTCCATTTTGTGCACCCAGGAGAGACTGCAGAGTCCCAGCTATCCATAGAGTCCGCCTTGTATTTGCAGATTCAACCAACCACGGCTTGAAAATATTAAAAAATGGCCAGGGGAGGTGGCTCACATCTGTAGTCTCAGCACTTTGGGAGGTCAAGGTGAGCCGATCACTTGAGCTCAGGAGTTCAAAACCAGGCTGGCCAACATGGTGAAACCCTGTCTCTACATAAAATATAAAAATTAGCTGGGCGTGATGGCAGCATGCACCTGTAGTTCCAGCTACTCGGGAGGCTGAGGCAGGAGAATCGCTTGAGCCTGGGATGGGGAGGTTGCAGTGAGCCGAGATGGTGCCACTGCACTCCAGCCTGGGCGACGGAGTGAGATTGCCCCAAAAATCAACGAAAAATAATAATACATGGGGTGGTGCGGGAGCATGGAAAATGGGAAAGGTTAATGGGTACAAAAATATAGTTAGATACAATGAATAAGATCTAGTATTTGATAGCACAACAGGGTGACTATAGCCAGCAATAACTAGTTGTACATTTTAGAATAACTGAGGGAGCATAATTGGAATGTTTACAACCTGAAGAAACAATGAATGCTTGAGGTGATGGATATCCCATTTACTCTGATGTGATTAGTACCGCTGCATGCCTGTATCAAAATCTCATGTACTCCATAAATATATACACCTACGTACCCATAAACATAAAAATACAAACTACAGTGTAACAACTATTTATACAGCATTTACATTGTATTAGGTATGATAAGTAACACAGTGATGATTTAAAGTCTGTGAGAGGACTGCACAAGTTATATACAAATACTCTTCTATTTTATGTAAGGAAATTGAGCATCTGTGAGTTTTAATATCTGTGGAATCAAATTTTGGGTCCTGTAACAAATCCCCCGTCAATGCCAGGGGTTGATTATATATATCTCTGGCTACACATGAGGCCTTGTGCATGTGCAGAGGAGACGTGAAACCTGAAACAATTTGCTGGAGCACATTTGTACACTGCTGATCTCCAAATGCATTCCCCAAACCACACACAGATCCACGGGCAAAGCATGGAGGCCTTAGTGGTTAAAGGTGTTTAAGTACATTTGACCCATCATTGGCTGACCACATATGCTAACCCCACATATGCTAACCCACAGGCAACCACTAGGAAGCTAGACTTGAAAATAAAAACAATAAAAACCCCAAACTGAACAGAAGCATCAGTGGCTGCACACTGAGGTTGAGACTGATTCTATAGGATTTGTTCAGTGAAGTCACTATAACAGAAATAGGGGGTAAGGGGAAGGAGCAGAATCCAGAGGTGCTACAATGTTAACTAAAGTGTCCAGTTTTTAAAATTATGAGACATGCAAAGAAGCAAGAAAGTGTGATCCCTATTTGGGTAGTAAGTGGGGAGGAAGCTATCAGTAGACACTGTCTGATGGGGCCCAGATGTTTGAATTTGTAGATAAAGATTTCAAAGCAGCTATGATAAAATGTTTAAAGACCTAAAGGAAACCATTTCTTTTTTTTAAATTTGATTTGACTTTTTTTTTTTTGGAGTGACACAGTCTCACACTGTCACCTAGGCTAGAGTGCAGTGGCGCGATCTTGGCTCACTGCAACCTCTGCCTCCTGGGTTCAAGGCTAGAGTGCAGTGGCACGATCTCGGCTCACTGCAACCTCTGCCTCCTGGGTTCAAGCGATTCTCGTGCCTCAGCCTCCTGAGTAGCTGGGACTACAGGCACCTGCCACCACATCAGGCTATTTTTTTGTATTTTTAGTAGATACGAGGTTTCACCATGTTGGCCAGGCTGGTCTCGAACAACTGAGAGATGATCCGCCTGCCTCAGCCTCCCAAAGTGCTGGGATTACAGGCGTGAGCTGCTGTGCCCGGTCCGTTTTTAAGAAACAAAGTATGAGAGCAATGACTCAGCAATACAGACTATCAATAAAAAGGTATTGTAAAAAAAAAAAAAATCAAATGGAAATTCTGGAGTTGAAAAGCACAATAACTGAAATATTTACTAGAGGGGTTTAACAGCAGATTTGATTTTGGCAGGAGAAAGAATCAGTGAACTTGAAAGGGGATTAATAAAACCCATCCAAATTGAAGAATAGAAAGAAAATGAATACAAATAACTGAAAAACAGACCTAAATTTGGGACTCATCACGCATACTAAACACATGTTCTCTCCCAGAAGGAGAGGAGAGAGAAGGGAAGAAATATTTGAACAAATAATAGCAAGAAAGTCCCAAATTTGATGAAAAATACACCAGTGAAGCATGACAAACTTCAAATGGGATTAACAGAAAGAGATCTATAGCTAGATGCATACGGAGTTGAAGGACAAAGATAAAATTTCAAAACAGCAAAGAAAAAAAAAAAGAACCCATAACCTTATCACATACAAGGGAAGAACTATGTTTAACAGCTGTCTCAAGTGAAGAAGACATTAAAATGACATATTCAAAGTGCTGTAGGAAAAATATTTATTAACTAAGAATTCTTTAGCTAGCAAAACTATCCTTCAAAAGTGAAGCCAAAATAAAGATAAACAAAAATTGAGGAAATTCAATGCAAGCAAATCTGTCTTATAAAACATACTAAAGGAAGTCCTTAGGCTGAAAAGAAATGACATCAGAAGATAACCTGCATATAACCCAAGCATACTAGAAAATATCTATATTTCTTTTTTTTTTTTTTTTTTTTTTTGAGACAGAGTCTTGCTCTGTCGCCCAGGCTGGAGTGCAGTGGCCGGATCTCAGCTCACTGCAAGCTCCGCCTCCCGGGTTTACGCCATTCTCCTGCCTCAGCCTCCCGAGTAGCTGGGACTACAGGCGCCCACCACCTCGCTCGGCTAGTTTTTTGTATTTTTTTAGTAGAGACGGGGTTTCATCATGTTAGCCAGGATGGTCTCGATCTCCTGACCTCGTGACCCGCCCGTCTCGGCCTCCCAAAGTGCTGGGATTACAGGCTTGAGCCACCGCGCCCGGCCCTGAAAATATCTATATTTCTTATATGCTCTATACAGATATGTTCTAGTATGCTTTTAATTCCTTTATTTTTTATTGCTTCATTCTTACTTTTTTGTTGTAATTGGTTGCTCTAGGAATAAAAAGAGCAATAAAGGAGAAAGAAAAACAAAAAAGCCTGAGTTATATAATCATTAAATAAATAGAGAAGTGGCAGGAAGAAATTAAACCATATGAATAGTTAGATTAAATGTAAATGGATTAAACACTCCAATCAAAAGGCAGAAACTGATAGTAATAAAACAAGATCCAACTATATGCTTTGTATAAAGAGACACCGTTTACATTAAAAGACACAAATACCTTAAAACTAAGTAAGAATGAAAAAATATATACCATACAAACAGAGACCATAAGAAAATTGTAATGGCTATTCTAATATCAGTTAAAATAGACTTTAAGACAGAAAATATTGCTAGAAACAAAGAGGGATATTTCATACTGGTCATAAGGAAGATATAGCAAGTATAAACATACATGTTCCTAACAACAGAGCTCCAAAATATGTAAAACCCAACTGACAGAATTGAAAGGAGAAAAAGGCAATTCAATAAGAGTTGGAGACTTCAATACTCCACTCTCAGTAACTGAGAGAACTAGACAGAAAACAAGCAAGGATATAGAAGACCCAAAGAACAGCAGCAACCAACTTGACTTCTCCTCTATCTATAGAACACCCCACCCAACAACAGAATACACATTCTCTTCAAGAGCACATGCAGCACTCTCCAGACAGACCTTGTACTCGACCACAAAAAAGGCCTCAATGAAGAGGATTCAAATAACACAAAGTATGTTTTCACATCAAAATAAAATTAATTAAAAACAATGGGAAGATATTTGGGAAAGCCCCAAATATTTGAAAAATTAAAAAATTACTTCTAAATAATTCAGGGGTTAAATCACAAGGAAAATAGAAAATATTTTGAACTAAATGAAAATGTAAAAATATCAACATTTATAAAATACAGCTACACAGTGTCTAGAGGGAATTTATAGCTTTTAAATGCCTATTTTAAAAATATCTGAAATCACTAAACCAAACTTCCTCCTTCAAAAATTAGAAAAAGAACAAACTGAACCCAAAGCAAGAAGGAAATAATAAAGACTAGCGCAAACTCCACGCAATGAAAAACAGAGAGTCAATAGAAGAAAATAGATGAAGCCAAAATCAATTCTTGTAAAGCTTTCTGAGGTTAAGTGTACTGTCGTTATGTAAGAGAATACCCTGGTTCTTAGGTAATATGCGTCATGTCTTCAACCTGATGCTCAGATGATTCAGAAGAATACTGTTAGGGGCAGAAATGTTTATGTCCCCTAAAATTCCTAACCCCCACTGTGGGTGCATTTGGACAGGGGGTCTCTAAGGAAGCAACTGAGGTTGAATGAGGTCCTAAGGGTGGGCACTGAGCTGATAGGATGAGGATCCCCATGAGACACCAGAGGGCGTGTCTGCTCTCTCCATGTGCATGTATCAAGGACGGGCCACTGAGGACAGAGATGATTGCTGTTTACAAGTCAGGAAGAGAACTCTTAACAGAAACTGACCATGCTGGCACCTTCTAGCCTCCGCAGCGATGAGAAAATAAATGACAGCACAAACTGCAAATTTTCCAAGGAAGCATCTTGGACCTGATTTAAGCCACTCGGTCCATGGTATTTGGTTACAAGAGCCCAAGCTGACTACCCACCTACCTACCTACCTACCTACCTAGCGTGCACTGCACAGGTAGAAAATTGGCAACACTCAGGGAGTCTAGGTCAAGGGCAGAAGGAAGTTTCTCTGTATTATTCTCGCAAATGCTGTGTTATTGCAACTAAGTGTGAAAATACGCTAAAAAAATAAAAACTAACCCTTCTCCTGCCTGGGTGGTGGACACTGAAGTTGCTGGGCTGTGATGGGCCGAAGTCAATGCTCTCCTGGTTCCCTGACTGAGGTGAGGGCCTTCGGTTTAGTCCCGTCCTCCCTGCAC
Organism: Colobus angolensis palliatus; assembly: GCF_000951035.1. Classification (NCBI taxonomy): domain Eukaryota; kingdom Metazoa; phylum Chordata; class Mammalia; order Primates; family Cercopithecidae; genus Colobus; species Colobus angolensis. The sequence continues at coordinate 2,195,386 of NW_012116199.1, forward strand.
AGGGTTCTTTGCCTCTATCCCACCAAGTCGTCAAGATGGTGGACGCAGATCCACTTTCTGCTTCTTCCTGGTGCCTGCCCTGTGTTTCCTGTGGTCCTCCTTGGAAAGGCCACAAAAGCGTTTCAAGAGGACTCAAGTCCAAGATGCTTTCTTGGAAAATTTGCAGTTTGTGCTGTCATGAATGTGGCACATTAATGGTTGCTAAAACTGGGGAGCAACTCCTCAAGGCTTGGTGGAAGCACTACAACTGAGTTTAAATATTCAAAAACGTAAGAACCAAATCCTGTTCCCCAGGGGCAGCAGCACTGGATCCTACTGAGCAAACTTCCACCCTCCTCCCTGGGCCTATCAAGAAACCAATGGGCAGAGCGCAGTGGCTCATGCTTGTAATTAATCCGAGCACTTTGGGAGGCCACGGTGGGCGGATCACTTGAGGCCAGGAGTTTGAGACCAGCCTGGCCAACATGGTGAAACCCTGTCTCTACTAAAAATACACAAATTAGCCGGGCATGGCGGCGCAGTGAGCCGAGATTGCCCCACTGCCCTCCAGCCTGGGTGACAGAGCGAGACTCCGTCTCCAGGAAACAAAAAAAACAAGCCCTGGGACTCTTTGGTATGTGTCCTCTACTAAACAGCAGGCTGCAAAGAAACTGAATTTTGCGGCCGGGCGCGGTGGCTCAAGCCTGTAATCCCAGCACTTTGGGAGGCCGAGACGGGCGGATCACGAGGTCAGGAGATCGAGACCATCCTGGCTAACACGGTGAAACCCCGTCTCTACTAAAAAATACAAAAACCGAGCCGGGCGAGGTGGCAGGCGCCTGTAGTCCCAGCTACTCGGGAGGCTGAGGCAGGAGAATGGCGTAAACCCAGGAGGCGGAGCTTGCAGTGAGCTGAGATCCGGCCACTGCACCACTGCACTCCAGCCCGGGCGACAGAGCGAGACTCCGTCTCAAAAAAAAAAAAAAAAAAAAAAAAAACTGAATTTTGCTTTAAAGCACTTGGTTTCAAATGCTTCTGAAAGCCCTGAGCTTCCCACTACAACTGCAACCGCCGCTTGGTAGGTATTTCGAGACTGGGGCTGCTCCCTGGGTCTCAACCTTCGTCCTTTCCACTTGGTTCCCACTCATCCTCAAGCTGTCCTTATCCAACATGGAAGACGCTCATTCTCAGAAGTGCTCTGAGAAACCTCTTGTCCTCAAGGTCCTCTCTGGGAACCCCACTGCCGTCATTCCAGCCGGTTTCTACCACACCCCCTTTGACAAGAACTGAAGAGCTGCTAGGGTGAATACTTGGCAGGCCCCTCAACACTCAACAGCAGCAGCATACTGGCCACATGTCAGTTTCCACATTTTCCTTCCTTCTCTGTTTTTAAGGGGGTATAAAATGACTTATACCTGCATATTTTCAAATCCACTTAAGACCAGGAGATGATATGTGGACAAATAGATCAAATTACCTCAAAACTTTACGGTGACAATCAAGCCAAGGTACAAACACGCTAAAATCACCACCCGTGCACTCACCTCTTCCTCTTTTTCCGTTGTCGAGTGCCAGAGGAGGGCAGTCCACGTGGGGGCTCTGCTGCGTCTCACAAGGCCCATTTCTCTCATGCACCAAGTGAAAACCCGACACATCTTCCCTGCCTGGCATTGTGCCAGTAGGCAGAAAACTTGGTGCCACAAAACTCAATTTTTAGTCTTTATTGGCATGTGATTTCCTAGACAACTGTGGACACAATTACCTCAGAATGGCCTATGCTACAAAGGGAAGGAAGGGAGTGTCAGAATGTGGAAGGCTTGTCGCAGTTGGTTACAGATCTCTCTTCTGAGCACCTCGTTTGTGTCAACTTCTGGCTAACCTGAGTGAACACCCATCAGCTGGGAGAAACAAGCGCTAGGGGGCACCTTCATGGCCACTGGTAAAGAAAGCCCTAATTATCTACAATAGAAATGGCAAACACTTAAAAGTTTTATCCATTTTAGTTTTGAACTAGAAATCTTCCAAGTTTAATATATACCTTCTTAGTGAATTCCCCCGCCAAAAACAAACAAAAAACCCCAACCCCAAACCAAATGGTATTCCTCCTGCATCTTGGGCAATAGCTCCTTCACTGTTGAGTTGTTCCAAAGAAAAACACACGAGTAGGTAAGAGTCAAAAATGCCACTGAGTTTTTGCTGGGATCACATTGATCAGGAGACAACAATGTGGTTCTGTAAAAACCAGCACATCACAATGGGTCTTCCCCTACTCCATCATCTGGGGAAACCCGGGTAAGCAGCCTGGGAACAGAGTGCCGGGTCACTCTCTGTAGGGCTGCTGGGCGGGCAGCCACGGTAACGTGTCCCGGGATGCCTTGGGTTTGCTTTCTGCAAACTGCACAGAAAACAGCGTGGCTTCCTATCCAGTAAATGGTTTTCAAACTGCAAGTCAAGGCAAACCGAAAACTTATTCCCCATCTGCCTGCTAGGTGGCCTTCCGGCATCTGCTGCCACATCCCTTCCTAGCCAACTGCTCCCGGTCTAGACGGAAGCCACAGTGTCAGCGTCTGTGTCTCCTCACCTGAGTCATCTCCATCTGCACGGTGCCTTGTGTACTGCATCAAGTATCTGCTCAGAGGTCAAGAGGAGGAACTGACTCACGTGGCGTTAGTGGATGTTCACTAAGCCTTTGTCGAGTAGAGTGTTAGTATAGGGGAAGGGCAAAAACAGAATTCTGCCTTGAAAACTTCGCCATCTGAATGAACTCACTGCCCATGCTCAGTGCTGTGCGAAGATGGTTAGGCACAGAAATGTCCCTCGGAAGCAGCGCTAGGTATCTACACCTGACCAGATGTTCATCACATACTAAAAGGCAGGGGGACAAACAACAGACTTACTGAGTTCTGTCCCTTTCACAATACATTGTTTCCCTAATTTATTTAAATGAAAACAGTCTTACTTAGGCCTTATATATGTGTCTGTGTTTACAATAAGGACACATTTAAAACAATAAAAAACTCAACCCCTACATCATACTACACATAAATTAACTCCAAGTGGATCATAGACATAAATATAAAACAAAAAATTCTGAAACTTGAGAAATCTTGACACTTTGGGCTAAGTGAAGATTTCTTAGTGAAGATGTAACATCTCAGTGAAAATATAACAAAAGCACAATCTATGAAAGAACAAACTGATATAAACTAGACATCCATCAAACTGAAGTCAAGCGAAATGAAGAAATGTTTACACAAAACCCTGTATGCAAATGTTTATAGCAGTTTATTAATAGTCTCCCAAACCTGGCAACAACCCAAAAGTTCCTTAACTGGGAATGGATGAACAAGCTCTGGTACAGCCACACAATGGAGTACCACGTGGCAATAAGAGAGAACCTGCAACATCATCCACGAATCTCAAATGCATCACGCTGAGTGAAATAAGCCAGACTCAAAGGCAGCATATCGTAGATTCCATTTATATGATGCTGTCAAAAAGGCAACTACAGAAACAGAAGAGATCACCCTGCCGGGGGCCGGAAGAGGATTGAATACAAAGGGGTACAAATGATTTGAGAAGACTGTTTGATGTAATAACTGTGGTAAATAAACAGTATGTGTTTGTCAAAATCTGAACTATACATTTTAAAAACAGTAACTTACTGTATGTAAATTATATCTTAATAAAGATGAAACAAAATAAAATCCACATAGATGGATTCAATCCACAGAGATGTTTACTAAAACACTATAGCAATAAGCTAAATGCCAAAAGGGGTGGTAGTTAAGTAAGCAGGGTATCCGCAATGGAGTATTTATGCTCATTAAACCCATTTTCTTCCCCCAAATGTGGGTGACATGCTCTTTACCTGGGGAATAAAACCATATACAAACGGTTCCTCACGCACGTGCGTACACACACACAGGAACGCAGCGTGCTTCCCCACACAGGGTGTTTCCCCATGCAGGGGTGTGTGTTTACCTGCAGGGGACGTCTACCTGCTGTTTTCTCCCACTCTGTCTCCAGGTCCTTCTGCCCCACTTCGATCTGAGCCCTTCCGATGAGCACGGCCCACCCAGCCGTGCGTGCTGGCCAAGGGGACAAGAGTCCGCATGCGACACCAGATGACGAGGTGGTGGGTGATGCTGGTGATAAGGATTTGTGTGCAGAATTTTAAAACAGGATTATAAAGCTGCAGGAAACTAGAAAACAGGGGGGCAAACAGACCAAACCAGCACTTTATTTTAAAAAGTTTATTTCGGAGATTTAGAAATTTGAGATTTTTAATAACAGCAAAAGAAATTCAGTCACACCGAATGATTAACAGAACATAGTGGTGTATTATCTAAACAGAAATCGTGCTGATGTGCCATAATAAATTGTCTATTAGTAAAAAAATACACTTTAGGGCACAGCATTGTATCACAAATTACAGTAGGGATACTTTGCAAGAATTTAATCAAACTAGAGAATTCTGAGTAACTGTATCTTTTAAATGCAGCACTTAAAAATGTAACAACTCTGTGCATCCTTTTTCTTAAAAAAAATGACCTTGCATGTGTCATAGAAACGCTGCTTTATTGCTGCAGAGGTCAAAGTTCAAGGCTCAAGAGGTACAGGAGAGAATACAAAGGTAGCCTTTAGAAACTTGGTTTTGTTTATGTATAAAAAAGGTAAAGTTTATAAAAGTTAATTTACAAACCAAGAACAAAAGTGGTATGCACGCATTATATACAAGCATCCTTAAAACATCAAAATTTTCAGATGCATAGCCAGAAAGAATGGAAAACAACCACTGCCCCTTGTCCAAAAAAAAAAAGAAAAAGAAAAAAGAAAAGAAAAAAATCCCCAAATCACACCACTATTTTCTTCTGGGTGATAACACATTTCTGAAACCACCAAATGCACAATTTACTCAGTCTTTGTCATGATACAGTATCTCGATAATGCACAAAAGCCATAAAAACTTAGTAACATACAGCGAGAATGAGCTAAGAATTAAGAACATGAGGGTAAGGCATTCCTGCTGGTTAGTATGTTTGTGGTAATATGGTGAAGTTAGAGATCTTCATGAAGAGGCCATGGAACCAGTCTCACATGCTTCTGTATCCTTCCCTGTGAAAAATGTGTTTTCATACACAGTAAGTCATTGTCTTCACTTCACCCTCCCCCAGTTATAAATCCCCTTGCTATACATTTCTGTTAAATCCACAACACTGGTTATATATTCCAGGTGCATTTTAAAAATGTGTGCATATTACTTCATGCATAATAAAATAAAATGTGTATGTATGCTAGGCCAGGGCCATAGTAAAGTTTGAAACAGTGTACTTTGGAAAGAACAGACCTCAAATGCACCCCCATTTACTGGCTGGTATTTTAACGGAAATCAGTATGTGAAGTTAAGCAGTGACGATAAAAAAAAAACTACAAAAATCACAAAGCAAAATATCTTTGAACCTCTAGCCAATACCAATAGTCCCGTCAACCACAAACACACAGCGTGTAGCATGTTTTCTGACCATGGTTCAGGGGCATGCTCACTAATCTTTATCAGTTCAAACAAATGCTTCATACTAACGAACTGTAGTATCAATTCTAAAAAAGGTATAATACTTGATAGAGTGGTTCCATTTAGATTAAGTTTAATCCAGTTTCACATTATTTAATCAAGTTCCTATATTTCAAGAGTTAAAAGTGGTCAATAAGGACAGAAACACAGTTTGCTCCAACGAGATAATTTGGATCTCCAGGAAGACACTTGTTTTGCCAGGTTTTAGGATCACCTATGAGAGAAAAGAAGGTGATGTCATTTACAGTTGAGTAAATTGCTATCTGCAATGCTTTGCAATTATAGGGCAAATATGTACATTTAGACATAATTTTCTTCTGTTTCTTCAGCATATTGTATTTGTTATCAAAACTCACTGCTTTATTTCAATGCACACCTGCTGGCACCTAACAATTTCAAAGGTGTTTCACACTTCTATTTAAAAAAATATTTAAAACTTTCTTTCCAACTCACACCATTAAGAACAGTTTTTTTGTTTTTAAAACTTTCAGACTTCTCCTTTATTACATTATCAAGTGCACTGACTTTTCAAAAAACGAATACAAGTGAGTGACGGCAATCTTATGTCTGGGACAGTTCCAGTTTGCCCGAGCCCACATAATTATCAGTAGCAGTTTTTTTTTTTTCCACTCTCAAAAGTCTGGAGGATAATTATATGATCACCTATTTGAGCTGAGAATGAGGACACATTTCCCATACTCAACTATAGCCCAACAAATGAAACCCAGTTCTGCAGAATCTAGTTCTTGAAGACTGTCTTTCCCCTTGCAAAAAACAAACAAAGAAACGAGACTGCGCCAGAGCTGCTCAGCTCTGATTCCAGTTGTACAACAAAATCAATCACGCAGCTTCAAAAACTCACTGACTGGGTGTTAGTTAGATCTCAGGATTTAAGTTTTTAATAAGCTCTTGGTGATTTCTATTAAATGTGAAGAAGGCAGGGACAAGTATATGTCTCTGTGGTATCCAAGCCAAGCTGAGAGTCACAACTGTGGATTTCTGCTTCCCTTACAGCAATAGCTCTCAAACAGGAACGGCCTGCCCCAGATGGGGCATCTGCAGACAGTTTTGCTTGTTACCTCTGGCATCTAGGGGTAGAGGCCCATGGAAGCTGCTAAATATCCCACAATGAACAGGAGAGCCCCTACAATAATCATTGGGCCAAAATGTCAACAGTGCCATCTGAGAACCCTGCCTACAGTATGTTAGACATTATCTAAGCAATATCTGGAGCCAAAAGAATGTCATTTTTCCAGAAAATGCGGTACTTGTAAATATGAGGAAATATATATTTACAAGTAATTTTTTTCTTTGGTAACATTAAAATATGCTCTTGCTATGATCTTTATACCACAAACTTTTATTTCATACTGTACCAAACTAAAACTAAATAATGCTCGTCTGATTTATCAAAGATTTGGAAGCAGGACTTTAAATCAGGTTCGCTTAAAGTGATCTACACCCAAAATAAAATCCTAATTGTTAACTGACTTAAGTCACTCAAGGAAGGGAGAAATGTGAAAATGCAATGGAAGCTTTGACATTATGATCTTAGGAGCAAAGAGTCGTTTACAAATAGTGTATAAAAGAAGCAATTCAGAGTGTTACACTGAAAAGCCATGGCCAAGTATGATCACAATGGAAGATCTTTTTAAGTTTCTCTGGTATACATACTTTGTAGATTAAGAAATTAAACAGGCCAGGTGCAGGGGCTCACGCCTGTAATCCCAGCACACTGGGAGGCCGAGGCGGGTGGATCACGTGAAGTCAGGATTTCAAACCAGCCTGGCCAACACGGTGAAACCCCATCTCTACTAAAAATACAAAAAATTAGCCGGGCGTGGTGGCGCACTCCTATAATCGCAGCTACTCGGGAGGCTGAGGCAGGAGAATCGCTTGAACCCAGGAGGCAGAGCTGGCAGTGAGCCGAGATCGTGCCACTGCACTCTAGTCTGGGCGACAGAGCAAGACTCCGTCTCAAACAAAACAAAACAAAACAAACAAAAAAGAAACGAAACAACAGTAACCAAAAATATAAATAATTATAGAAAGGAATGAACTAATTTTAATAAGATAAAAATGCCTGTTTGTGTGGGACAATAATAATTCTCCCACTGCATCCTGAAAAATTGGACAGAATCAATCATTTTGAATACCAAGAAATACTCAATTATTTGGCCATATTATTAATTTTTTTTTTTTTTTTTTTTTTGAGACAGAGTCTCGCTCTGCTGGCCAGGCTGGAGTGCAGTGGCATGATCTCGGCTCACTGCAACCTCCGCCTCCCTGGCTCAGGCAATTCTCTTGCCTCAGCCTCAGGCGTGTGCCAACATGTCTGACTAATTTTTGTATTTTTAGTATAGATGAGGTTTCACCATGTTGGCCAGGCTGGTCTCGAACTCCTGACCTCAGGTGATCCACCCGCCTTGGCCTCCCAAAGTGCTGGGACTACAGGCGTGAGCCACCACGCCTGGCCCAAATTATCAATTTTTAAAAGGAAGAAACTCTTCTATCTTTCCATATTTATTTACAATATATGCACCATAAATAAATGTGGAAATACTGGTGATGCCTACAAGGCCACAGGAACAGAGGGAGAGATTTGCTCACACACAGCATGGGTAGCATCATCAGCCCAGGTATTAATCAACGACAGTCCCCAAAGCCCCCAAAGGACAGAGTGAAGACAGCATACCCGACGAGGAGTCGGATGATTTTAGAGCAAAAGACCAACCGTCAGGAGTCATGGACGCACAGTGTGGTAAGCGCAGCTCCACAGGCTTCAGGAACTTGAGGCCATGGGGACCACACATCACCAAGGGACTCAGCAGTGTTTCACCTGGAGTTGGAAAAGGGGATGGGCAGAGAGGTTGGATGTGGTCTTTCTTCTAGACCCCCGGTTTTCCTCACCCCGCTTCTAATTATATGCTTGAAAGCCTAATGGAGTTAGTTCTCTACAATCACACTGACCACAAAAAAAATGTTAACAGTAGCCACATATGGAATTTTAAATTTCCCAGTAGCCACGTTAGAAAGTAAAAAGAAACAGGTGATAACAAATACTATAGTATTTTAACTCAATATAACCAAAACACTGTTATTTCAACATGTAACCAATATATGATATCTTTGGAACTTGGTGTTTATTTCACATTTCCAGCATCTTTCAATCCAAAATTGTCACACTTCAAGTGCTAGCTAGCCAAGTGCAGGTAGTGGCTACTGCATTCAATCATATGGGTCTATAGTATAAAACATAGTCAAATGTACTTGTTACAAATGTGACATATTTTCCATTTTTAAAATTTGCTCCATATATGTTTACAGGGATTCATGCAGGGCCAACACAGTCAGTCCTACTGGTTTTTAAAACAGGATGTCCCCAAAATCAGAGTACAGAATCAGGTATCAGTATTCTGGCAAAATGTAAGAAAGTGTTAACTGATTTAGGTAAGTAAAAGCACTGCTAAAAGATGCTAAATCACGACACAGTTCATTACAATATCCTGATAGATCCAGGAGGATTATGAAAATAACAGTTTCCTTAAGAAGCTCAGAAACATACTGTCATCTCCTCTGAGACTCCTTCGTGCACTCTGCTGAGCATGTATGTACTAGTGCTAGGTTCTGGGGTGATGAGTAAGACAGTACCTGTCAAGATGTTTAGGTTCTCCAATCAGGTGAAGACACAGCAAAGCCTTTCTGAGTGGCTGTTACCTAACCCATCTCCAGAGACGCAAAGGCCGACTGACTCAAAGACAAATTTGGTCAGGTCAGCCCAGGCTGCTCAGCAGGCACAAGTGAGAGACATCCCGTGGCCTGTCCTATGCCATCATTTTTTTACTTCACACCAAAAGTAAAAGCAGGCAGTGTGACCGCCACAGTCTTGCCTCAGGCCACCTCCTGCCTGCTTGCAACACCATCCCCTGGGCACCCCTCACTACAGCACTCATCTGAAAGGACTTCCCTGATGAAAGGAACATGCTATTATTAGTGGCCCAGGGTGGAGGTAGAGAGAGGTGCTGCATTACCCCCTTAGCCAAGCACTATAAGCTTTGAAGTGCACACAGGGCAACTCTTAAAGTTATCAAAACTAAGGAGAAAAATAAACACATTTACCTTTCTCTTTATCTAAAGGTGGGAGGATGCTGTTGTCTCGGCAGACCTTGAAATAGATTTCCTGCTCAACTCCTTCGGGAATGGCTCCTTGAGGGATAATTATACTGACGCCAGTTTCTATGGAACTCAGCACGCCACCATTGCTGTTAAATATGCCTCGGGCTGTGGCCACCACAGTATGACCATCTTCATCTTCATCCTCTTCCACAGCTGAAGGACTGAAAGTTCAGAAATGGCTAGTGAGTGAATTCCTGAGAGTACACAGGTGCTTTGCTTTTACTACTACTGTATTACGTGCTTTCATTTTACTTTTGTTTCTCCATATAATCAAGAAGTTACTTTAACAAGATAAGTTTCTGGCAACAGATTTTACTGACAGGATTATCTCAGGGAGTATTATTATCATTATTATTATTTTGAGACAGAATCTCACTCTGCTGCCCAGGCTGGAGTGCAGTGGCACGATCTTGGCTCACTGCAACCTCTGCCTCCCAGGTTCAAATGATTTTTCTGCCTCAGACTCCCGAGTGGCTGGGGCGACAGGCGTGTGCCACCATGCCTGGCTAAGTTTTGTATTTTTAGTAGAGATGGGGTTTCACCATATTGGCCGGGCTGGTCTCAAACTCCTAATCTCATCGTGATCCACCTGCCTCAGCCTCCCAAAGTGCTGGGATTAGAGGCATGAGCCACCGTGCCCGGCTGTTCTTCCATTCTTTTTTTTTTTTTGAGACGGAGTCTTGCTCTGTCGCCCAGGCTGGAGTGCAGTGGCCGGATCTCAGCTCACTGCAAGCTCCGCCTCCCGGGTTTACGCCATTCTCCTGCCTCAGCCTCCCAAGTAGCTGGGACTACAGGCGTCTGCCACCTCGCCCGGCTAGTTTTTTGTATTTTTAGTAGAGACGGGGTTTCACCGGGTTAGCCAGGATGGTCTCGATCTCCTGACCTTGTGATCCACCCGTCTCGGCCTCCCAAAGTGCTGGGATTACAGGCTTGAGTCACCACGCCCGGCCTGTTCTTCCATTCTTAGTGACACAAAACAATGGTGCATCTCACAGCTGACAGCATCTCAGACTTGATAACATCTCCCTAGGATTTTAAGTGCACATGAATATGGTCCTGCCTCAGCATTCCCTGAGGACCAAGTGCCCACCCTGCTGCAGAAGGCAAGGCTTCCAAGGTTCCATGAGCTGAAGACCCTTGTATGGGCACATCTCAAACATTCATGAAAAGAGAGACAGTAGATTAACTTAGTAATCACAGAACACCAAAGGCAAAGGGGATGTGGTATCAATGACTGCTTCAAAAATAGAGACTATTGAGACTTCCTGAAGTACAGTTTTGAGCCAGGGCTTAAAGGTGAGCAGAAAGACCAACAAAACAGAATTACATGAAGGTAGCTGCAGTTTCACTCCAGTATGACTGGGGTGCCAGGGACGACATCGCATGGCACAATATCAAGGGAGCAGAGGGCAGCCTGAGCTGCAGAGCAGCGGTCAACCGTGTTTGTCCCTGACCACCTGTGGATGGGCAGTTAGGAAGGCAGTGGCTGCCATAACCATCCTTGTGCTTGGAAAGCGCTCAGGTGGCCATCCTGATCTTTGGTTCTCCCTGCCTGTAAGTGCTTCTGCTTTACGGTGGCATGAAAATGGAACTGGCTGTAGGAGGGTGAGATGAGCTAATGTGTGGCCAGAATCCATCCGGTCAATCGCCACGGAATGAAAGACAGGAAAGAGGAGCTGCAGGGAGGCTCCAGGAGGGCTTGCTTTGTCTCATTTGCTCAGCCATCTTACTAACTGCTGCTCTTTAAACAGTCAGGGTTATTCTATTTTTCTTCTTAGCATCATTGTGGAACAAATAATGAAAGAGGAACATAGATACTTAACGTTTTTAGATGTCCTCCACATGCCCCCTAACAGCAGATCAGGAGAATACAAGAGGCCATGGCTGGTTAAGAGTATGGGTTCTCAGCTGGGTGCAGTGGCTCACACCTGTAATCCCAGCACTCTGGGAGGCTCACTTGAGCCTGGGAGTTCAAGACCAGCCTGGGCAGCATGGCAAAACCCTGCCTCTACTAAAAATACAAAAACTAGCAGGGCATAGTGGCGCATGCCTGCAGTCCCAGCTACTTGGAAGGCTGAGGCACGAGAATTGCTTGAACCTGGGAGGCGGAGGTTGCAGGTTGCAGAGAGTCGAGATCACGCCACTCCTGCCTGAGTGACAGAGCGAGACTCTGTCTTTAAAAAAAAAAAGAAGGGGGGGGGGCCAGGTGTGGTGGCTCACACCTGTAATCCTAATACTTTCAGAGGACAAGGTGGGTGGATCAGTTGAGGTCAGGAGTTCAAAACCAGCCTGACCAACATGGTGAAACCCTCTCTCTACTAAAAATACAAAAAATTTAGCTGGGCGTGGTGGTGCACGCCTGTAGTCCCAGCTACTCAGGAGGTTGAGGCAGGAGAATGGCCTGAAACCAGGAGGTGGAGGTTGCAGTGAACCAAGATCGCACTACTGCACTCCAGCCTGGGCGACAGAGGGAGACTCTGTCTCCAAAAAAAAAAGGCAAGGGCTCAAAGGTCGGATGACCAGCGGCTAAATCGAGGCTCACCTCACTCTAGCTGTGTGACCCTGGGCAATCTGCTTACTGTCACTCAACCTCAGTTCTTAGTAAAACAGAGATGATGACAATACCTACCAACCATACATGACTGTTAGCTTTATTATTTTACCAACATCTTGTAACTCCTGGAGGACCTTCTATGTAACAGCATTCATTGCAACAACACTCTTTAGTTTAAAGGTTGAGTTAAAAAGATCACTTCAAAGTCCCAAGTCAAATAAACTAAAACAAACTCACATGAGAAAAATCACAGGGGCAATGCTTTGAGCAAAGGCAAAAGTCTTACCTCACAGGAATAGCTTTGGGCACTGTGCTGATATTATTTATTTGATATTTAGGCTTCTCTGCATGGATAGAGAAAGTTTCAACTCCACTGTCAAACTCAGGAGGCTGCGCCAAACTGTGCGACTTCACAAGAGTTTTTGGAGAAGTGGGAGTTTTTGAGGACAAGTCAGGTTTATGTGCAGTTTCACTTGGCAGAAGATTGTGATTGAATTTAGGACTTTCAAACTTGCGTTCAAACGGTCGGGCAGAACTTGTATATGGTTTTGGTGTGAATCGATTGTATGCTGGAGTGACCGTTTTCTGAGTCTGTTCAGTTCCATTAACTGGGGCTTTATCTGGAAAACTTTTCTGGGGATAGAAAGCTGGCTGAGCAGTATCTTCTCGGTTTGGTGGTCTGAAAGTTGCTGGCTTATTCTGAGATGGAGGTGGGTCTGGTTTGGACACTAAGGAATTCTGAAAATCCAATGACACTGAATTACCTGAAAAACAAACATAAGCATTTAAAAACCTTTCTGAAAAAAGGTGTAACAGCCCTCTCCCAGCTTAACTTGTCCTGGTGCTGGAGTCGAGGCCCAAGTGTGGGTGGCACAGCCAGAGCCTGACTCTTGAGCCCTGGAGGTTAGGTGTGATGCTGAGGGATGAGGGCAGCACGGACAGGTAGTACCATGAGTATACCCTGCTGCCCTGGAGTTAGGGTCCAGCTGCTAAGATTCCTGGCCTCCAAAGACTGGTACTACTCTTTGTGAAAACCGGAATGTCCAATAATCATATAATAAGGATACTCACTATTAATTAGAAAAATGTAAAACAAAACCAACCAAAGGCATTAAATACTATTTCACACACACTAGAATGGAAAGACTGAAAAGTGTGATAATGCCAAATGTTGGTTAAGAAGTGGAACCACAGGATTTTTTATGCACCGCCAGAGGCAGTGTAATATAGTACCAACTGAACTCTGAAATAATTAAAGACACTATAAGAGAATTATTAATCCAAATTCCTCATGAACATGGTAATATAATTTATCACAGTATGAGAAGAAAAATCATATGGTCATCTTAATACATGCAGGAAAAACATCTGACCAACTGCTTGCAGCAAACTCTGAATATAGGGGACATCTTAAACATGACAAAGGACATCTATGAAAATCCTACCGCTAACATTCTAAGGGTAAAACATGAAGTCCTTCCTCCTTAAGATCAGGAACTAGCAAAAGAGATCCAATTTCACCACTTATGTTTCAGAGTTCATTGGAGGTCCTGGCCAGTGCAATCAGCAAGAAAAGAAAGAAGGCTAGGTGCTTTGGCTCACGCTTGTAATCCCAGCACCTGAGAGGCTGAGGTGGGCAGATCACCTGAGGTCAGGAGTTTGCGAACAGCCTAGCCTACATGATGAAACCCTGTCTCTACAAAATACACAAAAATTAGCTGGGCGTAGTGGTGTACGCCTGTAGTCTCAGCTACTCGGGAGGCTGAGGCAGGAGAATCACCTGAACCCGAGACGCAGAGGTTGCAGTGAGCTGAGATTGTGCCACTGCACTCCAGCTTGGGCGAGAGCAAGGCTGTGTCTCAAAAAAGAGAGGAAAAAAAAAGAAAAACAGAAAAGGCATAAAGACTGGAAAGTAAGAATTAAAACTGTCTTCATCTGTAAACATAGTCGTGTGTGAAACAAAATCTTAATAAGTCTCAATCCGGAACTATAACACGTCTGTTTGAAGACTCACAAGTCCTGGGAGGTGCCTCCTAAGGGAATAAGAGAGAAGTCTGTGCTACGAAAATGCCTGTTCACGGCAGAAGAGATAAACACTTTGTGTTATATGCTGAGGGCAAAATGTTACACAGCTCTTAAGATGAATAAGCTGGAGCTGTATGTGATCTACCTGGTATGTAAATGCGAAAAGTCAAGCTGCTAATGGGATACATTTTATGTGAAACATCATGGCTTTTCTATTTGGGTGTGTGAAGATAAAACATAACAATACGTTTTACAAACCATCTTTAGATATACTGGCAAACACTACTTCCAGAAGATTCAGAGACTAGCACAAAACAGATTAAAATCTGTTTAGCTAAAAGGCTTGTCCAAAATAATGGTCTTGTAAAAACAGGAGACACACTTTTAACAAAATTCTTAATTTTTACTGTTCCCAGCCCAAAGGTTTCAATCATGTATTTTTTAACGTAAAAACCATTTTGCCTAGAAACCATCAGAATTTTACTTCTTAAGCATTACTGTGTTATAACGTCTACTTCCGAACTTCCTACCTTCACCATGTGCTCCCTTAGAATGTACGTGGAGAGATGCGCTGGTGACAGGTTGAGATGGCTGGGCGTACTGCGAGGGCAATGGAGGAGGAGGGGGAGTGACCTGGAGGGGTTCATAGCGTTTCTCACCAAAAGATCTATCTACACCATCAGCTTCAGGAGGCTTTCCCCTGTTAACAAATGAAGAAAATGCCAACACCTATAAATGGACTCACATTTACAAAACAAGTTCTCATTTCTCCACGTATCTCTAAGTTAAAAAAAACTAGAAATTTCACAATTTATTCTCACGAGTATGGGTAGCTACTCTACCGAAATATAAAAACAGATTCAACCATTTATCGGCACAAGAAATGTCCAGACACACAAATACTTTAAGAATATTAGTAAAACATCCAGAAGATGGCAACCAAAGGCAGGTGAAATTTTGGGTATATTTTAATATTTAATTGTTATTTACAAAAGATAGTAACATTGACAGATTTAAGAAAGTCTTGCAAATATTCTGAAAACATATCATGGCACAAATTTTCCTGAGATTCACTTTTTTTTTTTTTGAGTCAGGGTCTCATTCTGTCGCCCAGAGTGGAGTGCAGTGGCGTGATCTCGGTTCACCGCAACCTCCACCTCCCAGGCTCAAGCGACTCTTCTGCCTCAGCCTCCCGAGTAGCTGGCATTACAGGCGCCAGCCACCACACCTGGTTAATTTTTGTGTTTTTAGTAGAGATGGGGTTTCGCCATGTTGGCCAGGCTGGTCTCAAACTCCTGACCTCAAGTGATCTGCCTGCCTCGGCTTCTTAAAGTGCTGGGATTACAGGCATGAGCCACCGTGCCCGGCCCTAGACCCACTTCTGATTTTGTATCTGGCATCTGGCATACTCGGAGCACTGCAAAAACAGATGTCGCAGACTACGGGTTGGCAAACTTTTTCACTGAAACACCAGAAAGTAAATGTTTCTGGTCTTTTGGTCCATACAGTCTTTGTCACAACTATTCAAACTACGCGGTTAATAGCCTCAAAGCAGCCGCACACAATGGGCATATCTGTGTTTCCGTAAAACCAAAAAAACTGGAGCTTTTACTTTAAAATTTCCCCTTGAGTTACCAGGTCCATTTTTTGGTTAAATGACTGCTAGAGCCGCAGATACTGCTTTATCTTACAAGGTTCATGTAAGTCAAATTGTGCCATGTATGCTTATTTTTTCAGATTGCCAATTGTTAATATGTAACACAAAATTCACACAAATCTTTTTAGAAGACCCATAATTGCAACATTGCCATCTAAACCTTACTGCTGAATGCCAAAGCCGCACTAGCTTTATGTGCACCCACAATAACATACGCATTTGGAATATCCCGGTCATTTTCATACATTTTCATTGAAGAAGTCTCATGATTGGCTTCTTTATCTTGCTTTCATGAATTTAGACTAAGCCCTTGACGATGACATTAAAATCTGAAAGTGCACATAATGCCAGTGACACAGTGAGGGACACCTTACGGAACAGCCTCACATTAATTGCCAGTCTTACCACTTGACGTTCCTTTTCAAGTAGCCATAGCTAGTGTAAGAGCCAAGAAATCTAGGTGATGGCAAAGCAAGCGCAACAGAAACATGAAAGAAAACGGTCAATCTAACTAAGTACATTTGCAGCAAATGGAACTCAAATGTCATTTAAAAATAACCAACATCCATCATTTCACCATAATTTGGTCTATAAAGGAACATATCACTAACTCTCATTTGGCCGAGGAAATTAAAGATAGATAAAACACAGTCACTTAGTTATGCCGTCTGCTGGCCCACCCTCCAGGTACTTTAACTGGTACTGCAGTGAAGAGCAATGTGTTTGAGCTTTGCTCCTTCTGCACCTCTGTTGCAGCTGCTAATAGTGAGCAAAGAAATTTATCAAATCAAAGAGTGGCGATCAAGGATAATCAGCAGGTTCTGAATAAGTGGGAGTGAAATGTCCTATTAAAGAAAAAAAAAAAAAAAAGGCTGGCCAAAAGAAACACTGCAAGTGAAGACACAGGAAAAAGTAACACAACAGAAGAGCTACACTGAGCCCCTGGGAGGGGAATGGTAAATGGACAGATATAAACATGCCTGGCTTGAAACCTGGCCAGACTTCACATGTTCCTTCCTAGCAAGACCTCCTGCATCGGCGATCGTAAGCTGGGCCCTGTGGTGGTGGAGTCTTACTGGTGAAGCTGCATGCTTGATGCTCAGACTCTCTCTCATCTAATGATGTCTCACAAACACAAAAACAACTGAACATCAGTCTCTTACATTTAGTTCTTTAAAAGCTAAAAACCACTATCATTTGAGACCTGGAAGTCTCTGAGTGAGTTGAGTCCTGAAAGGTAGATTTGATAACAAAACATCCCTGGTTGTTCTGAAGAAGTTGACTCCATCTCTGGGCGGAGACACGTGCACAGCCCTGGAGGGACGCTGCTCTTCTTGCACTGTCTTAGAATCCTGGAAACTTCCCATTGACTTTGGAGGTGAAATGTCTAAGCTACTGTCTCCTAACCTTTCCAGTTGTAATCCAGCTCTATGCAACTGTAAGACTGGGTCATCTGCTTGCTTCCTGGGGCATCTGTCCTGTGCTAACAAAGATTATTTTCTGTCTCTAATTCTCACCATTTCTGAGGTGTGTTTTTAAGTGAAGCATAAGCACACATCATCTGGAGGAAGAAAATTTTGCCATTCCTGTATTTTACCGAAAGAAAGAAATGCCTGAAGGCAGTCTATTTAGTGACAAACAGTAAATGGTTTTGAAATGCAGGACAGAGTTCTACATTTTAAGCTACTTTCCAGTTGATGAAGTTGTACTCATTGGATAAGAGGATGAAAAACCATTACAAGGGGAAGTTACAGAAACAACTTCCCTCTTAGTTATCTTCCATGACCCTTATTCTCCTTTCCAATTCTCTAACCATTAAATACCTATATAGGAAAATGTAGCACAATTATAAAGAGTTTCAATTTCACACTACAAAGGAAAAAAAAGTATACTGGTATCCATCCCAAATTACACTTTTCTCACTCACAGCAGCAGGGAGTAAAATCAAACTGAGTTCTGAGTAAATTCACAAAGACAGATGTCATCTATTTCACAACATATCCCTGTGAAAACAATGACCAGGTAATACAGGTTCCTTCCAGAGCTGTGTTAATGAAAAGGAGGGTGGTGGATGCACCTAGTACACCACGCCGTTTTGAGCTTCATTCACTCAACAATTATTAAGCCCCCACTGTATGCAAGGCAATGTTCTACACCCTGAAGTTATACATCACAAATAAGCTAAGTCTTCTCTCTAGAAAAACAAAGCAAACATGCATTTCAGTCGATTCCCTGGCAAAACAGTTTACTTTTTAGATCTAAATATAATCCTTTTTTTTTTTTTGAGACAGAGTCTCAAAAAAAAGGCTAGAGTGCAGTGGCAGGATCTCAGCTCACTGCAAGCTCTGCCTCCCGGGTTCATGTCATTCTCCTGCTTCAGCCTCCCGAGTAGCTGGGACTACCTACGGGCGCCCGCCACCACGCCCAGCTAATTTTTTGTATTTTTAGTAGAGATGGGGTTTCACCATATTAGCCAGGATGGTCTCAATCTCCTGACCTCATGATCCGCCCACCTCGGCCTCCCAAAGTGCTGGCATTACAGGCGTGAGCCACTGGGCCTGGCCATATAATCTTTTAAGGTTGTATTCTATTTACCAAGTATGTAAAACGATAAATAAGAGATATCTTTAAACTACACCCATGAACCTTCTTCTGACAGGAATGAATGTGTTTAATGGTGTTTAGTAAAAATAATAACTAAAGGGTACACCCAAAGGTGAGCTCCTAAGGCTCAGTGCCTAGCTCACTTTAGGCTAGACACCATTTAGATGCTACTGTGATAACTGTAAATGAACTCCCGTAACACTGTAAACGTAAACGAATTCCTAATGACAAATCCACATCAGTTTTTGTTCTTGTGGGTTTTTTTCTGTTGAGGTATGAACCCAGCTGTGCGCCTGTGTGGGTTTACATTGTGCCTAGCTCACTTCAGTCTAGATATCATCTAGATGCCACAACCCCTTTCTAGTGTTGTGCTAACGGGTGGTTCACAACACTAGTGCAAGACACGATTTGCATTTAATATAACCCCCACTGCAGCACTCTCAGTTTGCATTTGTATTCTCATAAACTGCTTTCTTCTGTAAACATAAAGCCTTAAACATAGGAGAGTGAAAAAAATGTTTTAAGTCTTCACTTCGAATGATGTCTTAGAAAAAGCAGTGGTAATTAAAATTAGGTTTTAATGTTAGTGGTTTTAAAGTACATTCTAAAACAATTTTCACACAATAGTAAATGACAAATAATTTCCCAAGATAATCCCAAGTCCACACAACTAATTAAGGAAAAATCTAGGTGCTTTTAATCTAGACACAATACTATGTGTGATGAATTCTAATACGTCAATCTGCCTGGGTACTGCTATGAACGGATTTTCCAGGTTTTATGCCCCCAGTCAGTTGAGGGGAGATGGTCTTGGGAGGGCCTGGCCTAATCAGTAGAGCCCTCTGAATGAGAATTTAGGCCTTCCGTGATCTCACACACTGCAGTAGCTCAAAATCTTCCCTTCCTGACCAACTGCCCTCTGAAACACGACTTGCTTAGCCAGCCCCTGTAACTGTGTACATGGATTTCTTTTGACAAATCCACATCTGTTTTTGCTCTTGCAGGTTTTGTTCTGCTGAGGTATGAAGCCTGTGTGGGCTTAGACCCAACTATCAGTACCAAATTCTCTTATCAGTCAGGGTTCAACCAGACACACAGCACCAGCAGGAGACACAAACCCACGCAGGCACAAGAAAGGAGAACAAACTAACATGAAACCCGGGGATGAGCAAACAGAGGGGAGCAGCAAGCCCAGGGAAAAGATGACTGGGAGTCAAGAAACTTGGGTTCAGTCCCAGCTCTGCCCTGTCATTTTCCCTCACCTGTAAAACTGGATCAGAAATCTTATAAAAACAAAAAACCTCTTCAGTACAAACAGGATTCTCCTCACATCTGTTTTTACATTTAAAAAATAAAAACAGAAAAGAAAAAGAACCAGCATGAGGTCATTATGTGTGTGTACAGAAGTGAAGACTGATGATTACCTAACAATGAGGGTCCTTGTAGTTGACACCGTCTTCCGTCAAAACCCTGGGATGTTAGGCATCTTTGTGAATGCAAAAACTGTGTGCATCTAACAGCAGACTTTAAAAGCAAAACATACATTCCACAACTAAAAAAGCATGTACAATGCTGAACCACTAGAGCCTACAGAAATCATATATTACATTTAAACTATTTTTCTTCAAAATATATTGAACTGCACGAGATTAATATGCTGCATCCTATTTTTTAAAAGCCAGGTGAAATAGCTTACTTTGAAGAATAACTAGAAAAATTTGATTGATTCTGAGAATGAGCTGGCTTTGCAGGCTCGGAGAGATGGCTGGCAGCAATGTGTGCAGCAGGCTTATTCTCAAAACTTCTTCGGTCAAAGTATGAGAGCTGTTTTCGATAATATTCTTCATCTTCTTCAGGGTCATAATGATTTGACCGAACGATATCTTCAGGTGGCTTCAGTTGAGGCTTTTGAGGTTCTGGGATCCTAACAGATAATGAATGACAAATGGAACACCTTTTTAGATATTAATGTTATGAAGGAAGTAGAATACGTAAATCTTACCTTGACCAAAAGGTCAATAATTACTAACTGCTGTGATTACTGAGGATCTGAGCAGTCCAACAGTTAGAATGGATATTTCAAATCCCATGTCCTCACAGAGTATACTCAAAAGGCAGCCTCCTTCTGGCTCATGAGTCCTTTAACACAATTTAATAAGCTAAACGATTATATGATTAGGGGACAGCAGTTTAGAAGTAGTTAATCAGAAAGACAAAGGGGAATGCAACCAGGACAGTGAGCATCTTGAGAAGTACATATACGAAGGTCAAGAACAGTAAATGACAGACTTTAAGAACTTTCACAGGGATTTTTAAGAACCCAGTCTAGGATCTCAATGATTCTCATACGAACGAATAACTCTATATGGTCTAAAGTTCTAGAAGGCATAGAAAGCAGATGAGGAAGAAGGCAAGTCACTAAGTAAACGCATATTAGACAGTTCTCTTCTTTATCATAAGTGCAACCATATATTCAGGCAAAAAAAAAAAATCAGAAGAACTGTATTCAAATCTAATCTGTCACTTATTGGCAGTGCAATGAGGCCATGGGAAAAAGCTCAGGCTGAGGAGCAGCGGGCCAGGTTTCTCTTCCAGCTCTAAGAAGTCTTGTAAGCTACTTGACCCCTCTCAGCCTCAGTATCTCTCTCTACAATGCAGAACAACACTGTCACCTCATTATGCTGATGTGCTTAGCACAAGGGCAAGCACCCGATGCACACTCACTGAATGATTTAGTTATCTTAACCAGTCTGAGTCTGTTTCCTCACCACTGGAAACTAAGAGTTCACATGTTGAAAAGCACTTTTAAAACTAAAAAACGTAATACAAATGTCAGAGCTTAAAAATGTTTATTTAATCATCTGCTTGGAGACTATCCTTCCGAAAGTTTGCTAAAGGTATAAAGATTTGTCAGAAAAGGCATAATAAAGTTCTACTTTTTTTTTTTTTTTCTTAGAATCACTGTTTAGGAGAGCTGATAGTTTGTATTTAAGGACAAACTCCTCCTATTCACACCTCTCCTCTACTAACACAGTGAAAGGTTTTCTCATTGACTAAGAGGGATAAATTCCTGGTCAGTTCTATGCCACAAAGGGCGCAAAGTGCACTCACCTGTACAGAGTTTTGTCATGTTCACTGAATTGATTCTGAGAAGTGGGTTTGGGACCAATGATGGGAGCACCTGAAGGTTTAGATGCTACTTCTGGAGGCTGTTTAGGAAAAAAAAAAAAGACAAATATGCCTAAGGAACAGATAATTACAGAACAGATGTCATGTAATGGGGGAGGCGAGAGCTAAGAAGCCTTTTAAACTGTGTGCCTATGCGCATCCAAGGCAGTAAAGACATTTTACCTTAAAAGTGGCAGTGTCATTGACATCCTTCTTGGTCTCTAAGGATGCAGATCTTTTGTTTTCAAACATCTTAACTCTGGTGAGGACAGACTGTGGCTTCATCGCTGGATCTTCCTCTTCTTCAGTTTGAGTTGGGGGTGGAGGCAGCGGTTTGGTATTTGAAGACAGAGCTTCTGGCTTATGCTGAGATGAAGGTATCAGCGGAGGGACAGCTGCAGCACCATGGAGAGGCTCAAAATGACCTGCTCTAGAGGTAAATCCTTGGGGTGGGACTTGCTCGTAACTGCGTGAATATTGCTCAAAATACTGCTTGGGCTCTGCGGGCTTGGGCCCTGCTGAAGGGTAGGGCTGGGTTTCCGGCCTGTGTCTACCATGCGTGTCATACCCAGGAGCTGGCTGCTCTTCGTGCCGCAGGGCAGGCGCTCTAGGTGCCTGTTCGTAACGTGGTCTGCTGTCACAGGACAGAGGGGCTGGCTCTTCAAAACGTGGAAAGTACCCACGTTCTGAGGACTCTTCCGCATGCTGTCTGGAGTCAGGGTCTCGAGAGTGCGGATTATCAAAAGGTGGCCGAGACGGGTAGGGCTGTTTGTCATCATAATATGACCACTGTTCTTCATACATGGGGACGCGATCTTCGTATCGCAGACGGTGTTCATAGGTTCGCGAAAACTGGTCCGCATAGCTTGAGGACTCGTATCTGTATGTGGGCTGCTCAAGGTCTCTGCTGGCTTGTTTCTCTACGTATGGGAGTTGGGGTTCGTAGGTCAGATTAGGCTCTTTGTCTGGCCTGTGCCCTGGATGACCAATGGCTGGCTGTTTCAAAACATGGTTTTGTCTCATCATTTCCTCGGGATATGGATCCTTTCTGTATACCTGTATAAAAAATTCACATTTAAGGACAAAGTCTTGTTTTTAATTCTAGTCTATTTTATTAGACTATGATTCAATATTAAACTATGATTTAATATGTGAAAATGGTACGTTTTACCATTTATTATCAGGATAGACAAGATTAGTGGAAAATGCTGGTTTAAGTGAAAGCTCAAAATTTATAATGCAGGTAGGGGCTTTTATATTTCAGCATGTGCTAAACAGTGAGTTAAGATAAATATTAAATTTAGTAGAAAATTAACGCACTAAACTATTGATTACACTTCATTTTGACACTGAAAAATCCTAAAGAAAATTTATGGGCATCATAATCTGTGTTAACATAAATATGTTTACGATGGGTTTCGATTACATATTAAGGAATTCTGGAAGATACTGAAAGCCAAAAATAAAACTAATAAACAATAAGCACAAATCTCAATTAAAAGGCCTGTTTTCAAATAATCAGTATACCAATGGAAGCCATGCAAACTACAAAACTGAAATGATTTGTATTGATTTGAAAGCATTACAGTGTACAAGCCCGCAGTAAAAAAGCAAAAGGAACACTTAAAGGGCAAAGCAAAAATGATCATGTGCCAGATTGATGGAGAGCAACAAATTAGTGCAACACCGCAGCACAGGTACCTTTGTTGGATCTACATGCGACGACAATGATGGTTCTTGATCTCTTAGCATTATGTGAGCTGCCTCAGTACTTGGTGTTCTTAAAGAATCAGCTTGTGGTGAGTAAGTGGTGGAAGGAGCTGGGGTGGGCTCCTCCAGTCTGACATTAGTTAAATTTACATTATGATTAACAGCAGAGGTTGATGATGCTGGGTTTGTTTCAGGCGAAAGGTAAGGGACTGGAGATGAAGCTTCTGCTTTCTGTGAAGTGTTTAAAATATTTTAAATATAGTGTTTCTGTTTACTGCTAACTTCCCACTTCAATTTATAGTGATTGGTAGACATACATTTTAAGTGTGCTGAGTAACAAAACTACGACCTCATGCCCTAAACTTTTCGGGAAAAAAAAAAAAATCCAGTACATTGCTGTGTTAAGACAAACACACAAAATTTAGAATTAAGTCCTTGGTACTCTCAAATTGAAATTGAAGATTAATTCTTAATCTGGAGAAAGGACAACATATATATTTTTAATTCCATCACCACATTCTAAAATTTAATAATGCACCTCTATCTACAAAACGTTGAATGTTTGCTGCTTACCTGTTGAGAGGCTGGCTTAAATCCAGGGGAGTCTATTCTATGAATTGGTTGTGGCTGCGCTTGTGGTGAGTAAGGAGGATATGTTTGGTTTTCATGATGCATTCCAGAGGAGTCCTCTCTTACAGGCTCAGAGGACCGTGTAATGGCAGACTCCGGTGGAGTCCCAACCTCATCATTAAGAGTTTCATCTAGTTCTTGATCAGTGTAGGCCCCGCCTTCTGTGTCTGTGTCTTCATAGTCAGAAGTGTGTCTACTGTCCGTGCTATACATTGAGTATTCACTACCTGGAGCTGACAGGTAGGACAGACGATCATCATGCAAATCAAGGTCATCACTTGTAGCACCATCCGCCTGGGTCAAATAAAAGTAAATTACAAATTTTATTCAGTAGTTCTTTAAGAGATGGCCTTTATCGTATAAGGGAGATTGAAAAGGATATCTTTCTCTGGAGAAGTCACATCTACTTCTTGAAACTTCTGGTAAGGAAAAGTCAAGAAGATTGCACAAGCACACACACAGACACACAGAGCACCCCTTGAGATCTGAAGGGCATGGATGAAGGAAACAGTGGCTGGTAAGCCAGGACAGTCAGACTCCAGGGCCCAGCCCCGGAAGACGACGAAGAAACCCTGACACTGCTCAGATTTATAGAACCTACTCACTAGCTCTTCAGCCCTTTTAAGCAAGGGGAAGAGGGAGAATTACCAAACTAAGCTCACAGAAACAAGGACACGCTGACAGAACAGCACATAGGAGAATACCTATGAAATAAACCCAACAGTTCAAAAGTTGAACAAGAGCTAATATATTTATGTTTAGGAAACAACTGATATGGTATGGATTCGTGTTCCCACCCAAATCTCATGTTGAATTGTAATCCCCAGTGTTGGGGGAAGGGCCTGGTGGGAGGTGACTGGATCATGGGGGTGGTTTCTAATGGTTTAGCATCATCTCCCTCACACTGTCTTGTGGTAGAATTCTCCCAAGATGTTTTTTTAAGTGGGCAGCACCTCCCCCACTCCCTTCCTCCTGTTCCAGTCATGTAAGACATGCTTCCTTCCCCTTCCACCATGACTGCAAGTTGCCTGAGGCCTCCCCAGAAGTAGGAGCCTGTACAGCCTGCAGAACTGTGAGCCAATTAAACCTTTTCTTTATAAACGACCCAGTCTGAGATGGTTCTTTATCGCAGTGTGAGAATGGACTAATACAGTAAATTGGTACCAGAGAAGTAGGACATTGCCAAAAAGATATCTGAAAATGTGGAAGCAGCTTTGGAACTGGGTAATGGGCAGAGGTTGAGACAGTTTGGAGGGCTCAAAAGAGACAGAAAAATGAGGGAAAGTTTGGAATTTCCTAGAGACTTGTAGAAATGTTTTGACCACAATGCTGATAGTGATATGGACAATAAAGTTCAGGCTGTGGAAGTCTCAGACAGAGAAGAACTTACCGGGAACCGGAGTAAAGGTCATTAATTCTTGCTATGCTTTAGCAAAGAGACTGGCGGCACTGTGCCCCTGCTCTAGTGATCTGTGGAACTTTGAACTTGAGATAGATGATTTAGGGTATCTGGTGGAAGAAATTTCTAAACAGCAAAGCATTCAAGAAGCGACCTGGCTGCTTCTAACAGCATGTGTTCATATGTGTGCACAAAGAGATTATCTGAAACTGGAACTCATATTTAAAAGGGAAGCAGAGCATAAAAGTTTGGAAAATTCGTAGCCTGGCCATGTGGTAAAAAATAAAAACCAATTTTCTGGGGAGGAATTCAAGCTGGCTGCAGAAATCTGCTAAGTAAGGAGGGGCAGAATGTTAACAGCCAAGACAATGGGGGAAAATGTCTCCAAGGCATTTCGGAGACCTTTGTGGCAGCCCCTGCCATCTCAAGCCCCCTCCATCTCAAGCCTGGAGGCCTAGAAGGGAAAAATGGTTTTGTGAGCCAGGCCCGGCCCTGCTGCTCTGTGCAGCCTCGACACATGGTGCTCTGCATTATGGCTGCTCTAGCTCCAGACATGGTCAAAAGGGGCCAAGTTACAGCTAAGGCTGTTGCTTCAGAGGGTGCAAGCCCTAAGCCTTGGCAGCTTCGACATGGTGCTAAGTCTGTGGGTGTACAGAGGCAGACAGCAGAGGCTTGGGAGCCTCTGCCTAGATTTCAGAGATGTATGGAAATGCCTGGATGTCCAGGCAGAAGTCTGCTGCAGGAGCAGAGCCCTCATGGAGAACCTCTAGGGCAATGTGGAAGGAAAATGTGGGGTTGGAGCCCCCACACAGAGTCCCCACTGGGGCACTGCCTAGTGGAGCTGTGAGAAGAGGGCCACTGTCCTCCAGATCCTAGAAAGGTAGGTCTGCCAACAGCATGCACCATGCACCTGGAAAAGCCATAGGCACTCAATGCCAGTCCATGAAAGCAGCTGTGGGGGCTGTGCCCTGCATGGCTTCAAAGGCCTTGGAAGCCCACCCCTTGCATCAGTGTAGCCTGGGTGTGAACTGAGGAGTCAAAGGAGATTATTTTGGAGCTTTAAGATTTGATGACTAATCTAGTTACTTTTGGAATTGCATGGGGACCGGAGGCCCTTCATTTTGGCAGATTTCTCCCTTTTCAAAGGAAGTATTTACCCAATGCTTATATCCCCTTTGTCTCTTGGAAGTAACTAACTTGTTTTTGATTTTACAGGCTCCTAGGTAGAAGGGAGTAGCCTTGTCTCAGATGAGACTTTCAACTTTTGAGTTAATGCTGAAATGAATTAAGACTTTGGGACACTGTTGGGAAGGCACCATTCTATTTTGCAAAGTGAGGAGGACGTGAAATTTGGGAGGGACCAGCGACAGAATGATATGGTTTGGATTTGTATCCCCACCCCAATCTCATGTTGAATTATAATTCCCAGTGTTGGAGTGGGGCCTGGTAGGGGATGATTGGATCATGAGGGCAGTTTCTAATGGTTTAGCACCATCCCCCTAGTGCTATCTTGTGATAAGAGTTCTCCCAAGATCGGTCTGTTTAAAAGTGTGCAGCACTCCCCCCTTCTCTCTCTTCCTTCTGCTCCAACCATGTAATTAAGACATGCTTATTTCCCCTTCACTGTCTGCCATAAGTTTCCTGAGGCCTCCCCAGAAGCAGAAGCCTGTACAGCCCACAGAAGTGTGAGCCAATTAAATCTCTTTTCTTTATAAATTACCCAGTCTCAGGTAGTTCTTTACAGCAGTTCAAGAGTAGACTAAAACAACCTGTTAAACATTTGGCCCTTAAAGCTGTTATGAAACACAATGGAAAATCATCACCTACGTGGTGGTTGCCACATTAAGAAGAAATTCTTTATTATTTTTCATAGAAGCAGTATCCAACGGATGGAGAGGGAAAAATACAGTAATGCTTTTCTTTTGCAAGTAATTAAGAACTCAGTTTCTAATAGTTTATGCTGATTGTCTTCTGAGTAGATCAGAAAGAAAGTGAGAAGTATTTGAGGGAAAGGAAGCTATAGAGTTGCAATCAACAGGTTATCACTGGACACTAATGTGACACCAGTACCTGGATTAAAAAGAACACTCCCTGAAGACCCTGCCTACACACTGTGCTCAGTCATGACAGCTGAAGGATCTGGAATCCAGAAATCAGAAAGTATTTCTTCCACTTCAGCATGGACTGAAGGACAAACATAAAACTCTTGTCCTCCAGGAAGATGCATTGCTATTAACTAGCAGGTTTGGTGTGGCTCTGCAGGTCTGCTGTGCCAGAAGCACGGTCTTGGGAGTCAAACTGCCTGAAGGGAGCTTTCCATGCAGTCCCCAAACTTGGCTTGTTAAGACTCTGACCTTGAGCACGACCTTCCTGATAAGAAAGACTAGGGTGTGTCAGGTCTCCCCATGCTCTGGTTTTCGAGAGAGTACCTGCCAGGCTGGGCTGGGGAGAGTGGGAATCCAGGGATCTATCCTGGTAGAGCACAATCTCTCTGATCAAGTCTCAATGGCTTCCAAACTCGGTAATAGCTGTTGCAGAAGAAAAGTCTTCTTGCTATCTACTCTAATCTTTAACTTGCCAGGGTTCTGAATACTATAATCCAGTAGCCACTCAAGGAAACATTGAAAGTCCAGGCAAAAATAACTTAGAACTAATCAATCCACTTA
Source organism: Colobus angolensis palliatus (assembly GCF_000951035.1). Classification (NCBI taxonomy): domain Eukaryota; kingdom Metazoa; phylum Chordata; class Mammalia; order Primates; family Cercopithecidae; genus Colobus; species Colobus angolensis. The sequence continues at coordinate 2,223,529 of NW_012116199.1, forward strand.
GTTTTTGCAGCTGGTTTGAAATGCGTATGTGAGCAAGAACGATGAGTTGTTTTGAACTAGGAAATATGTTAAGAAAGCCTCAGGATGACTTTTCCTGGTTTAGCAGGGAACATATAAGACTGTTAGATCTTGTAAAAAGGAACTCTTTCTAGCAATTAGGTCAAAATAGTTGGTTCAGGAAAGTCAATGTGAAATGGAGTGGTTTTAGTTTAAGAATCTATTCTATGAAATATACTTGAAAGGAAGGGGACAGGAAGATAAACCTTAAGTTGTAACAGTGTTTTCTGCCTTACAAGATGCATCAGTTTAGCCTGATAATAACCTGTTTTTCCTCACATAAAAAGCTATAAAATTGGACCTTTATTTTAAAACCAAGCAAAGAAAGCAGACAAGAATATCACTAAAAGAAATTATAAAAAATTAAGATTTGTAGATTTTAAAAAAGCCTCTCAGGTAGTAGACATGTATACTTTGTGCATTTTGGGAAAACATTTATAGACTAATTTCATTTTAAGAATTCACTAGTGCAAGCTATTAACACATTGGACCTGACAAAGGATGTTAACAGAATTGTGTTGCTATAGAAGGTTAGTATGAAGAAGACTACAATCCTCTCAAGTGCTGCAAAAGTAGAAATTAGTAATAGCGTGTTCCTGTAAAGTGGTGTGGTTTGTTTCCACCTTCATTTTCCTATCAAGTTCCAGATGATATTCAGAGTGGTCTTAGGCTCTTATATACATGGTCCATCCCCCAGACTGGTTCACAAAGAGAAAAACCATAGTTCTGACACCTTACTACACGTGAGAACAATAGACACTGCCTCTCAGTGTTAATAGCTCTCCTTGCAGAGGCTGTGTATGTCTGGGTAGGGGACATGGGGGGTCCTAAGCATGCAGCATGCACTCTCAGAGCCATCTGTAGCCACAGCCAGGCAGAGGAAAATAGGGACCATGCGGGGGCAAAACACAACAAAAACCAAACCAACAAGAAGTACAAAAAAACAAAATAAAAACCAGAGATATTCTCAATCTTCCCTAATAACCAAAACTTATTGCACTGATCTGAAAAAGGTAAAAGACATTTAAAAAAAAAAAAAAGCTTCCTTCAATGGTGTACTCAGAGGAAACGATTAACTCTCCAGACAAAATAAACAGAACTTCCCATCAAAGATTGCTATAAAACCAGAAAGACTGACAATAGAAAGTAGTTATTTTAAAGCTGGCCATTTGGACATATAGAAAACAAAATTCAAAGCCAGGAAGGAGCTAATACTTTGTTCAATATCTCCCAGTATGTTGTAAGAATATTAATAGGTGTTGAGTGAAAAATAAATGTGAGGAAATGCATGTAGTGGGCTTTTTAACTTTTAAGATGTCTCAGAGCCTTTAAATGCCAGTGGGTACCAGGATACTCCTGAAGGGTTCTAGGGTTTATTTCCCACCTGCTGCTTGCCTTCATAGTGCCTTCTCTCTCAGAGCAAGTCCTGAATTGAGAATGCTGAGGACAGCACTTTGGGAGATGCTCATCTAGGCCTCCAAATCCCCTCATTTTCAGAGGAGGAAACTGAAGCCAGGCTCAAAGTCGTCATTCATAGCCAGATAGAGGCGGCATCAGAACTCAACCTGCTCTTCATTATAATTTGAGATTCTTTAGGAGACAATCCTACTGCAGTGGTAATTCAACAGGTGAGAAAATTTAAGAATTCTCTTGCCATCAGAAACAACTTTCATAACCCCTACACACAAATTATAAAAACCTAAAAGCTAACTTTCCCTAAATTTCTCCAATATGTTGATCTAATTAGAAAGCACTGGTATCTCAAAAGCATCTCTGATTAGTTACATCATTTACTGAACAAGTCAAAAATGTAACAGGAAATGTCTTACCTTTCCCTCAGAAACCCATACCAGCTGGTTTTGCTGTTGTTGAATTGCTTCTTTCAGTGCACCATACCAACCATCATTCATTGAATTTAAGTTAATTGTAGCTGAAAATAAATTAACGATGTAGTTTTATGGTTAGAGCACTGCCAAAAGTCAGAAGAATTCAACCCTGCTTACAGCTAAATCGTCACTACTGAAAGATGGTATCTGAGGATGCAAACATCTGAAATTTCTATTTTGCTACTGTATATTTTCTTTTAACCAAACAGCAGCTGTTAACACAACAGGAAGCTTTCCAAGAAAAGATCGTGTAAGTTTTAGTATTTGAACACTGTAACATTTTGGCCTACTTAATGTTGCCCAGACATTGTAAGCTGAAAGAAGGCCTTTAATATACTCACTTGTAAAAAGATGGTGATTATTTTTACGAAGTTTATGAGATCGCTCATATAACTTCCTGGCACTTTTCCGAGATTCTGGACATAACCTCATTCTCATTGTTTTTACTCCTTGCTTAGAATCAGGATTAAGAAATACAACAATTGGATACCACTGGGCATAGTTAAGACGATCAACTGCATTTGGTGTTACATCTAATAAAGCATGTTTGTCCTAGAAAAAGAAAGCAAAATATATACAAAGACACAAGACATCATTAATTAAGAATCATCACATTCAGTTGGGTGTGGTGGCTCATGCTATGCCTATAATCCTAGCACTTTGGGAGGTCGAGTGGGTGAATCACTTGAGGCCAGGAGTTCGAGACCAGCCTGGCCAGTATGGAGAACCTCTGTTTCTACTAAAAATACAAAAACTAGCAAGGCATGGTGGTGCACGCCTGTAATCCCAGCTACTTCGGAGGCTGAGGCACAAGAATCGCTTGAACCTGAGAGGTGGAGGCTACAGTGAGCCGAGATCACGCCACTGCAGTCCAGCCTGGGTGACAGAGCAAGACCCTACCTCAAAAACAAAAACAAACAAAATTTCAGTGGTAACGGATCTTTAATTGTATTCTAATGTCTCAGGAGCACATATTAAAAAACTAATTTTAACTTAATTCAATTCCATTTCTAGCCAAATTTCTAAAAACCTTTCTATGAAGTTCACTTTTAAGACTTAGCCCTAACACCGCAATCTGACAGTATTATCCATGTACAGTTAGAAAAAAAGTAAGTTTAAGAATTTAATGTTCTTGACATTCCTTATGAATGTAAATATCAAACTACAACTTGAATTGTACTGATGTAATATATAAGCAGTCTGTTAATTACATCTAAACATCATACACTTGTTTTCTGGTAATGAAAAATCATCATCTGATGCCTACAGTAACTATTCCCTTGAAAGTAATTATTATAATGCTTTTCAGTAAGGGCTTAATTTTCTTATAGTATGTCAGTAATAGTCTTAGAAAAATACCTTCTACTTTCAAATTAACCAAATCCCATTCCACTCAAAACCACAATAACATAATGAAATAGGCCAAATTTTAATAACTTACTTGATCTATGATTTGCTTTATTGTATGCAGGCGAATAATGCCAGAGCTACGTTGGTCAGTTCCAGCATCTCGTGGTTCACTCTCTATTCATTATGTCAGGACAAAATAAGACATCAAATTTTCATTGGTTAGATCAGAGTTTCTCAACTGCTAGCCACCACTGATATGCCGGGCTGGACAGTACTTTGTGGAAACTGTCTTATGCATGCAGTATTTAAAGTAAGTTTTAATATGCACACTTCTCTTTTTTTTTTCACTATTTTTCCAACTACTTTAATAGTCTGGAAAAAAATTAGCCATTAAAGAAGAAAAAATATATAGGAATGCACATTGTTTTCTTTTGCCTGGGGCTCTAACATGGCTCAACACGGCACTACCTCCCACCCCTTTTCACACTGTGACATCCAGAGAAAATATTATTTGTATGGCACACTGAGATAAACCGAGGAGGCTGCTCCTTTGCCAAGCTCTAACCAGCCACTACTGGCTGAAGAGGTCAATACCTTGGCATGTCCATCAACCATCAGTAATGGTGCTACAGCAGATTGCCTAGGGAGATCTGGGTTAGAGACCTTAGTTACATCAGTAGAAGGGGAACCTGGGGGCAGGGAGCTGTTCATCTGTAACTGTGAGACAGCCTATGGCTTCATCCTGGCAACCTGTCTTCACTGGTGTACAAAGTGCCAAATGCAGCTTGGACTGGTTTCCAACCACCATCTCAGAGCACAGCAACGTTTGTGACTGTGGTCACAAGGATGAAAGGAAAGGAAGAGCTTTGGTGTTTCAGAGATCAGACAAAGGCAGAGATCTGGAAAGACAAGTCACACTGACGGTCAAGATAAATGGTTTTAGAGAATGAGACTACCATAAGACAAAGCACCACGGGCAAGCAGGGCAGAATTTCAAATCTAGTGAACACTGGAGAATTAAGAAGAAAGACCAACTGGGAATTCTGGCTGGAAAAAAAATGCGACTAACTCCTCCATTCAAAAGACTGTCATTAGATTCAAAGAAGATATACAACTAAGCTACCTGAATTCCTCTTTGTGGAGTAAACCTGATTAAACCAATGTATTACCCTTTAAAGGCAGAGCTTTGTAAGTCATCATACTTGCTTTTCCCAAATCTAAAAATCCTAAATTTGGTTATGGATAAGGGTCACCACCAACTTCTTCAGGTGAAATGTCATCTACAGATAACGTAACCAGGCGCAGTGGTAGGTGCCTGTAATCCCAGCCACTAGGGGAGGCTGAGACAGGAGAATTGCTTGAACCCAGGAGGCGGAGGTTGCAGTGAGCTGAGATCACATCAGTGCACTCCAACCTGGGCAACAGAGTAAGACCTTGTCTCAAACAAAACAAAATAAAACAAAACAAAACCTCTTCTGAAAAAACTAAGAAGACAGAAATAAACATTTTCTAACTTGCTCAGATTTTACTCAAATCATGTCTGCAAATATTCTGATATTCAGAAAATAAACATCCTTATTCAATTTAATTGGCAATCAAATGAAAAGCAATGTATTAAAGAAAAGATGATGTTCTGATTCTTTAAATTAACATTGTGCAGTTTAAAGATGTTACTGAGGGTCAGCTGGGCGCAGTGGCTCACGCCTGTAATCCCAGCACTTTGGGAGGCCAAGGCGGGCAGATCACGAGGTCAGGAGACTGAGACCATCCTGGCTAACACGGTGAAACCCTGTCTCTACTTTAAAAAAAAAAAAAAAAAATTAGCTGGGCGTGGTGGCAGGCGCCTGTAGTCCCAGCTACTCGGGAGGCAGAGGCAGGAGAATGGCGTGAACCCAGGAGGTAGAGCTTGCAGTGAGCTGAGATTGCGCCACTGCACTCCGGCCTAGGCGACAGAGCAAGACTCCATCTCAAAAAAAAAAAAAAAACCCAAACTTACTGAGGGTCATATAGTACCAGTGGGAACAAAATCCCCAGCACAACTCGCTGGAAAACAGGATTGCAGAATAATGAAATGAAAATATGCCATTACCTATGAAAAAGGAAAATACGATATAAACTTTTGTAAACAGTATAAATAAAACTTTGTCAAAATATGCTTAAAAGAGTGGAAGAAAATACAATGGAATAAAATATAGGGTGGTGATGGTATGTGTAAAAATTAATTTTCCAACTTTTCGAAACAGAGAATGGCACTTTTATAATTACAAAAATAGTTTAAAAATAAAACAAAACCGGGTGCAGTGGCTCGCACCTGTAATCCCAGCACTTGCGGAGGCCAAGGCCAGAGATCACTTGAGCCTAAAAGCTCACGTTCAGCCTAGACAACATAGGAAGACCTCGTTTCTACAAAAAAAAAAAAATAATAATAATAATAATAAACTAGCCAGGCGTGTTGGCACATGCCTGTAGTCCTAGCTGCCTGGAAGGTTGAGGTGGGTGGATTGCCTGAACCCATGAGTTTGGGACTACAGTGAGCAATGATCTAACCACTGCACTCCAGTCTGGGCAAGAGTGAGACTCTGTCTCTAAAAAAATAAAGTAAATAAAACAAGGATCTGTAAGCAAAACGTATTTGGCAAACAAAGCACTGCAACCTCAATACTTATACTTACTATCTTGTTATAAATGTCTGCAATAACAACAGCTGATAACATTAGCAATGTTTTATTACCCTTTTCAACTATTTGTGTATTTGTCAGTTTAATGACTCTAAGAGCTGGAATGGAGCAAGAAAGGGTTGTGGTCAAAGCCGAGTCTTGTCACTCATTCACTGAGGGCCACTAGGAAGTTTAGACTGAAGAAACTGGTAAGGACCCACACAATCACCATCCAAGTCTCAGGCTGCTCAACTGTAACATGGATATTATACTCCTTACCTCAGAGCATGACTGTGAGGATTCAACGACATTGTATGTTATCCAATTTTCATATGAAGCCAAGAGTTTCCTAAACAGTGATTTTTTTCTCATTAAAAGAATTGGTGGAACAAGGACATGGTCACTGGGGTTTTCTCACCAAATTAAAAGAATGGGATAAACTGCTAATTTTTCACTGACAAAAAGTCTTATTTTTATTGAGTGAGTGAATCAGAACTCACTCACTTTAGAGGTGTAACTCCCAACCTCATTTAAGTTAGCCCTGAAGCTACTTACTTGCAATTTGATAAATATCTGGTTCTTCTCTAGCCAGCTTTTCTCTGGCAACATCAGCTATTGGTCCAAAAATGGTTACAGGCCTCAGAAATCCAGCTGGAAAGAAATTCACACGAAAAACAGCGTATTTTATACCTTTTCTTTCTTAAGCATATTGACGTTAAAGGGTATTAGGTCAGTCTGTAGAAAATAAACTACCTTCTCGAAGAACCACTCTTTCATAAGCTGGAAACTTTGTTTGAACAGGCTGAGCAGACAAATCCTCTCTGCTTTTTCGAAGATTTCTCTTGGAGCTGCGAAGACCTCGGAATCTCCAGAAGTCAGCACGGTCTCCCCCTGCTGTTTTTGGAAGTGTATACTGTACACTGGCTAGCTGCTCAGCTCTACACAAGAAAGGAGAAAATTAAAGTAAGAGCATTTAAAATGCAAAATGGAAAAAGACCCACAGTGAAATGAAATGTACAACACTGGATAGAAGTTCACACGCAGTTTAAATCTTAATGGTTATAACAAAGAAGAGTTTGTAAAGCTAAGCCAGTTATAGATATGAATACAATGAAAAATAATTCTTTACATTACCAAAATTTCCCAGTGGGATTGAAATTATCTATCATCATTTACTTGATTCACTCTATGAGAAGTATCCAAGCATTCATACCTGTTCTTATTAGGGATGATGCCTCGTTCTACCTCCTTATGATTTTTGCCAATTCGAATAGCAAGCCAAGAGCCCAGTTTTCCATTGTACAAGGTATCCACAACACGGAACACCTCTCCTTTGTTAAAACTAAGTCCATAGGGAGACTCCTTTTCATATTCAAAATGGGTTCTAATATAGAAAGAATCTCCTACATCTGATTCTACAATGCGACGATAAACTAAAAGGAATAAAAACAAACACATTATCAATATTTAGTGGGATAACAATCTGAAAGAGTGTATTATGTAAAGATGCTATGATAATATCAATAACAGTATCCAACAAATTCTTACTATGTGCCGGGTACTGTATTAAGTATTTTATTTCATGTATTCATCACTGTCAGAACTGAAACTCTTAGTATATCCATTTTGCAGACTAGGAAACTGATGCAGAAAATACATTAAGTAACCTGTCAAAAGCCACATGCTTGTTTTCTATTATATCTCCTAACTTATCTGCAAACATTATAGACATTTCCAAATCTAAATCAGCAGTTCTCAAATAAAGGTAATTTTATCCCTCGCCATCCAACACTGGACATTTGCCAATATGTAGCTCTGACTATCCCATCTGTGTACTGAAAGGGTAGGGGGTGTGTGCTAGGGGCATCTTATCTACTGAGCAGAGGTTAGGAATGCTCCTAAATATCCACAATACACAGGACAGACCCTAAAACCACATTATTTGGTCCAAAATGTCAACAGTGCCAAGGCTGAGAACCCTGGCTCTAAGTGAAAACTGTACCTACTTTATTACAGAAAAAATGGGGTTTTCTCTTGAATTAGTGCTAATAAACAACTGAGTGTACTGCTTAGAAACATCAGCACAAAATTTGAAAGCTGCTCATATATACTTTTGTGTGGTTCTGATGGCTAATCAATCAACACTTTCCATCACTTGCACAGGGCTGGACGGCATTTTATTTAAATGAGAATACTATAAAGGTTAGTCCTCTTAGCATGCTCTGCTAATGAGAATCATCTGAAATTCTGTGCCCCTAAATGACTCAGAATACGTAACTTTCTCTGAGATTAACAAATTCATTCATCACTCAACTTTGAGTGACTTATTTTTTAAAAACGGAATAAATCCCTTTGTGAGTCCTCCAACTCCACAGGTTTATCTCCTCCATTTTCTGACGGTATCTCACCATCCTTCTTCTTCTGAGCCAATATGGTGACTTCTTCTCCTTTAGGGAGGTCAAGCAGGAAGAGGACGGCTTCCTCTCTTATGATGTTTGTGAAATCTACGTTGTTTACCTATTAAAATAGGATTTCATCAATCATTCTTGGCTGTTTAAGAATACGAAAATAACATACACAGATGCTCTCAGTCTACCTAATTTGAAAATATCACTCTTTTTTTTTTTTTGAGACAGAGTCTCGCTCTGTCGCCCAGGCTGGAGTGCAATGGCACGGTCTCGGCTCACCACAACCTCCACCTCCCAGGTTCAAGCGATTCTCCCGCCTCAGCCTCCCGAGTAGCTGGGACTATAGGTGCCCACCACCACAGCCAGCTAATTTTTTTATATTTTTAGTAGAGACAGGGTTTCACCATGTTGGGCAGGCTGGTCTCGAACTCCTGACCTTAGATCTGCCCGCTTTGGCCTCCTAAAGTGCAGGGATTATAGGCGTGAGTCACCGTGCCCGGCCGAAAATATCATGTCTTTAAGAGGAAAAAACTTATTTTACTTTGGAGAAAGGAATACCCTCTAATTTTTTTTTTTTTTTTTTTTTTTGAGACGGAGTCTTGCTCTGTCGCCCAGGCTGGAGTGCAGTGGCATGATCTCGGCTCACTGCAAGCTCCGCCTCCCGGGTTCACGCCATTCTCCTGGCTCAGCCTCCTGAGTAGCTGGGACTACAGGCGCCCGCCACCGCGCCCGGCTTATTTTTTGTATTTTTAGTAGAGACGGGGTTTCACCGTGGTCTCGATCTCCTGACCTTGTGATCCGCCCGCCTCGGCCTCCCAAAGTGCTGGGATTACAGGCTTGAGCCACCGCGCCCGGCCTACCCTCTAATTTTAAAAAAACAGAAAGTAAGTAAAGTGAGTTGAAGGTATAAATTTATTTAAATAGATTCAGTGTGTCCTGACATTAAAGATAATCTGTTGTAAAATTTAACCAATTTAGATGAAAAAAAGATAACTTTTTACAAGTTGCTGAGAAAAAAAATCAAAAGAAAATGGGATTAGAAAGACAGTCTGCACTACGGCATCCCTGTAACAGCATCTGTGTAATGCAGGCTCAGTGTTTGCCAAGTAAATATTTACTTCTATTAGAAGCTTCTAAATGCCAAAATGAACTTATCAAAATGTCACCAGTGACTGTGTGCAGGATTACAGGCAGGTTTTCTTCTTTCCACCTTTTGGAAATTTTCCAGATTAAAAAAAAAAAAAAAAAAAATTAATTGAGGCCCAACCTAAATTAATAGTTTAGCAGGGCTGCCTACAAAAAAAAAAAAAAAAAAAAAAAAAGAAGCCAAAAAGCCCACAAACAAAAAAATCTGACATGCACCACTTTTATGATACAAAACAAAACTGAACTATTAAGAAACATTTTTTAGTCAGGCATAGTGACTCATGTCTGCAATCCCAGCACTCTGGGAGGCCAAAGTAGGTGGATCGCTTGAACCCAGGAGTTTGAGACCAGTCTAGGCCATGCAGTGAAACCCCGTCTCTACAAAAAATACAAAAATTTGCCAGGTGTGGTGGTGAATGCCTGTGGTCCCAGCTACTCAGGAGGCTGAGGGGAAGCTCGTTTGAGCCCAGGTGTTTAAGGCTGCAGTGAGCCGTGATCACACCACTGCATTTCAGTCTGGGTGACAGTGAGGCGCTGTCTTAAGAAAAAAAAAAAAAGACACATTTAAAAAATGTATGCCCTGATTACTTCAAAACAGGATTAAGAGGTGGGTAAGAAAATACGTCTCTTTAATTTCCTTGGTATAGTGAACATTATTATACATGTCGTATTTAAATGTTTTTGACATAACTTGATTGACAACTATGTAAAAATCTTCAGAAAGAATCACCGTATCAGATCAGATGGAAATAGGTCTGAAGTCACGATGATGCCTTGACTTTTTGACATGCTAAGTTTGAAAAAGAGGAGGATTTAATGAGCAAAGGACAGGGCTCAGGAAATCGCTCAGAGTGAAAAGATTTTGATTGTGAGCTGCTCACTTGAGCAACCAAACCCAAGAAAGAGGCAGTATAGCAAGAGAAGCAGAGAATAACCAACACTCCCCAAGTTGTAAAAGTATCAGTAAAGAAGGCAGGAAAAGAATAAAACAATTAGAGTACCAGAATGGCAGTATTATGGAATCTAAGGAAGAAAGTACTTCAAAAAAGATCAAGACAGTCAAAACGCTGCTAAAAAATAAATAAATAAAATGAGGCTTGAGGATGACATTAGCTCAGCCATGGCTTATTGAAAACTGAGCTTCAGCAGTGGCGAAGGTGGAAGCCAGGCTGTAAAACTGTATGACCACAAAGACTGACAAGAAAACAGGCAAGGGCCTCAACCACATCCTTCAACAAGTTCAACAGCAAAACAGGACAAATAAGACAGTGGAAGATAGATGAAGAACCACGGGAGACAGAAAGAGAAGAAAGTCAACAAAGCTACAAGATTCTGGAGCAGAGAGGAGGCTGAATCCAGGACACTGGCAAGAGGCAGGCTGAACACAGAGAGAGACCAGAATAGAGAGGCCACGGTAAAGACTTTGTGGTGGAGAGGCAGAATAAATGCAGGAGCTTACAACGGACAGATACCTACTGATTAAAATGGGACAAGTTTAATCTAGCAAATCAAACGGAGGTTTGGATATTTTAAAAAGAAACAGGAGACAGATTAAGATGGTACTATGTCACTAGATGACACTGTTTATGGGGAAGAAAGGGAGGACTCTATAGACTCTTTTGATAATCTGCATCTAACCTGGGCTTTGCTGATTTATGTAACAGATCCTGTCTCTTGTGGAGCATGAAGTTTCAAAGCCAGGCAGCTTACACATCCGCCTTTAAGGTGAATTCCATCTCCCTGTGCCTGAGCCATTATCTGGGGTTAAGAAGGTCCCAGAGGCTGTGTGGCCTGCTTCAAGATGACTCATATGGGAGTGGAACACCGGATGTTGCTTGCCGGCCAGTTGTGGCCCATGGCAGAGTCTTGCCAGTCTGAACGTTTAGTTGAACTTCCAAAGACTACTTGGTAGATATTATCATCGGGATATAAGACTTATTTTCTTCTATTTCTGTGAACACTAGTGGTAGAAATGAAATGTCATATTCTTTACTAACACATAATATAGCAGTAAACAAGAGCAAGATACAAGAATGGGAAGTGAGAAGTTATGCATAAGGTAGACCTGATGGATTTTGACTTGAAAGTTTAATTGGCTCAATGGAGACTGCATACAGATTACAATCTAATTACAGTAGTAAGCTTGTTGTTTGATACCTTTTTCTGGTGATCCAAGTACTTTCTAACCCATGTAAGTTGCAATACTGACGTACCCTGAGAATTTGATCACCTTCCTCTAAGCCTTCCTTGGCTGCAGGGCTATCTTCTAGAACGCCAGCTACAAATATTCCAACATCATTTCCACCAGCCAGTCGCAATCCCACACTATCTCCTTTTCTGAATTTTACCAATTTCATGCTGGGTCTGTTAAAACAGATATTTCATTTGAAACAGTTAAGAAGAGCTTAAAACATTATAGCAAACACTACAGTGAAAACTACATTCAAAATTAAATAAAGAAACATCATTTCTAAAACTTCCCACATACCATTGATTTACTAAATAAAATTTAGTGTTAGAATTCAAACCAGACTTAATAACACTATTTCCTGATTAACAAAGTTTTGGAATATTCAAATTTAATATGCAAGTATTATTTTACATAACTAATTTATAAAATCACTTTGTAAAACAATGTTTTCTCAACTCTCAAACAGTCTTGGGAATGCACGGTACATTCCCAATGGCTAAAAACATCTTCCATTTTTTCTACCCCAAATCACACAGCATTTCTATTACATAACTGAAAAGTCAAAATTTTTTAAATAAAGGTAGAAATTGAACTATAAATTGGCTAATTTTCCTGACAGGATGGAGTCAAAATCAGGCTCCAAGCATTGTGATTTCTACATGCAATAGATAGTGATTTTTTAAAAAAACTTTGCAGTTGGTGGACTCTTTCAGTAGTTGACAGTAGTTAACTTACTTGGCTGCCCCCTGAGTTTTACAATGTAAATCATATAGTCATTCAGCCTTTCTAGATTAGTCCCACATCCAATCTCTGTCCCTTTCTAGTTCTCTGAATGGAAAAAAAATAATGCATACACACCCACCTCTAGCATCAGTGTAGTGTTGAAACCTTGTGACACTCCTCAAAACAAATACTAAAAGATGCCTTATAAGAACTGACCGGACAGAAACAGATTGTAATTAAAAATTATCCACAATATTTCCTTTCTAGGTATTCATAAGTACCCCCACATTCCTAGCCAAGAAAATACACTATTTTACCTATTGTGACAAGAAGGTAGAAAAAAATCCCTATAGCCTTTATTATGTAATAACCAAATTATTAGAAACTGACAGATAACAACAAAAAAACACAAGTCAAATAAATGAATGAATGTGCTGAGGAAGGAGAGATTTCTAGTCTCTTTAAGCCAACTAGAGATCATCTTAACTTTCAGAACTTACTATTTATTCACTTCTGATTGGGTGACCTGACCTGGAACTAACATCAGCTTGTCGTAACAGTAAGAGCCTGAGAATCAGAAGAGGTCTCTCACTGGCTGGTGGCATCATTGATCCCTCCATGAAACTATTTACCAGCTTTACTACAAATGGTCCAAGTCCCTTGGTTGTAGTGGTATCCTAGCCAGGTCAAAAGCATTCTCATAGATTCCTCTCCTAAACCCACTGTACTGAAAGCTCTTTAAATATTTCCTCGAAGTCCTTAAGACTCCAGGTCTAATTGGGTGTGGTAGCTCAAGCCTATAATCCCAGCACTTGGGGAGACTGAGGCAGGAGGACTGCTTGAGCCTAGGAGTTTGTTACCAGCCCTGATCAACACAGCAAGATCCTGTCTCTACTAGAAAACAAAACAAAACAAAAAACAAAAAACAATTGGCTGGGTTTCCTGGCTCGTTGCCTGTAGTCCTAGCTACTCCGAAGGCTGAGGTGGGAGGATTCCTCGAGCCTAGGAGTTTGAGGTTATGGTGAACAATGATCACACCATTATACTCTAGCCTGGGTGACAGAGTGAGGCCCTCTTTAAAACAAAACAAAACAAAACAAAAACAAAAAGACTATAAGTCTTTGGAAATCCTCTTTTAACCCTGACCAATCTAATGTGCTTCAGAAAGTAAAAAAACTGAGCACAGTATCCACCCTTTAGTAAAACCTGGCTTCTGAAAACCACTGTTAGAAGACAACTTTAGGCCAGATCTCACCAACAGTGTCATGTGCCTTCAATGACTGACATTTCATACTTAGTCCTGCCTGCAATATATTAACTACTTGCAATAGCAAAACAGACTAACTTCTGCATCAAATCCATTCATTGGCTTTAAATGAAAAACCAAACCTTTCCTGGCACAGCTACTAATCCTGCCCACATCCACAAATCCTCTTTGGTTATTTGTTCTCCCAGGGAAGGAGGTCTCTGGAATTTTTCTTTCTTTCTTTCTTTCTTTTTTGAGATGGAGTCTTGCTCTGTCACCCAGGCTGGAGTGCAGTGGCATGATCTTGGCTCACTGCCAGCTCCACCTCCTGGGTTCATGCCATTCTCCTGCCTCAGCCTCCCGAGTAGCTGGGACTACAGGTGCATGCCGCCATCCTGGCTTTTTTTTTTGATATTTTTAGTAGAGATGGGGTTTCACCGTGTTAGCCAGGATGGTCTCAATCTCCTCACTTCGTGATCCACCCGCCTTGAAGTGCTAGGATTACAGGCGTGAGCCACCATGCCTGGCCCGTCTCTGGAATCTTATCATTACAGTTTCCTAAACCTTAAATACTAATGCAAATTTTCAAGCAATTCCCAAGAAAGGAAAAAGAAGGGGACTACCTATGCCTTCACAACTTATAAAAGGTTCAATTATCAGTTACCTAATATTAAAATTGTACAATTTTAAACTTGTAAAAGCCCCATCTCTTTCAGAAACTACTTCTATCTACCTAGCTGGGTCTAAGACAACCACCCAATTTTCTTTAGCAATGAAAATACGAGAGTCAGGGGTCCAGATCCAAACCATATGAGGAAATCTGCCAATTTTCAATTATTCACATCATGTCCCCTTTACCAGTGCCAATAAAAAACTAATTCGGGCTGGCCATGGCGGCTCACATCTGTAATCCCAGCACTTCGGGAGGCTGGTGGACTGCTTGAGCCCAGGAGTTTTAGACCAGTCTGGACAACATGGTGAAACCTCATCTCTACTAAAAATACAAAAATTAGCTAGGTGTGGTGGTATGTGTCCTTTCGTCCCAGCTACTCAGGAGGCTGAGGTGGGAGGACTGTTTGAGCCCGAGAGGCAGAGGCTGCAGTGAGCCGAGATCGTCCCACAGCATTCCAGCCTGGGTGACAGAGCAAAACCCTGTTAAAAAAAAAAAAAACTAACCAAACAAACAAAAAACTAATTTGCTGATCATGATGGTTTGAAATTTGTTTACAAATTTACATCTCAATTCTACCAAGTATAAAAGGTAAAGTAATGAAAGGCGTTAAGATAGCAAAAACTAGCCGGGTGCGGTGGCTCACGCCTGTAATCCCAGCACTTTGGAAGGCTGAGGTGGGTGGATCACCTGACGTCGGGAGTTCGAGACCAGCCTGACCAACATGGAGAAACCCCGCCTCTACTAAAAACACAAAATTAGCCAGGCATGGTGGCGCATGCCTGCAATCCCAGCTACTCAGGAGGCTGAGGCAGGAGAATCGCTTGAACCCGGGAGGCACAGGTTGCGGTGAGCCGAGATTGCACCACTGCACTCCAGCCTGGGCAAAAAGAGTGAAACTCCGTCTCAAAAAAAAAAAAAAAGATAGCAAAAACTTACTTATGAGTTGCTAACTACCCTAGAACAGGTTCTCAAACAATCTCAACCATGATTTTGCCCCCAAGGAAACATCTGGCAATGTCCAGAGATAATTCTAATTGTCACAATTAGGGAACTGCTATTGGCATCTAGCGGCCAGGAATGTTGCTAAACATGCCACAATGCACAGGACAGCCCCTCACGATGAACGCTTACCTGGCCCAAAATGCCACTAGTGTTGAGATTGAGAAACACATTTTTTTTTTTTTTAACGCTCCATTGGAAAGCTGTGGAAATTCTGATGTCTGAACAGAAATTTTTTTTTTCTAATTCCTAACTTAAAAACTAGGCAGGAGAGAGTGGTGAGAAAGAATGCATCCAAAAATTTCCTCTGTTGTCTAATTTCTAACTGACTATCATATATAAGTAGCAGAATGTTAACTAAAAAAACTAATCATAGTATTAGGTGGTATGTACTATTTTAAAAAATATATGCAACATGGTTTACAATTAAATTCCTACTCTAAATAATGCCTAATAATGAACAAAGAAAACAATACAACTTTAAAATTGTATTACCGAAGAATCCCATCTTCATGAGTTGAATTAGGTAGGACACCATCTGATGGACTGACAGGTAAATCCACATCTGGTTGCCCAACCTGGGCATACACAGGCTTTGGTTCTAAGAAAAAAAATTGGGTAGGACTCACTTTAGAAAAACATGGAATAATAATGCAAGCAACCAGGCAATATGTAATTCATAAGTTCAGAGAACCTGATGAGGAACATATCTACCACATGTATTAGAGTACATTTTATGGTAATAAATTCTGAAGTCTTTATAACAAGTAGGTATGTTACACATTCACCTGTGTTTTCCATAGTTCCAGCAATCAGAATTTGAAAAATCTATTCTTTAGGAACGAATAACAAAAATAGATGAGAAGAGAGAATTCCTACATTTCCCTGTTAAGACTACCCAAGTAGCTACCTTTCCTCATTATGCTAAAATTTGGTTTTCAAAAACCGTATTTCTGCCACTAAGCAAGCAGAGCAAGAAAGACGATTTGAGAAAAGGAAGTGAAAGACATCAGAAACAAAATCTCCAGGCCTCCCAGGCAGCTGATCTTAGCACCCTGCTGATTCTTCTGTTCTGTCTTCACAGACAGCTTGAAAAGGGTTCTTGGGTCAGACACAGCGGCTTGCACCTGTAATCCCAACACACTAGGAAGCCGAGGTGGGAGGACTGTTTGAGGCCAGGAGTTGGAGACCAACCTGGACAACAAAGCAAGATTCCATCTCTCCCAAAAAAACACCCCACAAAGAAACCAGAAAACCCAAAATAGCCAGGTGTGGTGGTGCACACCTGTAGTAGGGAGGATCAGGTGGAGAGACAGCTGGAGCCCAGGAATTTTGAGGTTACAGTGAGCTAATCACACCACTGCACTCCAGCTGGGTGACAGAGTGAGACTCTGTCTCAAAACAAAAACAAAAACAAAAAACCATAAATAAATAAAGGTATAATCAATAAGATGTTTATGAAAACACTTTCAAAAAAGCAAAACAACTTTTTTTCTAACTTTTTGAAGCCAATCTCATATTTCTCTTTAAAGATCAGTGTTGGAAAACAACTTTCTTAATTGCAAGAAGTTGTTAACGATGAACATTTTCCATCTAGAAAGTAAAGGATAACATTCATGAAAGGCTACTGATTTGTGCCAACCTGCTACCCATAAGGGAAAATGCTGGAAGTCATATGCAGACAAATTCACACATGAGAACAACAATAATTGCATCTTTAAAATCTTCTGTAAATCCTAACAATTACTTTACTCTAATTGCAAACATTTCTTGAACTTAGTGTTTTGTTATGCTTACCTGGAAGAGAAGGTGTTTGTTTCTCATTTCTTTCAACTGTAACTTCTTCCACTGTTTTAGGTGTGTGATCATCAGCATGTTTTACAGGAGTTGAGACAGCCCCAGGCTTAGAAATTCTCTCTTCATCTCTACTCCGGAGACTATATGTCATTAAAATAAAAAATCAAGAGCATAAGAATGATTCTGGAAAGCATCTGTAAGAGAACAGTATAAGAAGAGGCAATGCAACTTCAAAAACAATGACAACCTGCTCTAACAGATACCAAAATATTACAAAAACCTAGTAATTAAAACTAGAATAGCATTACCACAGAAAAACCACATAGATTAATGTAATAAAATCAAAAATGAAGAAATATATCTATAATAGCAAAATGTATTATGAAAGTAGCATTCCAAAACTGTTGGAGAAGAAACACAACATTTAATAAATGGTGTTGGGACAACTGTCCACAAATGTAGAAAAATAAATCCCTATGACAAAAATAAACTGATTTCAGATGAAATCAAGTCCTAAAAAAAGAGTTTAAACATTCACATAATCAATAGGAGTCTTTTAAAGTAAGACTCAATGAAGCCACAGTATATCAACAAAAGTGATTACATAAAGTATGTGCAAATAATTGGGAAAAATATATAATACTGGGCTGAACTAAATGAAATGGGAATTCTTTAGTTCAAACAGCTCAATGTTAACAATTTCACACAGTTTGACCAAATATAAATGCTGACTATGTACTGACCTAAGCAACATACACAAGAATTCGATACTTAAAAAAAGAAAAGACAGGTATGATGGCTCACGTCTGCAATTCCAGCACTTTAGGAGGCCAAGGCAAGAGGACTGCTTGAGCCCAGAAGTTTGAGACCAGCTGGGCAACATAGCGAGCTCCATACTCTGTAAAAAAAATTTAAAACTTAGCCAGGCACTGTGGCTTGCTCCTGCAGTCCTAGCTATTTAAGAGGCTGAGGTGGGAGAATTGCTTCAGTCAAGGAGTTGGAGGCTAAAGTGAGCTATAATAAAGCCACTACACTCCAGCCTAGGCAACAGAGCAAGACTCCGTCTCTTTGAAAAAGAAAAAGAGAACTATAAATCAATCAAGACAACTCAAGAGAGAAATGCAAAAATACAAAGAGGCTTTTCAGCAAAAAGGATGTACAAACACGTAATAAATATGCAAACACATTTAACCTCACTAGGAACTAGGGAAATACAAATTAATTAGAAACTGTATTATCGGCCAGGCGCAGTAGCTCACACCTGTAATCCCAGCACTTTGGGAGGCCGAGGCGGGCGGATCACGAGGTCAAGAGATCAAGACCATCCTGGTCAATAAGGTGAAACTCTGTCTCTACTAAAAATACAAAAATTAGCTGGGCATGGTGGCATGCACCTGTAGTCCTAGCTACTCGGGAGGCTGAGGCAGGATAATCTCTTGAACTCGGGAGACAGAGGTTGTAGTGAGCTGAGATTGTGCCACTGCACTCCAGCTTGGCAACAGAGCAAGACTCTGTCTCAAAAAAAAAAAAAAAAAAAGAAGAAATCGTATTATCATCCATGAGAACTTTCACGTGATAACATCACTGGTAGGGAAAGATATGGAGAAACAGACATATTCACAAAATGATGGTAAAAGTTTATGACTATTTGAAGGCAAAATGGAAACTATCAAAACAAAAAATGTAACTAGGTCATACCTTGTAATTCTACTTCTATATTTATTCTAGAGAAATACTAACAAATGTACTCAAGAAAACATTTATAAGAACATTCATTCTAGTATCAGTTTGTGGCAAGAAACTAAATAAAACAAAATATTCAATAATTTCCCCAGATAAACAGAAATCGTACAGTGTACCAAGACAATATATATTTTAAAAGAAGCCAATAAATGCATCTTTAATAAAAAGATAAATCAAGATCTATAATTTTACAAAGTATCACGTACATATGGTTTTCCAGCTGCAATCTCCCAACCTTGGAAGAACAAAATAATTTGTTTAATTATCCTGGACCACAGAAAAATATAAAAAGCTCTCTAATTCACTTAAAAAAAACCTTTATTTCCAAACATATACAGCAATACAGACAATAGTATCATAAAATCCCATGTACTCATCTTCAACAATTATCAATACTCTGGTCATCAGCATTCCAATCTGAGGCTACCAGAACCTTTAACATCCAAATCTTGATGACAACAGTACAAAGAGAGAAAATAATATTTTTCATTATGAATGGAGAAAAAATTCTTTTTTTTTTTTTTTTTTTTTGAGACGGAGTCTTGCTCTGTCGCCTGGGCTGGAGTGCAGTGGTCGGATCTCAGCTCACTGCAAGCTCCGCCTCCCGGGTTTATGCCATTCTCCTGCCTCAGCCTCCCGAGTAGCTGGGACTACAGGCGCCCGCCACCTCGCCCGGCTCGGTTTTTGTATTTTTTAGTAGGGACGGGGTTTCACCGTGTTAGTCAGGATGGTCTCGATCTCCTGACCTCGTGATCCGCCCGTCTCAGCCTCCCAAAGTGCTGGGATTACAGGCTTGAGCCACCGCGCCCGGCCTGAAAAAATTCTAAATAAATAAAATACTAGCTAGGAGAATACAGTAGTATATTAGAAGACTATCATCAGGGTTATTTCAAGGGTGCAAGATTAGTTCAACATTAGGAATTTGTTGACACAATTTATTATTGTGCACAAATATTTACAGAAAAAAAGTGTTACTATCAAACAGGCATGAGAAAATCTGCAGTCATTCCTAAACAAAAAATGAAATAAGCAATATAATTATGAAAGAAACTATTTTCTACAACCAAGAGCAAACACCCTATCAAACGGTGAAATGCTGAATGTATTTACACTATTTACATAAAAATCAGTGACAGGACAGTGATACCTGTGAACACTACTGTTAATTCACTCTGACTTTGAAGACCCAGCTAATATAATCATGAGCTAATGGTCCCAAAATATTGAAAAAAACAAAAAAAAAACTTAATGATATTAAAGACTACAAAAAATTTTCTGAATTAAGATAATTTTAATTACATAAAAAAAAACCCTTTTGTCAATATCAACGATCAGATGGAAATGAAAACGAAAAAATAACACCAGTAACAAGAGCATTAAATATTCCAAAACTTTAGACTGGGGGAAGTCTTCGCAAGTAAGATAGAAATTTGGAAGCCATAAAGGTATCTGACATAATAATAAAGTCACAGTAATATCTGACAAGATTAAAAATTTTTACTTGCATAGTAAAAGATATTATAAAGACTTACATTTGAAACACATCTATATCAGTAATCTGGTACTATCCATTAAAATTTTTAAACAACACAAACACACTCCTTGAAGACTTTAGAAAAAAAATGCACCAGCACAGTACATGAAATCAAGTACGAAGGTGCTTACTGCCATGTTTTTGCAGGCAAACACCTAGAAACAAGATATCCATAATATGGAAAGTTTTTAATCAAAAGAATAAACTGGATGTTCACCTTGTATGTTCAACTGAAATAATTTAGCTGAGTAATAATTCAAAACCTGATCTCTTAATTTTTAAAAGAAAAACCCAAACTCTATATATGATACCAAACGTCAGTATGAGTCTGGAGAATGGCTTAATTCAAGAAGAGTGAGAATTGGGGGTGAAATGGGGGTAAAGTGGAGTTGGTGGATTTGATCTATTTCACTTGTTCTAATAAGCATACATTGTTTGTAAAAGACTATTAAAATTAGGTACAATGAAAGAGAACGATACGTACAGACATGAAAATAACTCTAAAATGGCCGGGCGCGGTGGCTCACTCCTATAATCCCAGCACTTTGGGAGGCTGAGGCGGGCGAATCACAAGGTCAGGAGATCAAGACCATCCTGGCTATGGTGAAACCCCATGTCTACTAAAAATACAAAAAATTAGCTGGGTGTGGTGGCATGCACCTGTAGTCCCAGCTGCTGGGGAGGCTGAGGCAGAAGAAGGGCATGAACCCAGGAGGCAGAGCTTGCAGTGAGCCAAGATCGCACCACTGCACTCCAGCCGGGGCGACAGAGCGAGACTCTGTCTCAAAAAATAAATAAATAAATAAACAAATAAATAAAATAACTTCAAAATAAAATGCCAAGTAAGACACACAGATTACAGAATACATACAGCAGGATACCATATAGCTATTTAAAAAGTTATCTCTATAATACAAACAGACATGTTTGCACATGCCCATGTGCAGACAAGCAACAGATATCAAACAAGCAACAGTGGCTCACCTTGGAGGGAAAAATAGCCAAAATAGTAGCCAAGAGGAATTTTAGAGTTATCTCTACTATTTCAACTTTTACAAAAATTTACTTATGTATTATTTATAAAGATTGAAAAAATATATTTAAAATTATTTTTAAATAAAGCCTAACTTTAAACAAAAAATTTGGTTTTATTAACGCATATTATTAGCAGTCTCTTTTCAGGATAAGGTTTCTTTCTACGTTGTCTTCCTGAAGGAGTAAAATGTAAGTACTTTGCATAGTTTCTATTTTTGTATTCATTTAACCATTCTGTGGAGGTATATTCTGCTTTTAACTTGGTATATTCTTAATGAGCTGCACTGAAGTAAAACAATCTTTTGGGGGGGGAAAAAGCCAAGATATTTTCTAACTTAAATAAGGATGAGCTACTTTTAAATTGTAAAAGATGGGCCAGTTACATATGCAAATGATGTTTAACAAGAAACATTACTCCTGTAATCCCAGCACTTTGGGAGGCCAAAGTGGGTGGATCACCTGAGGTCAGGAGTTCCAGACCAGCCTGGCCAACATGGTGAAACTCCCCTAATTAGTCGTGTGTGGTGGCACACACATGTAATCCCAGATACTTGGGAGGTTGAGGCACAGGAATGGCTTAAACCCGGGAGGCAGAGGTTGTAGTGAGCCGATATTGCGCCAATGCATTCCAACCTGGGCAAGACAGTGAGACTCTGTCTCAATAAATGAATGAATGAATCAATCAATAAATTATAAAAGCTAACAATTTTTAGCTATTGCTTGTGTAATAAAATACAATTAGCTAAGTATAAATCAACAAAATTAAGCTCTATCCCTAAATTGTGCTGTGCTCCTCAGATTAAAAGGGCAGTGCAAAATAGTAAATTATCCCTGCATTCTTTGCATTAAAAAATACAATATATTATAAATACAAAATTATTTTTAAAAAGAGAAAAGTGAAAAAATGAGTTAAAAATGAGTATTTTTAAAAATAATGAGTTACTCACAAAATTTTAATAGTTCTACAGATTTCTATTGCTCTGTACAAAGCAGAATTTGTTTAGAAAAGGTAACAATCCCAATTGATTTTCTTCTTTCTTGTAACTGAGCAAAACGTCTAAACATTAAAATGTGATTAACAGAATTACCATCTTGGTATTTTAATTTACAATATTTTAACTCAAATGCTCTCCTCAATGATAAACAATAGGTTCTCATTGGCTATACATGTAGAGCTCTTGCTCCATGTATCACACAAAACTCCTGGGCGTATTTTTATCTTTGGCTAATTTGTAAACCCCATTGCTAATTACCTTTTTGTCCTGTGATATAATCATTATAACTTTAAATGCAATTAGCCTTCAAAAACATTCCACACAAATAGGACTCACACCACTCTATTCACGTTTTCATACAATTAATATTTGAAATATTAGTTCTTTTTAGTGCATTTCCATTACCTACCAAAAGATGGAGGCATTATTCAATAATACATAAAGAACTAGTAGTGTTGAAGAGAATTATAAAATGAGCTGCTTATGTAATCAAAAATTTTCTAGAATCCATGTTAAATAAAATATGGTGAAATCAATTTATAAATTGTATTAACTCAATGTATCTAAAATATTTCATCATCTAAGTTATTAATGAGGTAATTTATATTTTTTATATACTACGCTTTCCAAATCCAGTGTGCATTTCACACTAACAATACATCTCGATTTGGACTGGCCGCATTTCAAATGTGCAACAGCCACACGCGGCTAGTGGCTATGGTGCTGGACAACGCAGATCTAGAGTTACAGCACAAAATAAATAAAATAATCAACTTTTCCAAACATAAAAATGTTCTATCACAAGCAAATGTGACTATGAGGTCAAGATACAATCTGAATTTACACATGAAATTAGTCAACAATCAGTGGCAATTACGGAAAGAAATGGGTGAGGTTGTGATAATGAACCACATTTTCCCCAAACCTTCCTCACATAATTCCTTTTTTTCTTTTTTTTGAGTCAGGTTCTCAGTGTTGCCCTGGCTGGAGTGCAGTGCCACAATCATACTTCGCTGCGGCCTCGGTCTCCCAGGCTCAAGCAGTCCTCCCACCTCAGCCTGCAAGAGCAGCTGGACCACAGGTACGCGCCACCATACCCTGCTAACGTTTTCTGCTTTTTGTAGAGATGGGGTTTCGCTATGTTGCCCAGGCGAGTCTCGAACTTCTGGGTTCAAGTGATCCTCCCACTTCAGCTTTCAAAACTGCTGGGATTACAGGTGCAAGCCACCATGCCCAGCCCTTCCTCACATAACTCTATTCTAATGGCTCTCGATATTTAAGCTTAAAAACATGTCTGTGGTTTTGTTTTGCTATTATGAGGAAAGCTTTCTATAAAAATTATGCGTTAGGAGTCAGACTCATGTTTATGTATTCTAGCTCCTGGTAGCCTAGAAGGAAACTCTGGACATTTTAAGGTACTACAAGACCCTCTTATGGGCACTTTTGCTTTTCTCCAGAAGCGTAAGATGGGTTTCTGGTTTGTTTTTGTTTTTGTTTTTGTATTAACTTGCACGTATTCATCTAAAGGTAATGACCTTGTTATCTAGAGGCTATGAGCTACTTGAAAGCTCTAGACAAGACAGCTGACAGACAGAGATAGACTGGAAAGGAGTCTCTGAGACAGATTTTATAGCTCCCATGAATGGACTCACTGTAAGCAGAGCCTTCTTTAGGTCTTACCCAATCAAATATGTGACCAGGGTAGCTGATTAATACACACTCAATTAGATTAGCAAGGAGTAACATGGTGTTTCAAGTAAAAAACTTCGGTTGTGAAATCGCAGCTGTTTGGAGCCGTTTAGTATAGGCAGAGGGCAGGCAGCATGGTCAGTGCAGGGTCCTGGGGAGACACTGTAGGAGAGAAGGTGCATCCCCTCAGCATGCTCCTGCAGTACCCAGCATCCTAAAGTACTCAGTGGCCAGCAGCCTGCTCTAGACTCTTTCAAACGGTTCTGTCGTGTGAAGTCTCCCATGAGATACCTCTCCAGCACATGGGAGTACAAATACCATGCAAGTTCGTCTGGTGACATACCACAGCAAATTCTCGGCCACTCAGTGAGCCACAGTTGTTCTCCTTCCAAGAAGGCCAGATCTCAGCCCTGAGGATGGGTGGGTGGGAGCCTCTTCCTTTGGCACTCTTATCTCAGCACCAAGGAGAGTAGCTGCTCCTTCTATCTGTGGTTCTTTTTTGTTTTGTTTTTGAGACGGAGTCACGCTCTGTCCCCCAGGCCGGGGTGCAGTGATGCAATCTCGGCTCACTGCAACCTCTGCCTCCTGGGTTCAAGTGATTCTCCTGTCTCAGCCTCCTGAGCAGCTGGGATTACAGGTGTATGCGGCCATGCCCAGCTAATTTTTTGTATTTTAGTAGAGGCAGGGTTTCACCGTGTTGCCCAGGCTGGTCTTGAACTCCTGACTTCAGGCAATCGGCCTGCCTCAGCCTCCCAAAGTGTTGGGATTACAGGTGTGAGCCACCGCGCCCAGCCCTATCTGTGGTTCTTAATCTTCAGAGCTCTCTTTAGCTCTTAACAGTTAACCCCTCATTGCCCCCGTTGTGTTTAATTTCTTTACATTCAACTTTCTCTGTTCATGAACACTGTGCTTTCTGTCTCCTGATTTTAAGATATGCCTGGTCGCCATTTCATAGCATTTTCCCTTTTACTTCTAGCTCTATGAACACCTTTTCAATAAACTTGATGTGCTTTATTTAAAAAATAACCTTAATACAGGAAACAAACGGAGGGCTGAACATTCACTCTAGTAGAATATCCTTTTATAAAGCCAACTCCCCATTACAAATTAAAGACTTATACTGCAAAAACGGATTTATACATACTTTTTACAAGTTCACTAATTGCCTAAGGTAGGCAAGAACACCACAGTTTAGGTGAAAACAAAACTAGCTACTAATCCCTTTAAAAGGTATTGGATTATCTCAGCCACAATTAACAATAAAAATATGCTAAGAATTTAAGTTAACCGTATTCCAGTTTTTTCCACTGACAGGAAAATTTCAGCCTGGAAGGCTCTATTGCATATAAGATAGAAAAGTGAAGGCACACTCCAGTTTCATACTTAGAATGTTGCAATCACTGCTAATCCTCTAATTTTATATGGAAACAAATATATACACATTGAAGTTCCTCCTTCACAGCAATTAAAAAATTGTCTCTCTCTGCACTGGTACCCAAAGAATTCTGGGGATGAGAAAGCAAGAGATACAGGGCTGGTACTTGGGAACAAAAGGTAAAAAAGTTGCCCAGGAAGTATGCTGAGAAGGCAGGAGAATAATTCCCTTAATTCCACTTTGGCATTTTGCAAGCTGATTTCTCACAATGTAAATCTGTCCTTTACATGTAATCTACTTTCTAAAACATACATGTGTTCATGAGCATGCTTCTGAAAAAATCTGAGTCTATTTCATTGTGATACGGTTCTTAGGCAATAACTGAGATGTATGTGTTTGTGGAGCTTATTCTACTGTACAAGTGCTTCTCATCTTATATATTCATGTATTAATCTAGTCCATCTGCATTAGAAGAGAAAACAGATCTGCTGTTCAAAAGTAATTTTCATGGATATGGACAACTTTAGTTAAGAAACAACTGAGGAAAGCCCAAGAGGACTTTTTTTCTCACTTAAAGAATTGTGTTGTTACACCTTTGCTGGTGGTATAACGATTATTCTGTACTTTGACTGATACTTATTAGTAAAATAGCACTTTGTGCAGTTTATTTGGTAGATTTTATACTGGGAAACCAATGTCACAAATCTTATTAGGATTCTCTCAAAGAAACAGAAAATTATCTCACATTTTAAAAATCTGCAAATAAGAATTTTTTGTACATTTACTATTTTTATACATATAGACAAGTGGAACAGTCTGTTTTTAAATTTGCCATTTTAAAATATTGTACTTGTAGAAGAAAACAAGTCTCAGCTGATGGAGTAAATGAAATTTATATTTTTACTTTTTACTTTTATATTACTTATTTTTATTTTTGAGACAGGGCCTTGTTCCTTTGCCTGGGCTAGAGTTCAGTGGCATGATCATGGCACATTGCAGCCTCAAGCTCTTGGGCGCAAGCAGGCGATCCTCCCAGCTCAGCCTCCTGAGTACCTGGGATCACAGATGTGCACCACCACACCCAGCTAAATATACATTTTTTTTCAGACGGAGTCTCGCTCTGTTGCCCAGGCTGGAGTGTAGTGGTGTGATCTCGGCTCACTGCCACCTCTGCCTCCCAGGTCCAAGTGATTCTCCTGCCTCAGCCTTCCAAGTAGCTGGGATTACAGGCACACTCCACCACGCTTAGTTAATTTTGGTATTTTTAGTAGCAACTGGGTTTCACCATGTTGGCCAGGCTGATCTTGAACTCCTGACCTCAAGTGGCCTCCCAAAGTGCTGGGATTACAGGTGTGAAACGTCGTGCCTGGCCTACTTTCACTTTTTAAACAGGGGATATATGGTAAATACTGAAGCCTGACTTTCTGCTATTTGATCCATGATCTCCTCTTAAGGGTTAAAATCTAACAGCAATCACTGAATACCCCAGGACTACACTTGGGTTTCTGTTAACTAGAGAAACTTCATCAACTAAAATCTTCCCTCTTCTGGCCCTTCACAAAAGCACACTGAAATAAAACCTCACACTGGAATTTCAATGAAGTAACCTAAAATCCCCGCAAACTGAAAATAACAGTTGGTTCACAAAAGTTCAGGATGTCATTGATATTCCACTCACTTTGACATGTTAGATAAAATATATTAGCAAAAAAGCATTTAATAATATTTCAAGTAATAACATTAAAAAAACTTCCATGTTCTAACCAACAAATTTTTTAAAACAGAAAAATTTCACTTCTTGGATCTCCAAATCACCTTCTCCCTTGCTCTTACGATGTAGCCACATGGGCTATACTGCTGCCCTTCCAACAGGTCCAGTTTCCATCTCAGGAGCAGTACATGCTTTGTCTTATTCCAGAATGACCTTCACCTGCCAGGGTCTTTCTTACCCAGCTCAAAATGATGTGACCTCAGAGAAGCCTCCTTCCCCAAGCCTGTTATCTAATATTGTCCTCTCCTGCTTCACTATCACACTACCCTGATTTTCTTTATAGCATTTAATCACTAATGAAAATTTACTTTTTCATATTTTCAAATTTATGTATTTGCTTTAGTCATTTGGATATAAGCTCTATATCCAAATTATGGCAGGGATCTCACCTAAGATTGCTCAGGATATGGCCGGGTGCAGTGGCTCATGCCTGTAATCCCAGCACTTTGGGAGGCTGAGGCAGAAGGATCACGAGGTCAGGAGATCAAGACTATCCTGGCTAACACGGTGAAACCCCGTCTCTACTAAAAAACACAAAAAATTAGCCAGGTGTGGTGGCGGGTGCCTGTAGTCCCAGCTACTCAGGAGGCTGAGGCAGGAGAATGGTGTGAACCTGGGAGGTGGAGCTTGCAGTGAGCCAAGACCATGCCACTGTACTCCAGACTGGGCAACAGAGCGAGACTCCCATCTCAAAAAAAAAAAGATTGCTCAGGATATTTATCGCCATACACTGGTAACATAAATGTGATATCAGTAAGTATTTGACAAAAGATGAATGAGCAGGATAACATCCACATTACTGGTAAAACCATTCAACCTTCACTACAGAAGGAACATTCACTGTGGTGCCTATTGATCACTCAGAACCAATGGTCATGGTATAAGGCACAGGAGCCATGGGAAAGAAGTCATTGATTCATTGATTAACCATTGAGATACTTAATGAATCGTATCTTTCTAACTGGCACCCTTTCTATCTTTCTCAGATTAAAGGGAAACAGAAATAAAAAACCAAAAACAAGGGACCTCATGGTGTGCCTAAAAAAGAACACGCAGTAGTACCAACACCACGTTCACTACCAACAATATATGTAATTCTTGTTTAGAATAAAGCACTTATCAAATTGGATTTATGAAATCTATTTTATTTAGACAAAATACTAACACCAGTGATCAGTAAATAAAATCTGAAACTCACCAATCAGGGTATATACCCAAGGAATATAAATAATTCTATCATAAAGACATATGCACACAAATGTTCACTGCAGCACTATACACAATAGGAAAGACATGGAATTAACGTATATGCCCACCAATGACAGAGTGGATAAAGAAAATGTGGTATATACACACCATGAAATACTATGCAGCCATAAAAAAGAACAACATCATGTCTTTTGCCAGAACACAGGTGGCGCTGGAGGCCATTACCCTTAGCAAACTAATGCAGGAACAGAAAACTAAACACGGCACATTCTCACTTATAAGTGAGAGCTAAATGGTAAGAACTTATGAACACAGAGAAGGAAAACAATAGACACTGGGGTCTACTTGAGGGGGTAGGGTGGGAGGAGGGAGAACAACAGAAAACTATTGGATATTGGGTTTAATATCTGGGGGGATGAAATAGTATGTACCAAACACGATGACACATGTATACCTATGTAACAAACCTGCATATGTACCCCTAAACCTAAAGGTCAAAAAAATTAAAAAAAAAAAAAAAAAGAAATTCACTAGTCAGAAGATGGTTACCTCTCCGCATTTGAAATAGAAAAAAAAAAAAAGAAATGCTCATCCATATGAGGATGTTTCAACAATAATTTTTAGCCTGTTAGCAAAGTTGCACAGGTTAAGCATCCCCTGCCTGAAATGCTTGGGACCAGAACTGTTTTGGATTTCGGATTTTGGAATACGTGCATCATACTGGTTACCCATTGAACAGCCCTAATCTGAAAATGCAAAACCTGAAATGCATTTCCCTTGAGTGTCATACTGGCACTCAAGTTTTGCATTTTGGATTCTGCACTTTCAGATTACCTATGCTCAACCTGTATGTAAGTTTCAGAGAAAATTAAGCAATATGTGACAGAAACTATGTACAGTAAGATGAAATAATATTTATAGTTCTCAAATGTTGAAGAAAACAATTATGGAAGGTAGAGGAAAAGGTGTGTAAATAAAAAACTAGATCTTTAATTTAAAAGCTGAGACCACATAAGGATATTTTAGTCAACAATGGACCCCACAGACAATGGTGGTCCCTCAAAATTAAAATATTGTAGTTTTACTGTCCTTTCCTATACTTAAGATACACAAAAGCTAACTGCTGTTTCAACTGCCTACAGTATTCGGTACAGTATCATGCTGTACGAGTTTGTAGCCTAGGAGCAATAGGCTATACCATATAGCCTAGGCGTGCGCCAGGCTCCACCAGCTAGGTTTGTGTAAGTACTCTATGGTGTTCACACAAGGACGCATTTCTCAGAAGGTATCCCCATCAAGTGACACACGACTGCACATTATATGCTCTACCTGCATGTATATTTGGACTTACTCAGCACTCTTAGAAAACTCCTAATACAGAGTGGACTGTATAGATAAGAGCTTTTGATCCCAAATATATGACCTTAACTTGGCCAAATGTGAATTTAGGCTAAAAATTTCTGATTCAAAATATTCAATTTTACTGTCATGTATTTGCTGTATTATAAGCTGTATCAATGCTGACACACCTTTTACTTTAGAATTTAGTAGATGCATTTCTCAGGAGGAACAATGAATGAAGAGATTAAATAACTGTTACAAGGTTTCAATCTTCTGAAAATATTGCTTTTAAGCTTCTCAGAAGTAACCATTTTCATAAAATGGATTTGCTAAATATAAACTGGACTGCTTTTCTATTTGTGAAAACACATTCCCCAAACACTTTAGAACACAGTTTAGGCCTTAGATGAACTCTGTTGGTTTCAGGGAATTAGTGTAACAAAATGTCAATGGGTAGAATGCAAAATGTCAATCTTAATAATCCAAATTTCCCACATTTCAATTTTATCCTGTTAGTCTGAACTTTTACTGTAACAGAATTTTTTCAATATTGTACCTGCTTATGACTAATCACGCTCACTTTTATAAAACTTTATAGGGTAGAACAAAAAAGGTAAACACCTGTTGTCCCGCTAGAGGGAAACATAAAATGGGTCTGTTAAAATAGCTGTAAATATGAAGAAGAACAAAATCTAACCAAGCAGTGGCTCAGATCATACCCTGCAAATCAAAACCCTCCAGTTATGCAGGGACTACAGGAAGATCAGTGAAGTGTCTTTTCAATGATACCCACTCAGTAATCAGCAAGAAGCAAGTGTCACCATCAACTGTGAGCTCTCTCAGTACTCCCAGCTCCTACAGGGCAAGTCTTGGCCCACCCTGGGCTCCGCAACAATACTAAGTAAAACACAAAACAAAGCAAACAAGCCCAGCAACAAGCATTAAGATATAAGAAAACCACTGTAATTATTTTTCCTATGTATATATATATATTTTGAATTTAAAAACAAAACAGAACTATTTTAACATTCCAGACAAAGCATTTGGAAACCTTTTCTGTAATTGACTCCTTTGGCCACATAGTCTCTCTTTATAACTTCTCGATTATACCACTGTGGAATGGGTTTCCAATAAAACTTTACAAAACTAGGAGGCTGGATTTAGCCCACATGGTGCAGTCTGCCAACTCCAGTTCTAGACAACAGTGATGATACTTTGTTCATCTAATTATAATGAAGAACAAGCTTGTGTGTTTTTCTCAGAATTCTCTCCATATGTTTGCTCTCTAAGAAAAGAGTATCACACAGAGGAACGTAAGTAGGTCATGACAACAATGGAACTCTGGTAGATTTTAGTTTCCTGAAGATTAAGTAGTAATTAAGCTACGAAATTTCTTTCTCTACACCAGTAAGGTCAAAGATTTCGGTCAAAGAGCCAACAGTTTTAATCCTGGCCCCAATCCCACGTCAACAACATAACCCTGGACTTTATCTCAACCTCTCAATTTTAGTTTGCTTAACTATAGAATGAGGAAATCTCAGAAATGGTTAAATACAAGAAGATAAGAAAGCACATTTGGAAATTCTAACTTATGATACTATTATTACTACTATGAATCATCATAATAGTTACAGTAGCGAACACATGTGCCAGGTATTGTAATAACTAATTTCTCCCCATTCTGTAATGTATGACCTGCCTGCTTCACTGCATATGGGGGTGCTGAAACACAGAGGTTTCAAGGTTATGCAAGTAACCAACGGCAGGCTGGGACATGAACCCAGGAAGTCTGGCTCCAAAGCCCTAAGAAATCACTATATTCTATCGCTTCTCACAACATGAAGATGAAGAGGTTTATTATTCTCAGCAGATAATCGCACATCCTAAAAATATACAAAAGTATTCTGAAATCTAGGAAGAGAATAGGGCAGGGCTGATGTTTGCCGAAACAGACTTCCTTTTACACTCAAGTGAAACCTTTCTCACAGAGACCAAGTCATTTTTTAAATTAATTCTTTAAAGATAATTTACAAACAATTTGTAAAACAAAAAGACACTTATACAGCCAAAATTAAATAACAAACACAAAAGACTATATATGGAAGTCCCTTAGTGTTTTTTTACACTAGCATTTTACCCTTATAATGTATCTAAGTTGTTTCTCAAGATGCAGGGCATGCTCTAAATTAAAACTCCACAGTTACAGGATTTGAAGATTAAACTTTGGGGTGGAAATGAAACCTTTAAGTAACTGGTATTTATATCTTGTCTGTAGGCAGATAACTAAATTTTCAGGAATTAAATCCTCACCACAAAAAATCTGACAAGAACCTGAAGAGTTTTTTCCTTCTGTAGTTGAAGTTACCTTTTCTTTTAAATACTACACTTTCTAACCAGTAGTCCCCACATCTAGCAGTGCACAGAAAGATACTAAGGGAGGAGACCACCCCTCGTATCGTCTTATGCCCAATTTCTGCCTCCAAAGAAAGAAGTAAAAACTAAAAGGCAGAAATGAAATCCACAGGCAGACAGCCCGGGGCCGCACCCTGGGCCTGGCAGTTCAAGATCGACTCCTGACCTAATCGGTTCTGTTATCTATAGATTACAGACATTGTATAGAAATGCACTGTGAACATCCCTATCCTGTTTTGTTCCGATCTAATTACTGGTGCATGCAGCCCCCAGTCACGTACCTGCTGCTTGCTCAATCGATCACGACCCTCTCACATGCACCCCCTTGTGAGCCCTAAAAAGGGTCAGGAATTGCTCACTTGGGGGGCTCGGCTCTTGAGACAGGAGCCTTGCCAATGACCCCGGCCAAATACACCCCTTCCTTATTTAACTTGCTGTCTGAGGAGTTCTGTCTGTGGCTCGTCCTGCTACATTTCTTGGTTCCCTGATCGGGAAGTGAGGTGAATGGCGGATGGAGGCAGCTCCTTTGGTGGCTAAGCCTGCCCTGTGGAACACCCCTGCGGGGGACTCTGACCAGCCCGAGCGACGCAGATCCTGAGAGTGCTCCTGGGTAGAAATTTGCCCCCGTGGGACGCCTATGGCAGGCCCCGTGGAGGATCAACGCAGTGGCTGAACATGGGGAAGGAACTGGTACTTGGGAGTCCGGATATCTGCAACTTGGTAAGACTAGTCTTGAGAACTTGTCCACTCTGTGTGAGTGGAAGCGTGGCCTGATCACTCACAGCATGCCTTTATCGGCACTTTGGTTTGGTTTTGGTTTTGACTTGGTTTGAACTGCTTGACAGGACCGGTCTTGGGAACTTGTCCACTCCATTTGAGTGGAAGCGTGGCCTGATCACCCACAGCGTGCCTTTATCGGCACTTTTTTGGTTTTGATCTCGTTTAAATTGCTTGACAGGACTGGTCGCGGAAACTTGGCTACTCCATTTGAGTGGAAGCGTGGCCTGATCACCCACGGTGTGCCTGTACCGCGGTGCACTTTGGTTTTTGTTTTTGACTTGGATTGCTTGATACTCTGGTTTTGGTTTTGACCTGGCTTAGATTTCTTGATACTCTGATTTTGGTTTTGATTCTGATTTGGCGTAAACTGTAAAAGTGTGTGTGTCCTTTTTACCCGTTCTTTGTTTTGTGGTGTGTGTGTGGTGTTTTGTCTCAAGGAAACACGGGTCAGGGACAAAGTAAGCCCACCCCACTAGGAACTATGTCGAAAAATTTCAAAAAGGGATTTAAGGGAGACTATAGAGTCACCATGACACCAGGAAAACTTAGAACTTTGTGTGAGATAGCCTGGCCAGCATTAGAGGTGGGTTGACTATCAGAAGGAAGCTTGGACAACAGGTCCCTTGTCTCAAAGGTATGGCACAGGGTAATCTGTAAGTCAGGGTACTCAGAGCAGTTCCCATATACAGATTCCTGGTTACAGCTAGTTTTGGACCCCCCACAGTGGTTA
Organism: Colobus angolensis palliatus; assembly: GCF_000951035.1. NCBI lineage: Eukaryota > Metazoa > Chordata > Mammalia > Primates > Cercopithecidae > Colobus > Colobus angolensis. The sequence continues at coordinate 2,257,276 of NW_012116199.1, forward strand.
AGAGGACAGGCAGCAGCAGTACTAGTAGCAAAGAGACAGTTAAGGAAGGTCCTCGCTCCATCCGCCGAGGGAAGTTGGCACCAAAAGTCCTGTCCGACCCAACACCAGAAGAATCATGGCAGGAATTGGTACCAGCAATACCCCCTCCTTATCGGGAGGAAGGGCTCCCCACCCCTGAGCCCACAGCACCTACACCTCCACCAGATGACCACACCCCTAGACCACCCAGACAAGAGAGGAAGTGAAGCCGCAGAAGAAATTCCTCCCTTGGCAGCTCGCTTATGGCCCAAGACTGGAATCCAAATCCCCCTGAGAGAGCAGCGATATACTGGGGTAGATGAGGACAGACACATGGTGGAAAGGCGTGCCTTTGTGTATCAACCTTTCACCTCTGCTGATCTCACTTGGAAAAATAATACTCCATCTTACACTGAAAAGCCTCAAGCTTTAATTGACTTGCTCCAAACTATTACACAGACTCATAATCACTTGGACTGATTGCCACCAGCTGCTCATGTACCTCTTTAATACAGATGAAAGGCGAAGGGTGCTCCAGGTGGTAACTAAGTGGCTAGAGAAGCGTGTCCCAGTCGATTACCAAAACCCCCAAGAATATATAAGAATTCAACTGCCAGGAACAGACCCCCAGTGGGGCCCGAATGAGGGACCAGACATGAAGAGGCTAAGACGGTACCGTGAGGCATTAATAGAAGGTCTAAAAAAAGGGGCTCAAAAGGCTACAAATATAAATAAGGTCTCTGAGGTCATCCAAGGAAAAGAGGAGAGTCCAGCACAATTCTATGAAAGACTGTGAGGCTTACTGTATGTACACTCCTTTTGATCCAGATAGCCCTGAAAATCAGTGCATGATTAACATGGCCTTAGTTAGTCAAAGCGCAGAAGATATCAGGAAAAAATTGCAGAAACAGGTTGGGTTTGTGGGTATGAATACCTCACAGTTACTGGAAACAGCCAATCAAGTGTTTGTGAATAGAGATGCAACAAGCTGCAGAGAAAGCCGTAAGGAAGGCGAACGCCAGGCTAGGCGAAATGCCGACTTACTGGTCATGGCCATTAAGGAAATTCCCCCGAAAAGAGAGGGAAAGGGGGGTTCAGGGGAGGATACCCAGTCTAATCGCCCACGCTTGCAACGTAACCAATGTGCCTGTTGTAAGGAAATAGGACATTGGAAAGATAAATGTCCCCAACTGAAGGAAAAGCAAGGTGGTTCGGAACAAAAGACCTCAGATGAAGATGAGGGAACTTTGTTCAATCTGGCTGAAGGGCTACTGGACTGAAAGGGACCGGGCTCAAGTACCCCCAAGGAGCCCACGGTCAGGATTACAACTAGGGGCAAGGACATCAAGTTTTTGGTCGATACTGGTGCTGAACATTCAGTAGTGACCACCCCGGTCGCCGCTTATCCAAGAAAACCATTGATATAATCGGAGCAACAGGAGTTTCCACTAAGCAGGCTTTCTGTCTACCACAGACCTGCTCGGTGGGGGGACATGAGACAGTTCACCAGTTCTTGTACATGCCTGGCTGTCCCTTGCCCTTGCTGGGAAGCAACTTGCTTAGCAAGCTGAGAGCCACCATCTCCTCTACAGAACAAGGCTCTTTACAGCTAAAGTTACCTGGAACAGGAGTCACCATGGCCCTTAGGGTCCCCCGGGTAGAAGAATGGAGACTTTTTCTAACAGAGCCAGGCCAAGAGATAAAACCAGCTCTAGCTAAGCGATAGCCCTGAGTATGGGCAGAGGATAACCCTCTGGGACTGGCGGTCAACCAAGCCCCCGTACTCACAGAAGTTAAGCTTGGGGCCCAACCAATTAGACAAAAGCGGTATCTCGTTCCCAGAGAAGTTCTCCAAGGAATCCAGGTTCATCTCAGGCGCTTGAAAGCCTATGGAATTAGTTCTTTGCCAGTCTCCATGGAACACCCCCCCACCCCGCCTGTCCCTAAGCCAGGGACCAAGGACTACCGACCAGTACAGGACTTGCGCTCGGTCAACCAAGCTACAGTGACTCTGCACCCAACAGTTCCTGACCCTTACACATTGTTAGGGCTGCTACCAGCTGAGGACAGCTGGTTTACCTGTCTGGACTTAAAAGATGCCTTCTTTAGCATCAGAATAGCTCCTGAAAGCCAGAAGCTTTTTGCCTTTCAGTGGGAAGATCGGGAGTCAGGTGTCACTACTCAGTACACTTGAACCCAGCTTCCCCAAGGGTTCAAGAACTCCCCTACTGTCTTCGGGGAGGCCCTGGCTCGAGATCTGCAGAAGTTTCCTGCTGAAGACCTAGGCTGTGTCTTGCTCCTGTACATGGACGACCTTCTGCTGGGACACTCCACAGCAGTCAGGCGCGCAAAACGAACTGATGCCCTGCTTCGGCACCTAGAGGGCTGTGGGTATAAGGTGTCCAAGAAAAAAGCTCAGATCTGCAGACAGCAGGTATGCTACCTGGGATTCACTATTTGGAAAGGGGAGCGCAGCCTGGGGTCAGAAAGAAAGCAGGTCATCTGCAGCTTACCAGAACCTAAAACCAGAAGGCACGTAAGGGAATTCCTAGGCGCTGTGGGGTTTTGCAGATTATGGATTCCAAACTTTGCAGTACTAGCCAAACCTTTGCACGGGGTTACAAAGGGGGATGACCAGGAGCCTTTTGAATGGGGGTGTCTGCAACAGCAAGCCTTTTGTAAGTTAAAGGAAAAACTTATGTTGGCTCCAGCCCTAGGACTACCAGATTTGAAAAGGCCCTTTACACTCTATGTTCAGAAAGAGAAAAAACGGCAGCTGGAGTTTTAACCCTGGCCAAGGCCAGTGGCCTGTCTCTCAAAACAACTAGATGGGTTTCCAAAGGCTGGCCACCATGTCTAAGGGCCCTGGCTGCAATAGCCCTGTTAGCACAAGAAGCAGATAAACTCTTGGTCAAAATCTGAATATAAAGGGCCCCCATGCTGTGGTAACTTTGATGAATACCAAAGGACATCACTGGCTAACAAATGCTGGATTAACCAAGTGCCAAAGCTTGCTGTGTGAAAATCCCCACATAACTACTGAAGCCTGTAACTCCCTAAACCTCGCCACCCTGTTCCCGGGTTCAGAGAGCCCGGTCGAGCGATATCTGTGTAGAGGTGTTGGATTCAGCATATTCTAGCAGACCTGACGTTCGGGACCAGCCATGGGCATCAGTAGACTGGGAGTTATATGTGGACGGGAGCAACTTCGTTAATCCACAAGGAGAAAGATGTGCAGGATATGCAGGGGTAACTTTGGATGCTGTCATTGAAGCCAAACCGTTGCCACAGGGCATTGCAGCCCAGATGGCTGAGCTCAATGATTTAACTTGGGCTCTAGAACTCAGTGAAGGTAAGACTGTAAACATCTACACTGACTCTCAATATGCCTTTCTAACCCTCCAAGCGCATGGAGCATTATATAAGGAAAAGGGTCTGTTAAACTCTGGGGGAAAGGACATAAAATATCAACAAGAAATTCTACAATTATTAGAGGCAGTGTGGAAACCTCAGAGGGTGGCAGTCATGCACTGCAGGGGACACCAGCGAGCCTCAATCTCAGTGGCCTTAGGAATCTCTCGAGCTGATTCAGAAGCTCGAAAAGCAGCATCTACCCCTTACTGGGCATTGGTAGTAGCCCCCTTAACTCCCTCAAACACCTGACCTGGTACGTACCCATTCTAAGGAAGAAAGAGACTTCTTCCATGCAGAAGGGGGGCAAGTCATAAAAGGAGGATGGATCAGACTGCTAGATGGGAGGGTAGCTGTGCCACAGTTGCTGGGAGCCACAATCGTATTGGCGGTGCACAAAACCATTCATCTAGGTCAAAACACTCTTAGGCGGGTACTTCTATGTCTCACACTTGCCAGTTCTTGCCAAAGCAGCAGCACAATGGTGCGTTACTTGCCGACAGCACAATGCAAGGCAAGGCCCTACTGCTCCACCCAGCATACAAGCTTATAGAGTGGCTCCTTTGGAGGATCTTCAGGTGAATTTCACAGAAATGCTGAAATGTGGAGGTAACAAGTATTTGCTGGTTCTTGTGTGTACTTACTCTGGGTGGGTGGAGGCTTATCCAATATGAACTGAAAATGCCTACGAGGTAACCTGTGTGCTTCTCTGAGATCTTATTCCCAGGTTTGGACTGCCCTTACAAATCGGCTCAGATAATGGGCCGGTGTTTATGGCTGACTTGGTACAGAAGACAGCAAAGGCATTAGGAATCACTTGGAAGCTACATGCCACCTACCGACCTGAGAGTTCCGGAAAGGTGGAGCAAATGAATCTGTCAAAAATAGTTTAGGGAAAATATGTCAGGAAACAGGATTAAAGTGGATACAGGCCCTTCCTATGGTATTGTTTAAAATTAGATGCACTCCTTCTAAGAAAACAGGATACTTCCCTTATGAAATACCGCATCATAGGCCTCCTCCTGTACTACGGGGGCTTCCAGGCACTCCCTGAGAGTTAGGTGACATTGAATTATAGCGACAGCCACAGGCTTTAGAAAAAATTACACAAACAGTCTCAACTTGGATAAATGAGAAGTTTCCCATCAGCTTATTCTCCCCAGTTCGCCCTTTCTCTCCAGGTGATCGCGTGTGGATCAAGGACTGGAACGTAGCCCCTTTGCAGCCACAATGGAAAGGACCACAGACCGTCATCCTGACCACCCCCACGGCTGTAAAGGTAGAAGGAATCCCAGCCTGGATCCACCACAGCCATGTGAAACCTGCAGCCGAGGAAACCTGGGAGGCAAAACCGAGCCTGGACAACCCCTGCAAAGTGACCTTGAGGAGGACAACGAGCCCTGCTCCAGTCACACCTGGAAGCTGACTGGTCTACACACAGCCGAAGCATGAGGAGAATCATCATGGGACTCATTTTCCTTATAACGTGGACTTGTAGAGTAAAAGCTTCCACTGATTTTCCCTGCATGGAGGACTGCTCTCAGGGTATACATCAGGTTACCGAGGTAGGGCAACAAGTTAAAACAATCTTTCTGTTCTATAGTTACTATGAATGCCTAGAAACTTTAAAAGGAACATGTTTATATAATGACACTCAGGACGAGGTATGTAGCCCAGGAAACGACAGACCAGATGTGTGTTATGACCCCTCTGAGCCTCCCATGTCCACAGTTTTTGAAATAAGATTAAGGACTGAAGACCGGTGGGGACTCACAAATGATACAAGTAAAGTATTAGGCAGAACAGAAGAAAAGCCCAAACGCATCATCTTGAAATTTGATGCCTGTGCCATCATTAACAGAGTTAGGAAGCGGATGTGGCTCTTTCAGTTGGGAAAAAGGCTATATGACTGAAAATAAGTACATTTGTAATGAATTAGGACTGCGTGGAAATGAATGTGGATACTGGTCTTGTGTCATTTGAGCCACTTGGATAAAAAATGAAAAGGATCTAGTCCACCTTCACAATGGAAAAAATGGCCCTTCCTGCACTAAGGGACAATGTAACCACTTAGAGCTAGTAATAACCAATCCCCTTGATCCTCACTGGAAAAAGGGGGAGCGTGTGACCTTAGGAATCAATGGGGCTGGACTGGATCCTTGAGTAAATATCTTGGTTCGAGGAGAAGTTTACAAACGCTCTCCTGGGCCAGTGTTTCAAACTTTCTATGATGAACCAAATGTACCAGTACCAGAAATTCCAGGAAAAACAAGAAATTTGTTTTTGAAATTTGCTGAGCATGTAGCCCAGTCTCTCAATGTCACTTCATGTTATGTATGTGGAGGAACTGTAATGGGAGATCAATGGCCATGGAAAGCCCAAGAATTAGTGCCTACAGACCCAGTTCCTGATGAATTCCTGACTCAAAAGAATCAGCCTGATAACTTCTGGGTCCTAAAAGCCTCAATTATTGGACAACATTGCACAGCTAGAGAAGGAAAAGAATTCACTCACCCCGTGGGACGACTCCGTTGTCTGGGACAGAAACTGTGTAATGGTACCACAGAAACAGTCACTTGGTGGAGTTCAAATCACACAGAGAGGAATCCATTTAGCAAATTCCCAAAGTTGCACACCATGTGGACCCACCCGGAGTCCCACCGGGACTGGACAGCCCCCACTGGATTATACTGGTTATGTGGGCATAGAGCTTACGCCAAATTACCTGACCAGTGGGCAGGTAGTTGTGTTACTGGCACTATTAAACTATCTTTCTTCCTACTGCCCATAAAAACAGAGGAACTCCTGGGTTTCCCTGTCTATGCTTCCTGCAAAAAGAGAAGCATAACTATAGGAAATTGGAAAGATGATGAATGGCCCCCTGAGAGAATCATACAATATTATGGGCCTGCTACTTGGGCACAAGATGGCTCGTGGGGATACCGGACCCCCATTTACATGATCAACCGAATCATACGATTATAAGCTGTCTTAGAAATAATCAGTAATAAAACCAGCAGAGCCTTGGCTATTCTGGCCCAGCAAGAAACTCAGATGAGAAATGCTATCTATCAAAATAGATTGGCTCTCGACTACTTGCTAGCAGCTGAAGGAGGAGTCTGTGGGAAATTTAACCTTACTAATTGCTGTCTACAAATAGATGATCAAGGGCAAGTAGTTGAAGACATAGTTAGAGATATGACAAAACTGGCACATGTGCCTGTGCAAGTGTGGCATGGATTTGATCCCGGGGCCATGTTTGGAAAATGGTTCCCAGCGCTAGGAGGATTTAAAACTCTTATAATAAGAGTTATAATAATAATAGGAACCTGCCTACTGCTTCCTTGTTTGCTACCTGTACTTCTTCAAATGATAAAAAGCTTCGTCGTTACCTTAGTTCACCAAAATGCTTCAGCACAAGTGTACTATATGAATCACTATTGATCTATCTTGCAGAAAGACATGGGTAGTGAAAATGAAAGTGAGAACTCCCACTAATAAAATGAGTGAGAGTCTCAAAAGGGGGGAATAAGGGAGGAGACCACCCCTCGTATTGTCTTATGCCCAATTTCTGCCTCCAAAGAAAGAAGAAGTAAAAACTAAAAGGCAGAAATGAAATCCACAGGCAGACAGCCCGGCACCGCACCCTGGGCCTGGTAGTTAAAGATCGACCCCTGACCTAATCGGTGATGTTAGCTATAGATTACAGACATTGTATAGAAATGCACTGTGAAAATCCCTATCCTGTTTTGTTCCGATCTAATTACCGGTGCATGCAGCCCCCAGTCACGTACCCCCTGCTTGCTCAATCAATCACGACCCCCTCACATGCACTCCCTTAGAGTTGTGAGCCCTTAAAAGGGACAGGAATTGCTCACTTGGGGGGCTCGGCTCTTCAGACAGGAGTCTTGCTGATGACCCTGGCCAAATAAACCCCTTCCTTATTTAACTTGGTGTCTGAGGAGTTCTGTCTGTGGCTCGTCCTGCTACAATACCCGGAGCTTAAAAAAAAAAAAAAAAATACAGCTGACCCTTGAAGAACATGGGATTGAACTGTGTGGGTCCATTTATACGCGAATTTTCTTCCACCTCTGCCACCATGATACAGAAAGACCAACCCCTCCTATTCCTCACACAACTAAATGTGAAAACAAGGATGACGGAAATGAAGGGTGAAGGAAATCGAGGATGAAGACCTTTATGATGATCCACTTCCACTTAATGAACAGTAAATGTATTTTCTCTTCCTTATGGTTTTCTTATTAACACTTTCTTTTCTTTAGCTTACTTTAAGAATACTGTATATAATACATCTAACCTACAAACTTTGTACTGTTTATGTTATCAGTAGGCTTCCAGTCAACAGCAGGCTGTTAATAGTTAAGTTTTTGGGTAGTTAAAAATCACAGGTGGGTTTCTGACTGTGTGTCAGGGTAGGAGGGAGGTTCTGGTCCCCCAGCCCCCAGGCTGTTGGAGGGTCAAATGTATTGCCTGCTTCCGTCTCAGATGAACTGAAAGCAAGCCCCAGAAGTTTGTATTCTTAAAAGTTCCCATATTACTGGTGCTACACATGAGAACACTTAAGATTCCTAGGAGAAATAAAACATCACAATATAATACAAAAATAGTAATTTTGGGGGAAAAAAACCCCTCAACTTTTAAGTTAAGGTTACAGATTCTACGTGTTAAGGAACTCTAAATGAAGAAAGTAGATATCAGAAAGAATTTTCTAAGATTTAGAATTTGTTTACAATGTAAACTAATGGCCAAACATTTAAGATTTTAAGATTGCTTTATTTAAAAGGGGAAATCATGTCCAAATTACTTAAGCACAGTTTCTAGCTGAGAAAGGGATCTTAAAATTACAGCTGCTCCCATGAATCATCAAAGGTGCTGTATCACTGTGTGTGTTTGTGTTGCGGCAGTAATCCTTTTCCTGATAACATCTATGCTGTGCCAGGAAGATTTTTAGAATATATTAACTGCAGCAATTAAAAATCATCATCAGTTATAAGCCAGCTTTACACGTAACATGCCATAATATTCCTTTAAAAAATCATTACATCCTTAAAGTAAACACCAGGGTTCTTATAATTTATAAATCTAAGTTTGAAATTTAGAAATAATCGGCTTCACAAATACATAAAAACTACAGTGGATACGAGTTAGCAACCACATTCATAGCTCTTACAAGTTATCCTCTTCTCTTACTAGTTCCCATTTTAGTAGAATGTGAAACACTTGTGAATATACAGTTTTAACTACCGTGTCACTATGGTTTTTTACAAACTTTAAAAAGGCTCTCTCCTGGCTAGGTACGCCTCCGTTCTCTGACTTCTCCCTTGCCTCTTCAACTTCCTAAAACAATGTGCTCCCTGTTCTCCAGTTCTTTGACTTCTTTCCAAATTGTTTCTCTTAGCAATTTTAGTGACTTCTATGGCTTCTGCTAACACCTCTATGCAAGTTAAGTCTCAATTCAGCATCTCTAATCCAAAATCATCTCTTCAGATCTAGAAGAGATGACCAAATTTACTTTTTCTTTCCAGCTTTACTGAGGTCTGACAAATAAACATTGTATCTACTAAAGGTGTACAACAGTGATGTTTTGATATACATATTCAAATGATGACTGCAACCAAGTTAATTAACATATCCATACCTCACAGTTACTTTTCTTAATGTGTCAAAAGAATACCTTAAGATCTACTCTCATATACATTATTAACTCTTGCCACCACAATGTAAATTAGGTCTCCAGAACTTATTCATCTTATAACTGAAACTATGTACCTTTCATCAACATCTCCCCATTCCTCCCCACCCCTGATCCCTGGTATCCACCATTCTACTGTCTGTTTCTATGAGTCCAACTTGTTTAGGTTCCGCAGTAAGTGAGGTCATGCAGTGTTTGTCTTTCTGTGTCTGGTTTATTTCACTCAGCACAATGACCTCCAGGTTCATCCATGTTCCAAATGGCAGGATTTCCTTCTTTTATAAGGCTGAATCATATTTCATTGTGTGTGTGAAGATATACACCACATTTTCTTTATCAATTCATGTGTTGGACATTTAGGTTGACTCCATACCTTGGCTATTGTGAATAATGCTGCAACAAACATGAGAGTGCAGATATCTCTTCGAGACAGTGATGTCATTTCCTTTGGATACATACCCAGAAGTGGAACTGCTGGATCATGTGCTAGTTCTAGTTTTAATTTTTTGAGGAACCTCCATATTGTTTTCCAGAATGGCTGTATCAATTTACACTCCCATCAACAACATATAAGGGTTCCCTTTTCTTCTAAACTGTCTCTTCAGCCCTGGACTCATGTTTCAAGTGATCTTCATGTGGACTGCGGTTAACCATGGGTCAGTTGGTGGCCTATAGGGCCTTGGGAGTCTCCAGAAATTGTATGCAGTTGCTGCGTGTATATGGCACATGCAAATTGTCTGGAGAGAAGGATCATAATTTCCTTCAGATTCTCAATGTACATGTGACTCTAAAGAAAGATAAACTCAGGTACGTCACATACTACCACTATACCAGAACCTCTGGCAAAAATACTAGTGTTTTGTTTTGTTTTTGAGAAAGAGTTCCCCTCTGTCACTGAGGCTGGAGTGCAGTGGTGCAAGCTCACTGCAACCACCGCTTCCCAGTTTCAAGCAATTCTCACGTCTCAGCCTCGCAAGTAGCTGGGATTACAAGCATGTGCAAACATGCCTGGCTAATTTTTGCATTTTTAGTAGAGACAGAGTTTCACCATGTCGATCAGGCTGGTCTCGATCTCCTGGCCTCAAGTGATCTGCCTGCCTCGGCCTCCCAAAGTGCTGGGATTACAGGTGTGAGCCACCACACCCAGCCAACACTAGTGTATTTTTAAAAGAGAAAATAGTCCAGGTTAAGGTGTTTATTAAAGGACTTCAATAGTTAACTTTCCCAAGTAGTAGATTCCTGAAGCTTGCCAGCATCTTCTAATGCAATAGTACGGCAAACTGCAGCTGTGGATCAACCGTTTTTGTAAATACGGTTTTATGGGAACACAGTCTGTCTATTCATTACATGCTGTCTATGGCTGCTTTTGCAGTTGAGCAGTGACAAGAACTGTATGGCCTGCACGACTGAAATATGTTTACTCTCTGACCCTTTAAGGAAAAGTTTGCAGTTATTTTAGATTTTAAAAATGTCTAAATTGAGAAAAACAGATCTAATCTTGAATAATCAAAAGAAATCCATCTTTTATTTGTAAGCAATTTTAGATACTGGTATCAAGCAAACAAAACCCCTGTATTTTTTTAAAAATAGGGTGTCTTACCTGCCATTGCTTGGCTGCTGTGGAGAGTGTCTGGAATGATCAGAAGGCTCTGACCGCTGGTCAGGAGATCGTGACCGGCTGCGGCGGGGAGGCCGATCGTGTGATCGACCAGAATGATCTGAGGCCAGTGACTGAATTTCTGAAATGTCTGTTAATAAAAGAGTGCTACTTATTTTCCCACAAAAATAATTACAGTTAAGTATAAAGTACTCCAGTAATAACGAAGATAGGCTAGTAAGGAAAATTATATATAAAATGGAAAATTTATGCATTAATTTCATCAGCCAGCGATCAAATCAATAGTGGCGAGTTGTCTACAGGAAAAAATACATATAAAACTTTTAGATTTTGAAGATGTTTGGCTGGTAAAAAATTATCATTTCTTTCAAAGATGTCCAGTCTCCCTGGTGTTTTTAAGAAAATAGGTCACTTAGAGGGGGCCTTCAAACAGAGTCACACTCACCGTCTCTCTCAGAGGCATTAGCAGAGTGGATGCTGTCAGACAGATCAGGGACATTCAACAGCGTAGCCCGTTCATCTCTTTGAACTACCATTTTTAATTTGCCTTTAGACCTTTCTATCAATGTCTTTGCATCTGTCAATGACATATTTTCTGTCACAGTACCATTTATCTGCAACAGAAAATAAATTACAGGTTTCAAGTAAATGATAAAATATAAATGTTAACTTGGTTTGTTATAAACAGAAATATCCAAACCACTCCTTGCTGTAAGACCTAAAATATTCTCTTTATACTTTTCCAAATTATCAAAGTATTCCACCTTCCTGAGATGATAAAATCTTTACTGTACTGCTGCTGTCAGAAAAACCCAAAGTAGTATCCCCTAACTCCTCCTCAAAAGGCTGTCACTTTCTATTACTTATAAACAAACAAATAAGCATTTCAATAATATCTGGAAGCAATTATCAGAATTTTTTAATGTGTAAGAACAGACATATCTTATCTACGAAGTAGTACCGGCTGGTGAATAATTATCTCAGGATGACCCTGTGATACCTAAAGTATCAATGTCGACATATAATAATGCATAAAGGGAATTTACATCCCTCTCCCCCAAACATTGATTTTTTAATTCTCTTTGGCAAAATTGCTTCAAACAACAGCACAGACCACACAGTAACTCTAGAACTTGTTTTCTATTTCAGTTCATTAAAAAGGAAGAATATGACTATACCTTCAATACAACATCACCTTCTTGAATATTGCCATCTCTTGCTGCCAAACTATCTTGTGAAATTTCCTTAACAAATATATGGCTTGCCAATCGAAGACCATATTCTGAAATAATTTAAGTATTTTTAGTGTAACATCCTAAGACAGTTAAACAGATTTCACAAGTATACAACTAAACTAATAGTCACTGCATAGAGTTTTCAAGTACAATCAATAACAAGACATTTTTCTTGGCCACCCTGCAAATAAGACATTCCCTTTAATTAGCAAGTCTGCAATGTCTCCGTGAAAGCAAAGGGAAAGTGTATGGTTCAAACAAAGGACTGATAGACCGTGTTCCCATGTTACTGAAAAGGAGAAAATCCCCAAGAGGACACCATTTCTTTTTGACCAAGCATTGATACACTAGCTCTTCAGAATGCTTAAGGAATACCATTTTCTTTAAGAGACAGGGTCTCACTATGTTGCCCAGGCTGGACTCGAATTCCTGGGGTCAAACAACCCTCCTGCCTCAGGCTCCAGAGTACCTGGGACTAACAGACATGTGTCACACTATGCCTGGCTAGAAAGATAATTCTAAAGAGTAAACTGCTTGAGGTTTGAAAAACTTTGAAAAGATTGACCATTTTATTGAAGACTATTATCATGCATATACTATTTCTATTTTTCCCAGCTCCTAGACCAAAAATATTTCTGATCCTATACACCCCATGACACTGGACAGACATACTCAGTGTACTAGCACGTCCTAAGTATGAGTGCAAAGGCTTACAACCAGCTAGGCAGATGTGGGCAGGAGTTATTATGCCAGTCCTTTCCTTTAAACCACCAACCAAGTATCCAAGAGTGAGGACACTGATTCTGTCTGTGGGTAAGGAATGCTGGACGTTGAGGAAATTACTAGCAGAGTCCAGAGAACTGCCCAGGTTCCTGCAACAGCTGCAGAAAAATATATTTTAAGAAAAATAAGAACAATGACTACAACCATCAGTATAATGTCAGTAGTAAAAGGACTGCCCCTGGTTCTGTGAGGAGAGTCTTACTGCATTAAAAACAAACCAAAAACCAAGATGGAAAACAGAAAATTGTTTTAACATGGGATAAATTAACAAACTTACTACTGAAGTGTCTAAAAATTACATAACAGTAGGCTGAGCGTGGTGACTCATGCCTATAATCCCAGCACTTTGGGAGGCCAAGGTAGGCAGATCACAAGGTCAGGAGTTCGAGACCAGCCTGGCTAGCATGGTGAAACCCTGTCTTTATTAAAAATACAAAAAATTAGCCAGGCATGGTGGTGCACACCTGTAATCCCAGCTACTTGGGAGGCTGAGGGAGGAGAATTGCTTAAACCTGGGAGGACAGAGGGTGCAGTGAACTGAGATTGTGCCACTGCACTCTAAGCCTGAGAGACAGAGTGAGACTCTGTCTCAAAAAAAAAAAAAAAAAAAAAAATTTACATCAGAGTTACAGTTTAAATTAAGACAAATATACAAAGAGTACTCACAACCAGAAATAGAATCAGGGTAAAGAAAACAGCCTTTTAGGAGATCTGGGCAAGGAATGAGGCGGTCATCCATATGGTCATTACATCACAGAAGGATACGGTATTGGTTAAAAGACTCTTCTTTAAGATTAAACACATATAAATGACCATTACACAGATGATCCCAAAATATTCCTTGTATATTAGTTTGTTCGTTCATTCTAAATATTTCTTAGGGTATATATCAACTAGGTACCAGGCATTAGGGAGAAAGCAGCAAATGAGATAGTTCCTGCACTCTGGCAGGAGTCAGTGAAAAAAAGGATGTCAGCATGGCAATTCCAAATGCGATGAGTTCAGAGAGCAGAAACACAAGGATTCTGCACCTACTGGGGGAAGGAGAAGGCCTCCCTGAGGAAGAAATACTAAAGTTAAAACTTTACCTAAGAAAGACCTAAACCTGAAGGGTATGTTTGTGTGGGAGGGGATGCATGGGGTGAGTGATGGCTGAACAGTTCAAAACAAATGCACTCAAGTTACGAAGAAAAAAACCTGGTGGACCTAATGAAGTCATAAGTCTAGTGTAGCAGAGACTGAGAATTAATGAAGAAAGGGGAAAAAGAGTAAGACAGAAGTGTCACAGAGGATCTATGAAGAAATCTGCAGAATCAACTTAAAGGGATCCAAGAGACAACCTACGAGACCAAACAAGTCTATGTAAGAGATGACAGTGGCCTGAAAAAGGGTGGAGACAGTGGAGAAAGAGTGGGATGGGTAAGAGTGGTATTTAGGAGTGACGACATTCATCATGCATGGGAAAAAAAGAGATGTCAAGGGTAACTACCATGTCATCTGGGAATGGCCTGAGAAACTGGATCAACAGGAATACGTTCAATTGAATACTTTATGAGAAATACAAAGAAACATTTTAAGAGAGAGATGTGTTTCATTTGAGATGTGCTGTGTTTCAGGGACCTACAGGAACATCTAAGTGAATATGCCTAACAGCTGGAACACAAGAGTGTACAGATTTGGGCTGGAGAAAGAGGTTCTGCCATCAGCAGTGACTGGAAGCAGGGGAGCAGATGAGATTGCCTAAATTGTTATTCAACCTGAGGAAAAGAAAAAAAAAATTACCTTAAGTGGAAAAAAAGATTCTAGGAGAGAAACTGACAGAACATTATAAAGGGCAGGGTGAGAAGAATGAGCCTGCAAAAGATACAGAAAGGTGGGGGGGAAAAAAAGAGAGAGATGCAGTATTACCAAAAGAAGACATTATTTTTTAAAATAAGGAGTGGTTAACCATGTGAAATGATACTGTAAGGCAAGCAAGCTAGAGACTGAAAAACTTCCACTAGATTTAGTGTGAACATTTTTGGGGGCAGAGCGGAAAAGATACCAGACCAGAGAGGGTTGAGGGGTAAGTGGTGAAATGAAGTAGAAACAGCAAATGTTGACAACTTCACTGAGACTTCACTGAGAAGTCTGCTCTAGAGTGGGGGTACGGAGTACCACCTAGGAGATATGCCAAGTGGTAAAGCAGATCAAAGTAAGCCTTGATAATATTCCAACTGTAACACCCCTATATATCAAAATGATCAGTCATGCATGCCCACAGGAGGAGGAAGCCACAGTCAGATCCATTTTTTATCAAATTTAATGAGGTATGAGGGAAGGCAGCTGGGTTTCAGTTTCAAAAACTTCAAAGAAATACTGCATTATAGAGAAATGTCCTACAAGGGGTTCCTTTCCTTAAATTCCTCCATTTAAAAAAACAGTCTGGAGTGAGGGGGAAGAAGTCACAGCAGGGCACAATGGCTTCCCGCCTGAATTCCAGCACTGTGGGAGGCCGAGGTAGGTGAATTGCTTGAGCTGACCAGCTTGGGCAACATGGCAAAACCCTGCATCTACCCAAAATGAAAACATTAGCTGGACATGGTGGCATGTACTTGTAGTTCCAGCTACTAGGGAAGCTGAAGTGGGAGGATTGCTTGAGCCCGGGAGGCAGAGGTAGCAGGGAGCTGAGATTGTGGCACTGCACTCCAGCCTGGGTGACAGAGCCAGACCTTGTTGTAACAACAACAACAACAACAACATCACCACCACAACCCCTACCCCCACCCTCCCCCAAGATTTCTCTCCATGATTACATTACTAACAGTTAAGAAAAACACTGAATTTCCATTTGGTGATGGTGTGACATTTCTTGTTAGCATAATTTGTACTTGGTTATTCTCATCAGGACAAATCTGAAAGCCAACCCCTGGACCATTCACTTAAAGTGCTATCTGTTCCAACAGAGAAAATGAACAGTCCCTGAAGCCTGCCATAACAGGACCTGACTTACAGTGACAGAACACAAACACAAAGACAACAACGCAAAGACATGAAGAGATAGCAACTGTACTTCTCACTAAAATTAGTTTTAAAGTTTCATGTGAAAATGACAGCAAGAGTTGGCAGAAACTACCTTCATTCTTCCGGGATTTCACCAGTGTGACTTTGGTGGGTTTAGCGGGCTGGCTGGAAGCCACTGACCGCCTGTCTGACCGCGGAGACAAGCTCCTCTCTCTACTTGCACTTCTATCCCTCGGCCAAATCTTCTCACTCCTTCTGTTAACCACACCACTCCGGCCACTTCTTGGATCATGTATTTCCTCATCGTAACTATCTTCTTCATTATCAGATACTGGTTCAGGATCAGGACGACTTACTGGTATTTGAACTTTCTTCTTCCTTCTAATTGTCTGCAAGTTAAAAAGATTAAAAAATAAGCTGACTGATTTTCATATATGTATGTTCAGTTCCAAAGAGAAAGGAACATTACACTTCTCATCCCGTATTATGAACCAGCAAGAAACAATACACAAACAACTACAACAAATTGCTAAAGAATACATTTCCATAAAGGCTGTGTTTTCTGCTCTCCCGATGAACAGATCTAGTTAAGCACAAATAAGAAAGAGTGGGCCTAAAAATATCTTTATTTACTTCACACAGAAAGGTCTTCCTGGTGTAATAATCACAAGCTTACAGGGAAACTAACAACTGTTGGTGGTTTAAATAAAAAGGACAGCACTGTACTCTAATGCCATCAAATATACTCTAGGTGCTACCAAAACCACAGCAAACTTCCAAGTCCAACTTGCTTCCTTAAACATTTTAGACTGCATCAATATCAAAGCCCACCATTGCCCCAGACTTCTAAGAGATGAATTTATTCTACAGCCACACTAACATTCAATGATATGTTGGAGCTAATTAACTCAGCTGTACTTCACCAACACAAACTGCTTTCAGTCTCCGGATCTCTCCAATGTGTACTTCTGGTCTAGGTGCAAATTCTTCCCTCTGGCATTCTTCTCTCAATGACTCTGGTAACTGGCTCTGTATTGCCTGTCCACTTATTTCCTTCATTCTCTGCAAGGTGAAGATCTACATGTATCACACCTGCTGACTGAGTGGCCCTGTAATCTGTGGACTACACTTTGCCTTCCTACAATAGTATACACTTGACCTCACTGTAGCTCCGCAGGATCTTCCTGTGTATCACTCCTTGTCTTCTATGTTGGACACCGTGAGCTACTGAAACTTTTCACTATCTTGTTTCCAATTCCTTCATCCTCTCTTATTTTCAGTTCATCAGTTCCGTCCTGGTTTCACTCACGTTTCCCCCAAGTTGGCATGAGACATCCTGCTGCTGTATTTAAATGACTTTCTCTTGACCCCTCAATCATCTGCCATGACAAACTCCAGTCCTATTAGTACCTTCACTTCCACACTTTGCTGATTAGGCCCTCTGTAAATTCATTTTACAGAAGTCTTGCTCTTCAGCAATCCTTTCATCTACATCTTGCTGCCTCTCTATGGAATTTGCTAATGTAGGTATTCTACAACCATTCTTTGAGATCCCAGCCACTCAGCCTGCTTTAAGGCTATCAGTGCCATTTTACTCCCCCTGCCCTCCTAAATTTTTTCAGTATCTCATTTATTTGGTCCTCCTTCCTTCTGGCCTCAAAGACTACGGCGATCTTCTTCCTGGATGAATGAAACTCTTGTATTTGAGCTCTCATTCTCATCCCGACTCATCTCTAAGATTTTTTCTTCATCAATTACCATACTCCAGTTTACCTGAAACTTCAATCGCTTTATTTACCTAAAATCTGTCCTCTACGTACTAAGCTCCCCCAATTAATCTTCTATTTCTCTGTCTTGCTATTCACCTGCATGTTATCATCTTATCTATTCTCTATGTGGCTAAACTTCTTCAAAGGGCTACTCTACACTTAATACTGCTGCTTCCTATTACTACTACTACTACTATTATTATTATTATTATTATCAGGTGCTGGTTCAGAATCAGGACGAGGGCCTAAGCAGAGGGCCATTCTGAGGAAACAATGCTGAAGCTCAAGCATGAGAAGCAGCAGAGGCCAGCATGTGAAAAGGAGGACAGCCAATGCCCTGTTATGAACTGAAAGAGAAAGGCTGCCCTTCTCATCTTGGAGCAAACCACAGCTGAAGTCCTTATCAGTTAATATCTTCTGTAAAGCATTCCTAATGCTAGCTGTCTGCTTTTACATCTCACGTCTACTTAATTTCCAACATATTATATTGGAAGCAATACCTGGTATTGGTATTTTAATCTTCAGTTCCTCCCTAGTAATAAACAAAAACAAAGTTGAGCAGATGAGCACTCAAGGCTTTCCCTATCATTCCTGTAAGAGTGCCACCTCTTTGGGATTCTACTGTACCTGACCTATTAACCTGAGATGACATGTATTATATGGTTATCAGTATGTACACCCATCCAGCCCACTAAGATTCGAGTTCTTTGAGAAGCTCCTTCCCATGCATTTAACTGTACATGTAATGTAACGCTTGCAACTAGTAGGTGCTTTACTTATTGAAAGGTATCCAGTCCTACTGTGATTCTCTACTTAGGAGTTAACAGTTACAAACATGAATAATAATTAGTAGGTGTGACGACTATGCTTGATTTTAACACTATGAAAAATTTGGAATCAAAATTTTTAGGAAAAAAATGCGTACTTCAAAACAGTTTAGCTTAACTGAAGTCTCAAATGTAAAATAAAACAAAATGATGCCATGTAAGTACTAGAATAAAATACAAGAGAGAGGCTTTTGCAATTAAAAGGCTTTTGAAGCATGACACCAAGGCAGAACCAATAAAGTGAAAGTCTGACAGACATGACAAAATAAAAATGAAAACATTTCAATGTTGTAACAAAATGATACAAAACAACAAACACAAACAACTTACAAACAGTCACAAAAGCAAAGAAGATAACAACATATGAGGTATGTACGACAAAAGGTTAATAATCTGACTATACAAAACACCCTAGTATGACCATCACCACCATATAAATGCAAGGGACATGAACAGGTAAATGAAAAAACAAATGGGTAGTAAACACACCATGAGAGGATCAAATCCACTTGTGATTTTAAATGTTTCATTTCAGATACTTTTTTATCAGGCAAAGATTTAAGACGTGTTGAAAACTGAACTCTCGATAGCCTATTGATTTTCTGAAGAAGGACAAAAAACTGGCAATACATACATCAAAAGTCATTCAGGCCCTTTGACTCTGAAAAGCCACTCTTAGAAAATTATTCTAAAAATTAACTAAGCAAGTAGGTAGCAATATGATTTTCACAGCCGAATTTTAAAAAACTCGTGGACTGGACACTGAAATGCCTGTGAATGAGTGAGTTCGATAAATATATATGCAGAGTGAAATGCTGCATGGCCATGTGGATACATACACAGTCATGCACCATGTGAAACAACGGACAACACATCTGCAGAGGCCCCATAATACTACAATGGAGCGGAAAATCTATCACCTAGTGACGCCAC
This sequence comes from Colobus angolensis palliatus, assembly GCF_000951035.1. Taxonomy (NCBI): domain Eukaryota; kingdom Metazoa; phylum Chordata; class Mammalia; order Primates; family Cercopithecidae; genus Colobus; species Colobus angolensis. Next base: position 2,276,586 of record NW_012116199.1, read on the forward strand.
AGGGTCATAATGTCGTGGGTGCACTGCAGTGCTGTTTGTCCTGATGCTGGTGTAAACAAACCTACTATGCTGCCAGTGGAATAAAAGTGCAGCAGATATAATATGTACAGAATATAATACTTGATAATGACTATGTTACTGGTTTATGTATTTACTATGCTACACTTTTTATCATTATTCCAGAGTGTACTCCCTCTACTTATTTTTTTTTAAATGTTAACTGGGAAAACAGCCTCAGGCAGGTCCTTCAGGAGGTGTTCCACAAGAAAGCATTGTTGTCACAGGAGATGATGGCTCCATGCATGTTACTGCCCCTGAAGACTTCCCACTAGGACAATCTGTGGAGGTAGAAGACAGTGACACTGATGACCCCGATCCTGGGTAGCCCTAGGCTAATGTGTGTGCTTGTGTCTTAGATTTTACTAAAAGTTTAAAAAGTGAAAACTAAAAAATTTTAGGCCAGGTGCGGTGGCTCACGCCTGTAATCCCAGAACTTTGGGAGGCCGAGGCAGGCAGATCACTTGAGGCCAGGGGTTCAATACCAGCCTGGCCAACATGACAAAACCCTGTCTCTACTAAAAATACAAAATATGGGCATGGTAGTGGGTGCCTGTAATCCCAAGGCTGAAGCACGAGAATCACTTGAACCAGGGAGGTGGAGGCTGCAGTGAGCCAAGATCACGCCATTGCACTCTAGCCTGGGTGACAGAGTGAAACTGTGTCTTAAAAAAACACAAACAAAAAGACGAAAATTTTAAATAAAAAAGCATTTTTGTACCGCTGTACGATGTGTTTGTGTTTTAAGTGTTATTGCGAGAGTCAAAAAGTTAAAAAGATATAGGTTAAAAAAGTTTCAGTAAGCTAAGGTTTTTTATTGAAGAAAGAAGACTTTTAAATAAATTTTATAAAGTTATAAAATATTAAGTACATTAAAAATATTAAAACATTAAAAATAAATTTAGTGCAGCCTAAATGTACAGTGTTTACAAAGTCTACAGTAGTGTACAGTAATGTCCTAGGCCTTCACATTCACTCACCACTCACTCGCTGACTCACTCAGAGCAACTTTCAGTCCTGCAAGCTCCATTCACAGTAAGTACACTAAACAGGCATAGAATGTTTTTCATCCGTTATATATTTTTAGTGTACTTTTCCCATGTTTAGACAGACATATACTTACCATTGTTTTACAGCTGCCCACAGTACTCAGTACAGCAACATGTTGTATGGGATTTACAGCCGGAGAGCAATACTATACCATATGGCCTAGGTGTGTCGGAGGCTATGCCTTCCAGGTTTGTGTAAGTACACTCTGATGGTCACACAAGGATGAAATCATGTAATGAGGCATTTCTCAAGACCTATCCCTGTCATGAAGCAACACAGAACTGTTCTGAAATGGTCACAGAGGTTTTGGCTAGGAAGGTGTTTTTGCCTCTTCATCCACTTTATAACGCTTTTTTACTATGTTCAGGATTTTAGTAAAATTATACAGGCTATTGGGGATATATAATATATCCCCAATGTTAAGTGACGCATGACTGTACTGAAGTTAGATTGGATCTTGTCATGTGTCAGTTTGAAATATAGGGTCCTATTTTCTGGTATAAGATGAGTTTACTGGGCAAGTTTTGCGTCGCCCCTTGAACACATGTATGTCAGCAGCTATTGTCCTTATTACTCTGATAGTCTGAGGAGAGAAAATGGAGGAGCATAGGAGAGAAGACAGAGATCAGTAGAACGGAGAGCAGGGAAGATGATCTGGTAGAGTTCAGAACTGGGGAAAATAAACATCACATATATCATGACCTGAGTGTTTCTGACACTCTGGTTATGTCCAGGGATGAGGTTAAAAAAAGGCATCTTATAATGAAAGGCCACACTCTCAGACACAGGCAGTTTATTCTAAGAGTCATACGGCAATGAAAGCTTTGAATTAATGACATGACTGAAGCTGTCAAAATGCAGAAATCAACAACTGCTTTTTGCTGGTTAAAACACCTTTCTGCCCAAAGCCCCTATAGCCTTTCACCACACAGTAAAAAACACCTTTCCAACTGACAGAGCTTTGAACAGCCCCTAAATCCTTCTCCTTACATGCTGGGCCAAAAATGTGCTATTTCAAAGACATTATTGATTTCAGACCTGCTTATAATATCACCTCTATGTGGAAAAGTCTGGAGTAGAGCAATACAACGTTCTTGGATGTATTATCAATGTAGTGTATGTGTGCCAAATATTTTGCATGGAAAAACAAAACAGCTCAAGATTACAGAGGAATGGAGGGCTTAAAAAGTTGAAAGTATGGATGAAACTCACCACACCTGATACAAGGGATAAAAAACAAGTTTCCCGAAGTGCTGGCCTTGGAATGTGCAGCAAGCCACCTGAAGAACACTATGCAGAATAAGGATGGTGCTCAGGATCAGCAGCTAAAGCAAGACACTGAAGCTCACTCAACTGATCAAACCCAACAAAACTATTAGTAATTTGCTGATTTAAAACAAACAAACCAAAAAAATAGCAATTTGCTTCTGTAAACAGTGCAACCTCTTGTTATAAAAACTGTTTAAAAACTTTATCATCCACTAGGCAGTCTGTTAATTAACTGCAATTTTAAAGTAACATCACAGCTGTAAAACTACGGACTACAATGAGATTGTGAAAACATACAAAATAAAAGATGTTTGTTCTCTGGAACAACACCATAACCAAATAGTGGTCCTACTGCGATATGAGAGAACTCTCATCTCACCAGCAATGATGCTGGTGTGAAACAAGCCACACAGCAAGGCAGCCTACAGGGCAGGAGGGCCGAGCAACTGCTGGGTGCAGTCTCAGGGAATAAATACCCTTTTCAGCTTTTACCACCACTCCCAGACATCAAAACTCAAAAGCAGACCTCCCTTTACCCACCCTTATCCTTTCCATCAGGTCTGCTGTGGTTCTGAGCATCTGCTGGGAGATAGAAAGGTTCTCAACGGACAAAGCAGGGCATAGCACCCAGCCACCCAGCCTCTTCAGCTTTGTATACCCGAGCTGAGGCTTCAAGGCTACCTTCATTAGTCCTTTCAGAGGCAGGATGGGATAAAAACAGCAGAGGAGCAAAGTGGGTGAAGTGGCTCCTGTGTCCCTAAAAGTGTATCATTTTAAGTAAGACTTTTGGATGGGCGTGGTGGCTGATGCCTGTAATCCCAGCACTTTGGAAGGCCAGGGCAGGTGGATCACTTGAAGTCAGAGTTCAAGATCAGCCTGGCCAACATGGCAAAACCCTATCTCTACTAAAAATACAAAAACTAGCCAGGCGGGCATGGTGGCACCCATCTGTGTTCCTAGCTACTTGGGAGGCTGAGGCACAAAAAGTGCTTGAACCTAGGAGGTGCAGGTTGCAGTGAGCCGAGATCACGCCACTGTACTCCAGCCTGGGTGACAGAGTGAGACTGTCTCAAAAAAATAAAATAAATAAAACTTTTACATTAAATCTACTGTGCTACATTTACCAAGTTTTAACTGTGATTTGAGGCCAGTTATCAAGAGTTAACTAAATTTCTTTTCCCTTAATAAAAAGTAGACTTCTCAGAGAAACATGAAATAAAGACTAGCTATACAGTAAAACAATAACATTAAATGCACCCTGAACAACTCTACAAAAAACAATCTTAGACTTTCCCTCTCCTCAAACTATCAGAGTAATAAGGAAAGTAGCTGCTGACATACATGTGTTCAAGGAACAATGCAAAACTTGCCAGGTAATTTCATCTTGTACCAGAAAATAGGGCCATCTATTTCAAACTGACACATGCCAAGATCCAATCTAACTTCAGTACCGTCATGCGTCACTTAACATTAGGGATATACTATGAGAAGTGAATTGTTAGGCAATTCTGTCTTTATGCAAACATCACAGAATGTATCTTCCCAAACCCAGATGGTATAGCCTACTACACATCTAGGCTACATGGCATAGCCTATTGCTTCTCGGTTACAAGCCTGTACAGCATGTTACTGTACTGAATACTGTAGGCGACTGTAACACAATGGTAACTATGCGTGTATCTAAACACGGTAAAGGTAAATACAGTACTATAATCTTATGGAACCACGGTCAAATATGCGGCTGTTGAGGACCAAAACATTGTCATGCAGCACATGACTGTAGAGGAGGAAAACAGGAGGAAACATTAAGCCTAAAAGAGCTAACTATTCAACTGTCCCCTTTCCTTTTTCAATTGAAAAATTCCTGGTATCTAAACTGAGAAAATACACATACCAGTGACAAACCACACTACTGTTAAAAGAAACACTCTTAACTGTAAACAACTAACGTTGGAACTATTGTTTGTTTTCCTTTTCTTAAATGGGAAGAATAAATTCAAATACCAGAAATGTAAAGGGGTACCTTTACTGAATTAAAGATAAAAGATACTTACAATTTTTGCATTTTTCCCACTTTTCCTTAGTTGCTGAACAGCAAAAGCATGTTCAACATTATCCATTGAAACTCCGTTAACCATTGCCACTCGGTCATTTTCCCTAAGGGGAAAAGGGCACAAAATAATATGTTAGAGATAAACATTCTGGTAAGTTTATGATGGCATTTTCAAGATAGGTACTTCTAAAATGTATTCTAATTATGAGTCAATTAATCAATTTCTCTTCAGATCAATAAAATAATGTCAACTGATTTACTTTCATATTTCTCCACAGAATTTTTAACAAGTAATTAACCACACGTCCTTAATTTTTTTAAGTCATTAACAAAGTATTTCCCCAGAAGACTGAACAGATATCACATCCATGAAATGATTCTTGGTAGTACAGTTACAGGGCATTAAATGATACTGAGTCATACAGCTGGAAAACCTATTTCCTTTTACCTTTTAAGTTTTTCATTTTTTAATTTTCTTTTAATACTTCTAATTGTAGTGCCATTATTTTGCTAGTATATTTTGTGTTTTTCTTTAGCTTACTAATCTTCATATGGAACAAAAAGGGTGCAAGACTTGGGAAGAGAGGCTTCTGAAGGCTAGATTCTACCCAAAATGGAGTTATACATTTTTTTTCACTATTTTTACGGTTACACATTCTATTAAAAGTGAGTGATACTAGCTTTCCAATTTTAATAGGGATAAAGCTTCCTTTATTTTCTTTGGAGACAGGGTCTTGCTCTGTCACCTGGGCTGGAGTATAGCGGTGCAATCATGGCTCACTGCAGCCTCAGACTCCTAAGTTCAAGGGATTCTCCTGCCTCAGCCTCCCAAGTAGCTGGGACTGTAAGCACATGCCACCATGCCCAGTTGATTTTTAAACTTCTTTTGTAGAGATGGGGATCTCACTACATTGCCCAGGCTGGTCTCGAACTCCCAATCTCAAGTGACCCCCCTGCCTCAGCCTCCCAAAGTGCTAGGATTACAAGGAGTGAGCCACCACACCTGGCCAGTTTCCCTCTTAAGTAAACATATGTTAATTTAAGGAAAAAACATATGAACCATGGCACAGGTGGTGTATGAACATGGCAAAACACTAAGACAGTGTAAGACAGGCCAGTGCCTGAGGACAGGAACACTGCTCGTCGCACAGGTGCCCACGATAAGCAGCACTCTTACTGTAGCTGTCCTTCAGCTGGTCCTCCTTTCAGCACATCTGAAATCACTATTGACGTTTCCCCACTCTGAAAATGAGGATTATCTCGTCCACCAGATATTGCAATTCCAAATCCAAATCCAGGAGCCTAAAGTAAAAATTATAGTAAAATATTGCTATTAAGGATAAAAATAATTGTTATATCATACTCTACAATCCAGAGAAGTCGAAATACAAAAATTACAATCTTAATATATTTGTGATTCATAAACACTCACCTGCGTGGTTACCTATTAGAATTATCCTTGTACAAGAATGTATGCTCTAATAACTACTGGACATAACAGAATATTAAAAATCGCCAACTATATACATGTTCTTTAAAAACCAAAAGACATTTAAAATGTATTAATACCGAAATCCTCACTTCATTTTTGATTATCAGAAGAGGTCCTGAGGGGATTGGCAGTGCCCAGTGTGATCATCATTCATCCTGGCAACTGATTTAGAAGATGACAGACTTATCTAGCATATATAACATTTGCCATTTTACATAAAATATCAATTGCTTTGAAAATCGAGTATTAGTTATTTCAACAACTTCTGCAAACTTCTAAAAATCTCTGTAGAATATAACGTCTTGTGCACATTAAACAATAGAAGGTGTACATTAGCCATATTGAACAAATATTGTAAAATTACCTTTTTTAAAAACTGAATTACAATAAGCTACACACTTCTGAAAGAGCCAAGAATCTTTACCACAATGACTCAGGACAGGCCAGTATATAAAAAATTCAATATATTTTCAGGTTGTTAAAAAATCACCTAATCTCAAAGAAATCACTTATTCCCCAGAAAGGATATGAAGTACTTAGAGGAGTCTAACGAGACATCATACATTTTCTTAAGACTACAGAATCATTCAACCAGAAATACATGTTTTTGTATAAAACGGTACAATTCAAACTGCCTGAGGACAAAGGTAACAACTTCCTCCCTCAGCTTTCCAGTCCGCAAAAAAGGAGACTATGTTAACCACAAATAGTGCATACATCACCTTTCCTCCCATCCCAAAGCCTACAGAAGTAGCAAAAGAAAAAAAACTCTTCTGAAGAATGAATACCAACTATTCCAAGTGTCCATCAACTGATGAATGGATAACACATGGTATACATCCACAAAAGGAAACATCGTGTGTAAAAAGGAAAGTACTCATACATAGTGTAACATGAATGAACCTTGAAAATGTCATGCTAAGGTGAAGAAACCAGTCACAAAGGTTAATAGATTTTATTATTTCATTTATATAAAATGCTCAGAAAGGCAAATCTATAAAGACAAAAACTTGATTGGTGGTTGTCTAGGGTTACAGGGATTGGGGGGGTGATAGGTCAATGGGAGTTTCACCCCCTGCCCCTCAGTAATGAAAATGTTTTAAAATGGACTCTGGCGATGGTTACACAACTCGGAACATGCTAAAAAACAATGAATTGCATACTTTAATTGTATGGTATGTGAATTACATGGCAATAAAGCGAATACAAAAAGAAGTTAATATGAAAAAAGAAAATAATAACAAACAGGGAGAATTCTGAGTAACTAAAGACAATGGCAACCATCTGAATCTGTTTCTCTATATATCTTCCCAAAATTTAATACAACAAAAATAGACCAACTACAGTGGTTCTTCCTTATCCTCTTTGCTTTCAGTTACCTCAGGTCAACTGCAGTCTGAAAATTTTAAATGGAAAACTTCAGAAGTAAGCAACTGGTAAGATTGACACTGCACACCGTTACGAGCAGTGTGATGAAATCTTTTGCCATCCTGCTCTGTCCCATCTAAGACGTGAATCATCCCTTTGGCCAGTGTCTCCATGACACAGGGGCTCCCCGTCCATTAGTCACTCAGTAGCTGTCACAGTTATGAGATCAACTGTGGAGAGGTAACACAATGCTTGTGTTCAGGTCACCCTTAGTTTACTTAATCATGACCCCAAAGTGCAGTAGTAGTGATGCCGGCAATTCAGATATGCCAAAGAAAAGTTGTAAAGTGTTTCCTTCAAGAGAGAAGGTGAAAGTCCTCCACTTAATACAGGAAAAAAAAAAAAAATCATATGCTGAGGTTACTAAGATCTACAAGGAGAAGGAATCTTCTATTAGTGAAGTTGGGAAGGAAAACGAAATTTGTGCTAGTTTTGCTATCACACCTAAAACTGCAAGGGTTCAGCCACAGTGCATGGTCTAAGTGTTTATTTAAAACGGAAAAGGCATTAAACTTGTGAGTGGAAGACAGGAACAGAAATGTGCTCCAATTAACAGCAAAATTGGGTTTGATACTACCTGTGAATTTGGGCATCCACTGGGGGAACATGTGCCCCATGGCTCAGAGGGGACTACTATACACAAAACCATACACTCTTCATAATTCAAAGACAATATCCAAATCTCAAATTAAAAGCAGGACTAAAACTTCGAAAATAAATGATTAGAGACAAATGACTATTAGTATGGCATCAGGAAACGTTAAGAGACTACTGAACAAATTCAAAGAAATTTGAAAACCTAAATGAAACATAATTCCTTAAGGAAATACAGATTGCCAAAATTGACCCTATTATAAATAAAAAGCTTAAATGGCTCCAATTTCTGGAGAAAAAAGCAGCAAAACTTATGAGGGAATTATCCCACAAAAAGGCACCATGCACAAATGATTTCCCAGGGGAACTGTGCCAAAACATGCAATATCCAGACAGCTTCAATACAATATATTGTTTCAGAACACTGATATCAAGGAAAACTTCTAAATTCTTTTTATGAAGCAAGTATAATACTGACACTGAAACCTGATGACTGCCCATGATAATGACCAACCCCCCAATATTACAGCTCAACATAATTTATTCGTATCAGTGCAAAATACAAAATAAAAATAAGCAAACAACGGCCAACACTACATAAATACTCCATGATAAAGGGCTTAATTCCAGGAATGCAAGATTAGTGTATTAGGAAATCCACTGGCATAATACATCCTATTAATAAATCTAAAGAAAACAATTATATGATTATCTCCAAGATCCTGAAAAAGGCTTTGACAAAATTTGAGTTTCACCGCTGAAGAGAAAACAAAGTGTGTGAAAATGCACTGCAACAAACCCCGCAGTATGTTGCTTTTTGTTCAAGTACACACAGAAAATCCAGCTTTTCATACACATGTACAGTCATTGAAAAAGAAGAGTTATTTTAGTAGCCTTTTTAGGTAATTATGAAAATTCATGCTTGATTTTATGCCAAAAACTTAATACGTTTTCTAAAGGAGAGTAACAATGTACAGTTTGAAACCGTATCAATCAACTGTCTGTATTATTGCATGAATATCTATTGGCCTATTTTACACTCTGAATGAGTATTTCATCCATGCAAAATTTTATTATAGCATGCCTTAGTCTTTTGGAAAATACTGGTTCCCTGAGTTAGGCAAATCTTCCAAACGATGCCACATTTCACCACATGGTGTAATTTTTAAATCACGTGTTAATATCACTATCAAGCTTATCAAAAGAGTCTTTAAGTACTGAAAAGCTATTGAGCTTATGGTGGCAGATAAAAATTTTTCAAATTTCAATTTTTGTTTTAAAAATCAGTTTTCATTGTTAGCAACAAATACCATCAAGAATTGTTCTCCTTGAAGCAAGGTATTCATTTTGGAGAAATACGTTTGTCAAATATTCAAGTTTGGATAACCATACATTCCTTCAAGTAAACAACTGTTCCTTCAAGTAAAAGTGATGTTGGCCTTCCATCCCCCACTCAATACACAGCTGCAATTCAAATAATCACACAAGTACTTTAGTGCAAGGCAGAACTACTTTAGGCACACTTCCCATTTGCATACCTAGACTACTGAAAACGTGTGTACTCAAGGGTTGGAAAGTAACAAGACATAGTTCTTATTGTTTCAAGTCATTCTTAAATAAAACTGAAATTGTTCTTTTAATCTATGAGTGTGTGACAACGACTATTACAAGGTTTGGTGCCACTGCCTTGACACAGTTTTAACCACCATTGTTTCTAAACCTTCACTCAAATAATAACACAGTAAAGAAGATAAGAAATACCTTCATAAGGTATAAAAAGAGTTTTGCCCTTGAACCTAAGAAGTTTTCAGGGACCTTCAGGAGTCCATAGACCATACTTCGAAAATGTTGACATCAAGAACTACTTAAACATGAAGGAAGAAAACACAAAAGAAAATAAAACAATGAAACAAACAATTTACAAAAGACATATGAGATGTTAAAACCCACAGATAAATGCAAGTTACAACCAAAGAACACCAAGAACAGAAACATTAAAGCATGACATCTTTCAGAAAAGGGAGGCTATAGGGAAACAGGCTGTTTACTACTGATGGGCACAAATTGCTACAACTTTCAGGAGAGGAATTTGGCAATAACCTAACAAAACTACAAACGTACTATCTTCTGACAGAGCAAACTAGCTTCTAGAAAGTACCCTAAAGATACACATACCTCTCTCACAATACAAAGATAACAAACGCACAAGGTTATTCATTGCAGACTGTTTGTAACTGCAAAATGCTGGAAAAAACCTAAACACCCCAGCCTTACTAAAGGATTATGCTTTCCCTTTTTTTCTCCTTCAAAGAGGCGGGGACTAATCTTTGTAATTTAGTAATTTGAAAAATTACTCTATGTAATTTTACAGTATGAACTTACATCTTGTTTGGTAGTTCTTTTATTTTCTTCTTTTATTTAAAAGTTAAAAACATAAAAAGATTAAAGAAATACCAAAAACATTAGGAACTTCCAATAAGCAAGGCAGGGATGCGAGCATACATTTTACAAAATCACTTGTGAGCAAGTAAATGTAGTTCGAGTACCTGGCAGGGCAGGTAATCCTGCTCCGTCAGCGCTTACCACCGTTCACTTAATGACTATGCAGGAAGCCTGCCACTTCTTACCCGGGCTGCAGGTAAGAATCACTTGGAAACAATTTCAAAACTGCTTGCTGATGCACAATCCTCAATCTATACCAATTAAATAAAAATGGAGAAGAGGAGTTGGTGGACTTAAAAAAAAAAAAAATAGCCCCCAGGTGATTCTAATGAGCAGCCAGGAACGAGAGCTGCAGCTTTCAATGTTTTCTGAATGTAAGATCAGTTCATCAAAAATTTCAAAGGGTTCAACTCTTTTCCACGTTCCCTTCCTTCTACCTTCACATACCTTCATAATTGTCTTATCTGGCCCTTTCAACAGATTTCTCACCACTGCATTACAAGTGTTGGCAGTGCTGTCCCTCTAACAAAGACCTAATCCAATAGATCCTTGCCCGTAAGTTCAAATTACTTAGCATGCAATGCCTTTGAATACAACTCCAAAGTTGCTTCCCAGCACCCCAGTCTTTGCTCTAAACCTACTTAAATACTGATTCCTGCTTAAGCAGATCATGCAGTATCAAACTATGGTTTAACATCTCCTCTCTGCCTAGGATTTCCTTATTACCTTATCAATCCTGCAAGTTTCAGCTCATCTTTCAAAACCCAGGTTCCATGTCATCTCATTCATAAAAACACCGTTGGCTTTCACAGAAGTGGTCCATCCTGTAACCTGCTGGGGCACACATACACACTTGTGCTACTTAACACACAGCACTACAAGTAGCCTGGGTCATCAAAGCCCTATTTGGGAGGAACTCACATATTTAAAATTGAAGGCTAACCTGATTAAGCCTGCCAAACTTAACCTGCCTTGCTTTTTCATCGCTTACCTCTAGTAGATCTATTTTAAAACCCCCACTAGCAAGTCACATAGCAAAAACTCCCACGAACTTCCTTATAGATAACTTCCCAATGTGGATCACTACAGTAACTGTTGCTTAAAGTTACTTCCAGGAACCAGTGGGCAGCTCTTGTCCACTTCAAGCTGATTAAGACCACCGACCCTTCAACTGGGCCTGCATGAATGCCAGAGAGGTGACTGATGTCCCAGGGCCAAAACCTCCTTCCTCTGATCATGGTGGTACTGCCATTTTTCAAACATGCATTCTATGAAGAGCTGTATAACTTGACTGCATGTATGCAGATCCTAACTCACTCACTTTTCCTTACTCCCAATCTCTCTTACCCACACCTTGGAGAACCCAGGTACTCTATTCCAAAAACATCCTTAAAATCCCATCTTTGGAGGAGGGTTTGAGACTTGTTCTCCCATCTCCTCATTTGGCAGTCTTGCGAGGAAAATCTTTTCTCTTTGCCAAGACAAGTCATTGCAGTGAATGGCTGGCTAGTTCAATATATCCATATGCATCTTTCAGTTCAATGCAACCCTGCAGAAGCCTGACACAGAGTGGTTCACCAAGTCAGCGAGCCTCAACAAGTATCTGACTGATTATTCAAGTTAACTTTAATTTTATTTCCCTTTATACACTCTTAAAAAAAAAACAACAAAAAAAACTAGCACTAATTACAGCACTAAAAACAGAATTCTGGAAAAATTAGCAGCAATGAGAGTAGGCATAAATGAATCTTACTGAATAAAAACAGGCAGGTTGACTACATAAGAAACCAAGAATCCAAGTGCAACATTTACAACAAAACTAGGGGGTCAATGTACACCCTTCAAGTGCAAAATGCAACAAGGAGGGGACAGACAACTGGCTATGGAGACTTCCTTAGCATGTGAACCAAGCCATATTCTAAAACAAACAAACAAAATCCTTCCCACCCACCTCCGCCTTCCGCAAAAACAAACAAACAAACAAAAAAACAGAAACACACACACACACACCCATCCACCACAAATTACAGGCAAAAATGAGAAAAAGAAAATTAGAATCAAACCCTCTATACCAGCAGTCCTTAACCTCTTTGGCACCAGGGATTGGTTTCTTTGAACACAATTGTTCCACAGACCGGCAGGTGGAGGGGATGGTTTCGGGACGATCCAAGCTCATTACATTTATTGTGTACTTTATTTCCATTATGATTACATTGTAATATATGATGAAATGATCACAAAACTCACTATATTGTAGAATCAGTGGGAGCCCAGAGCTAGTTTTCCTGCATCTAGATGGTACCATCTGGGGGTGATGGGAGACAGTGACAGATCATCCGGCATTAGATTCTTATAAGGAGTGTACAACCTAGATCCCTTGCATGAATGGTTCACAACAGGGTTCACACTCCTATGAGAATGTAATGCCACCACTGATCTGACAGGAGGCAGAGCTCAGGCAGCAATGCGAGCAATGGGGCGTGGCTGCAAATACAGGTGAAGCTTTGTTCACGTGCCCGCTGCTCACCTCCTGCTGTGTGGCTCAGTTCCTAACAGGCCAAAGATCGGTACATGTCTGTGGCCTGGGGGATGGCGACCCCCGCTCTACGTAGTTACTATATAATGCATACTGAGGAGCAGAATAACATCTCTGCAGACAATAAAAGTATGCCTGAAAGAAGGCTTAAAAGACGGGGAGGATTACAACTGTTATTAGCACAAGAAGATACAAGACATGAAAGAATTAGAAAAATTGTAGAAATGAAGTGGAAGAATTTGAGACCAAATCTGAAATTTTAAAAAGTCATTTTAGATAGGAATATCAGACCAAAAAATACCTTGAGAAAAAGAAAAAAGAAATCAACCTAACGTTCTAAGATTAAATCAGTAATACATACGACATTAACAACATTACATACATTAACAACCTAACATCACAACAAAAAGAACTACAGAAACGAGAGCAAACCAACTCCAGAGCTAGCAGAAGACAAGAAATAACAAAAAAGAGCTGAACTGAAGGAGCCAGGCACAAAACACCATTCAAAAGACCAACGAATCCAAGAATTGAATTTTCGAAAAAAATCAGTAAGATAAACTATTAGCTAGACAAAGAAGACAGAAGATCCAAATAAACACAATTAGGACAAAGGGGATAATACCACTGACCCCACAGGAATACAAGTAACCATCAGAGAATACTATGAACACCTCCATGCACACCAACTAGAAAATCGAGAAGAAACTGATAAATTCCTGGACAAACCCACCCTCCCAAGACTGAACCAGGAAGAAATGGAATCCCTAAACATACCAGTAACAAGTGCCAAAATTGAATCAGTAGTAAATAGCCTACCAACTAAAAAAAGCCCAGAACCAAATGAATTAATAGCTCCTCTACATGTACAAACAAGAGCTGGAAGAATTCCTACTGAAACTATTCCAAAAAACTGAAGAGGACGAACAACACCCCAACTCATTCTATGAGGCCAGCATCATCCTGATACCAAAACCTGGCAAAGACACAAAAAATAAAACTTCAGGCAAATATCTTTGATACACATTGATGCAAAAATTCTCAACAAAATACTAGCAAGCTGAATCCAGCAGCATATCAAAAAGCTAATCCACCACCATCAAGTAGGCCTTATCCCTGGGATGCAAGGTTGGTTCAACATATGCAAATCATTAAATGTGATTTGCTACATAAACAGAACTAAAGACAAAAAACACATGATTATCTTAACAGATGCAGAAATGGCTTTCAATAAACTTCAACATCCTTTCATGTTAAGAACTCTCAATAAACTAGGCATTGAAATTGAATGAACACACCTCAAAATAGTAAGAGCTGTGTACGACAAACCTACAGCCAACATCACACTGAATGGGCAAAAACTGGAAGCATTCTCCTTGAAAACCAGCACAAGAAAAGGATGCCCGGCCGGGCGCGGTGGCTCAAGCCTGTAATCCCAGCACTTTGGGAGGCCGAGACGGGCGGATCACGAGGTCAGGAGATCCAGACCATCCTGGCTAACACAGTGAAACCCCATCTCTACTAAAAAATACAAGAAACGAGCCGGGCGAGGTGGCGG